>NC_088643.1:9040592-9083092 GCF_964019385.1 Sycon ciliatum
AATGCATCTGAGACACGCCGCACGCTGAGCCGAGCAGGCGTTCCAGGAAGAGATTGCGCTGCTGGTCACTGAACTCGTCGAACCAGTCCAGCATCGTCTGCACGCGTGCCTTGTAGATGCGGCCGTCTGTCCAGAAGGCCGACGCTGCCCCCGCCGACGCGGCTGGCGTAGCCGTAGCGCACGTTTGATCGCCGCACTCCTCCTCCTCGACGAGCGCCTTCTCCTGGCAGAGCGTCTGCACGGAGCCAAAGTCGTCGGCATTCCGGCCCCCCAGCATCTGCATCTGGCTGCCCAGGCTGGGATGGTGCACGGCGGCGACGAGCGCCGACTGCTGCTGCTGCTTGGCGCTGGCGCAGTAGCCGAGACTGCCCGTCGCGCTGTGCATGCTCGGGCTGCGCGACTTGGTGACGGCAAATATGCTGCCGGGCGCGCTGTGCAGGCGCACGGCCTCGCGATGGCCCACTTTCTGCTGGTCGCCGCTCGCGTCCTTCTCCGCCACAATGCACGTGAGCGATCCGGGATGCGAGCGTTTCGCCGTGAACTCCAGTGAGGAGCGCAGCGGGCACGTCTTGCGGCTTCGCAGGCGCGGGAACGTGTGCACCATCGCTCTGTCCGCAGTGCAACTGTTGCCGCTGGACAGTGTCTGAAGACTGCCGCCGCTACTACTGCTGCTGCAGCAAGTGCAGCACGACGGGCAGCGGCATGGCAGCGGTCCGGCCTTCGGCACATGTGCAAACTTCCTGCCGTCAGATGCCAAGGCCAGCGGTAGCGATCCGGTGCTTCCCTGTGCGTGATACCAGCTGTCTCTGGAGCACTGCGATTTGCCGCTGCCGGCACTGGACCGGGAAATGGCCGACGGAGAGTGAGCTAACGGTGCATGCGGCTGGTGCTGCAGCAGAGACTCCTGTGACTGTAGCTGCTGCTTCTGTTGTTGCTGCTGCTGCAGCGGTTGTTGCTGCTGCTGCTTCTGTGGTAGCTGACCCTGGCGTTGCTCCAGAAAGTCTGCACTCGATGTTTCCGTATGCACACTCGGCACGTCTCCGTCAGCCGCATCAGCTTTTACGCACTGTTCTGAGCGATCAAAAAATCCCTCTATCTCAGCCATCTCACTGGAGTCGCCGAATGTCCTCGTTGAGCAGCTCAGTGAGTGCACAGAGTATTCTTTTTCACCGTAGATCCATGGGCGAGCTGCACCCTCATCACCCTCCTCCGCTTCCTCAGACTCACAATAAGCTTGATCCATGTCTTCAGGCCAATGTGAGTGCGTACTGCCAGTTTGAGAAATGGCATCAGCGTCAGGTGAATGCATGGATGACTGGCTTGCTTTGCGCGATATTCGTCGACGCAGCCAAGGACGCGTGCTAGACATACGCTCAAGCATTTTAGCTTTTTTCTGAGGCTTCGACTCGTCCAGGTCAAGGTCTTTCTTCCAGTAGGAGCCCACCTCCTCGTCCAGACTGTGATCTATGGTTGCGCTTGCCATTTTCTCAATGAGGAGAAAATAAAGTGGTCAGAAATCGGGACAGTCACCAGGTCTCAGTTCTCCCAGACCAGCAGTTCATCGCCAGCAACCACTAAAAACTGTCTCGTCCTACGATGGCACACTTTAGCACACTCACATAGCATAGAAGGCCTGAAGATACACCAAAATCACCACGCCACTGCTTCATGAACCACTAGAAAAAAAGAGGAAAACGCCAACAACACGAAAAATGCATTCATTGCAACTTTGTTTGAGTTTGAACAGCGCACCCAAGCATTCCCATGGCCCACTTCACCGCCGCGACGTCCCCTGATGATAGCGTCGCGTGACATCGTGCGGAACATGCCAAACAGATCAGTAGAGTACATTATTATACTATTTATAGTCGGTACAAGATTCAGCGAGTCGTCAAATACCGACTTCTAGGTGTCGCTGGAACTCTGCACTGCACTCTGCAGCACATGTGCCAGCACAGGGAGTCGTTTGCCGGTTTGGGTACGAGTCGACTGCTTCCATGCTGCAGATCAGACACTCGGCGAGTGTGCGTGTGCGCGCGCGCCCGCGGCCCGTGCCACGCTGAAATAGTGCGGGCATGATTGTGTGTACAGCTGTACTAGTATTCACAAGCACATGCGCGGTACGCGTGTGTGTGTGCACGCGTGCGTGCGCATGTGGATGGGTGGTTACACGTGTATGTGCGTGGTGCGTGCGCGTCGTGTGCGTGAATGTGTGTGTGTGTGCGCGCGTGTGTATGTCCGTGGTGTGTGCGCGTCGTGTGCATGAATGTGTGTGTGTGTGCGCTCGTGTGTATGTCCGTGGTGCGTGCGCGTCGTGTGCATGAATGTGTGTGCGCGTGTGTGTGTGTGTGTGCGCGTGTGTATGTATGTATCATTTTCTGATCAGCATGGCCAAGATCGCCCATTCGCTCCCGGGCTAGTACTAGTAGTGCACAGAGCACTTCCAACCAGGACCCGAGTCGCCGGTACTTTTACGACTCCCTGCTTCCAACCAGGGTGGTGGCCTGGCACTAGCGTATTAAACTTCATACAACTGTGACGCGGTTGCCGGGTTGTGTGAATTGTTCAACAATAATGATGAGTGCACAGATACACATTAAATTAGATTACTGATCACCGGCACGGCATCTGTAAGTATTGGCGCGTTTCCTTCGTTCCAATTCTCCTCATACCCTCTCTCATGCTATGTCCTGTAATAATTATACTGATAATTTCACGGCACGCATGCGGCGTGTGATATGGGGCCTTGATGCATATAATCATAACTGCAGCATGACGGAGGGACAGCTTGCGATTGGATGCGGTGATGTGTTTCGTTCTCTGAACTGCATTGCGTGAGCTCCACCATGGCGAAACGGAAGAGGTGCAGTCCGCAGACATGTGTTTTTGTGCGATTATGCATATACCAGTATACGTGTTCAAAGGACCTTGGGAGGACCAGGTGAAAGGCTAACAGATTTGAACAAGATCTACTGTTGGATTGACCCATACACCATTGAACCGGCACAATCTCCGTAGCATTGAATAACCATGCCGTAAATCTACTGCAAGTCAAAGTGCCGCATTACTCAGAAATTCCAGCAGCAGAAGCAGCAGCGACGGCGGCTAGATTACAACACACATGGCATGCTGGGCCGCCTAGTGCTACTGCATGGGTACCTCGCATGGTCGAGCTCACACACCGACATTCAGCCTGCCTAGCCGCTTCATGATCCTTGCTGATAAAGAAGCGAGCTCATAGTGTAAGAATCAAGCTTTTCGTGATCATAAAATGAGAAGCACGCTGCAAAAATGCTCTAGAAAGGAACCAGCCTTGGAGGGGAAGTACTACTAAATATGACAAAAAATAGGGATTATGTACTGTATTCTAACGCAAATTGCTATGGAAACTTGAAACAAGATTGGTGTCTCGATGTGGGTATGTCAAGTGAAATGAAGGCTCAGTAGGCGATGGCGATAAAAGAAGGGATGTAGTAATTGTCAGTAGTAATTGACTAATAATATGTTCATTGCTAGGAGACATGAGCAAGGAAACTGTCTCATAGTGTGTCGTATTCCGCGGGAACTGTATATGCATACAGCCTGAATGCTCCGGAATTCCTACAGAGCTAGAGGTTGAATATATCTGGGGGCTGCAGTCTCACCGGGGGTTCATCGAAGCTATATTACAGGCCCGGCAAATGTTTCTGATACAAATCGCTGCAGCATGACTGTGGTACCATTACCACCAAGAGTTCATAACCCCCATGAACTCGTGTTACCACCCTTCTCACGTATACAGCCGCAGATGCAGCTGCGGATCAACGCCATCGGCCTCTTAGCGGCAGTGGCCGCACACTCAAGCGTGGTACCGCACGCTGGTGACGGTTTCAACACGCAGCTACGTGTTGTATGTATCGGCGTGCGTTCCCACAGTGAGATATAATCTCAGAGCTTTCCAGACGCACCAAGTGCAGCCAGAATGATAGCAATGATAATCAACAGAACGACTATGGCGATGAGAATTTTCCACTTCATGTTTTTCCACCAGTACCTTTTCCTAAGGTCGTGCGATGTTTTCTTGAACGTCGACGCATCGGCTTCCAGATCAGCCGCTTTTTCCACCAGGATATCGAGCTTTTCGCCTCGCTCCAACACTCGCTCGATGTTCTGCGTCATGATGCCCTTGACCTCCTCCACTTGCGAGCTGAGCTCCTCGAGGCGATTGGGCCTGTTCATCTCCTCGCGATGGAACTCCATCTGCGAGCCGAGGACGTGGGTGAAGTCTCGACGCAGCTCGTACGACTTGGCCGTGATCGCCCGCTCTACGAGGGGTCCCTGCGCGAATCGAGTTCGAATGTCGCGCAGGTAGGCGAACGCATACTTGTCTTGCAAGTTTTTATTGGCCATGACAATATAGGAGAGGCCGTCGCTGTTGATGACATGATAGTTGTACTCTCCAGCGTGGAACGTTACTCTCTTCTCCGTATTCTTGGACAGCCGGCCCAGCATCGAGATGGTGATGGTCTCGAAATTGCCGGTCATGTCCGTGAAGTCGCACAACACTGTCGTGCCGCGGCACACCAAGGCGTAGATCAGGCTCATTGTGATGTTAGCCCGGCCGGCTCAGCGCACACTGATGCCGACGTGCTTTCCCTCCCGATAAGTTCTATCTCTCTTGTCGCACGGGCGGCTCGGCTAGCCTTGTCCACGGCAAGTCTAGATGAAAACCTCAGTCACATCAACTAACGTTAGTCGTTACTTACTTCATCGCACACAACTCAAAAGTTACTGCATGCATCGCCGCCTCGAAGTCGAAGAAGAAGTCCGGACAAATCGCATTTTTTATCGAGCTTGCTTGATAGAAATGTTTCTTTTTCACAACAATCATCATTAAAATTAAAACTACTATTTTCATGCTGGCGCTGAGCCAGCCGCTGACACGATGTGCGAGTCAGGCTCATAGTCATACTCATAGTCATACAGACACGGCGGCGGCGTTTCAACATCGCCGCGGTCAGTGGGAGGGCCGTAGATCTACTCATGGTACTACAATCCTACATGTACTACTGCGTGGGCCCCATGCATGGGCATGGGCCTACTACTACTACTACTACTACTACCAGTATATCAAAAAGTATTCTTTCAAGACCAAAGAGTGGTATATTTGATAACATTTAATAACGATAGAAATTTTTACGATACTTCTCCAGACGTTTCGTTGTTCTGAACAACATCGTCAGTGGATAAAGAATGCTTCTTTATCCACTGACGATGTTGTTCAGAACAACGAAACGTCTGGAGAAGTATCGTAAAAATTTCTATCGTTATTAAATGTTATCAAATATACCACTCTTTGGTCTTGAAAGAATACTTTTTGATATTACAATGAGAGTGAATAATCAACGGCTTGTCCACCAACTCTACTACCAGTATAGTACTACCCGGATCACGGAATGAGATGCTGTCTTGTTGCTTCTTCAAGTATTAAAGGGGAAGTTAAGGCAAAAATTAAAATTTCACCAGTTGTAGTCTTCGGGGTGCTGAGTCGAATGGTCTTGGTCCGAGAAAGCTGAGACGCTCCCTTCCTACTTGAATCCCAATCGAACTCGCGCACTTCCACCGAAACTGGGTGACTGCGCCCTACTAGATGGGGATTTGTATGCAAAATGTCACTAAAAGCGCCATTTCGTTCTTATAAAAGCACGGATGACCGCGATTGGCCCATATGTTATAGTCTTTTGGACGCTGAGTCGACTGGTTTTGGTCCGAAAAGGCTGCGATGCAGCGTTCCTCCTTTATTCCCAATCGAACATGGTTGAAGAAGTGGTCACGTGCTCCTGGTTGCCCAAATCACCTGGTCACCACGCCAGCAGGCGACAACTTTCACACCAAGGTTCAACTCGAGTTCAACTCGAGTGACCAAAAAAGGTCAAACAGGCTAGTAAGTTGTACCCTGCAGGCACGGTGACCAGGTGACTGGCGTACGCAGGAGCACGTGACTGCTTCTTCAACCATGTTCGATTGGGAATAAAGGAGGAACGCTGCATCGCAGCCTTTTCGGACCAAAACCAGTCGACTCAGCGTCCAAAAGACTACAACATATGGGCCAATTGCGGTCATCCGTGCTTTTATAAGAACGAAATGGCGCTTTTAGTGACATTTTGCATACAAATCCCCATCTAGTAGGGCGCAGTCATCCAGTTTCGGTGGAAGTGCGCGAGTTCGATTGGGATTCAAGTAGGAAGGGAGTGTCTCAGCTTCCTCGGACCAAGACCATTCGACTCAGCGCCCCGAAGACTACAACTGGTGAAATTTTAATTTTTGCCTTAACTTCCCCTTTAATATAATTATTTTAGTTCTTGACTCATTGCACTCAGTGACTGAAAACACCAGCCTTGTCATACACTGATAGTGATACAGTACAGCATAGTGATAGACAGTGGTGAGTTTGACGTCTTGGCGTCATTGTCCACGTCGTTGACAGCTTGTGTCTAGTTGTGAACTGAGCTCGATGTCTTGGGAAGGCACTCATACTCATAGTAGCACAATATTCAATAAGCAAGAGTCCATAAACGTTTATGGACTCTTGCTCATAGTCATACCGGTAGTTATTATTATCGGGATTCGTGATACAGACTCATGTAGTTGACACGGCCAATGCCAGACCCGATCACCTGGTGTTGTCTCAGTGACCACACGCAGACGGACTGGGGTCGGGTGCATCTCGACTTGCTCAAAATAATGTTTGGGCGAAGTATGCCATACCCGTTCAGTGGATCCGAACACCGTCTAGCGTCCGACCTGTGAGATCCCACGGAGCGGAAATACTCACACATGCGAAGGCTTGACTGAGTCGACGAGTTGTTTTTCGAATCAGCATTGAGGACGTTGCCTTCCTTGTGTTAGTCGTTGCCTCGTTTCTTGTGAAAGGAGATCCACGGCCACATGCAGTCCACTCCCTGAGAGCTGAAGGAGGCGTCTCCAGACGGACCCAGGCTTTGTTGTCATTCCTGTTGCGAAGTCCACACGTCTCCAACACCAGGGCACGAAGTTCTACAGTCCGAAGTGGTTACTGGTGGAAGCTCTGTTGGTGCCGCGAAGAGTGTAGCCGTAGGTCTGCCCAAGCGGCCAAGGCGCACTTCCAGAAAGCAAATTCGCATGCTCTGAGAACCGCGAAGGTTCTCTGCCCTGTACGTGGACTGCATAAGTTCTTGTGCTCTTGCTCTTACCACGAAGCTAGCTACTGGCGAGTGTGAAAACAGCACCTCGCGAGCTCGGTACCACCTCCTCAACCCTCCCTCTCGTAAATCTACGACCACCTTGCACCTTGAACAAGCCGCTAACGCTGGAGCTTTGTGCCAGGCCGAGCTCGATCGAGCTCTTCGAAGCCGCCTCGCCTAGCGAGCTGCGAGAAGAACTGCAAAAAGTGTGATCGATCATGTGAGTGAGTGGAAGTCCGTGAATATTTTTCAAGAATTTATTTCGCCGGCTGAAACAACCTTGCCTCTTGTTTGCGTGGGTATTATCGGGTACTACGCTGTGGTTTGGACATTAATTTTTGGATTGAGGAGGACTCCACTTTACTTCTCTGCTTGTAGAGTAATTGTGCCGCCAGGCGGAGGTTCAGTTTGGTTTCCGATGCTGCCTGCGTGAGGATTTTACCTGAGCTGTGGATCGCATGGTGGAGGTGGCATGCGGACACATCAGTTCGTGCCAAACGGTGACGAGCAAAGTAATGTCTCCTCCTTGAGAGGGCAATGAAAGATACATGCGTCGCCAAGGCAGAGCAGGCAGCCTGTGGACGTCCCAGCGCTGCAGGTAAACCCTCCATGCGACCCGATGGAGACGCGAGCGGGAACTGTCAGGATGGCAGGAGCTTGGAAGCTCTGCTGCCCAAGCTGAAGTCCATCAGCGAGGAGCAGGCATGGGCAATTTGTTTCCTCACTTCACTGTCGCTTGTTGAGAGCAATCCTCCAGTTGACTTTGAGTTGTCGATGACAAATGTCCACGCCACATCCTGCGGCTCAATTGTCATCAAGAAGGAGTCGGACAAGGAGAGGAACAGTGGTAGGTGTCGCGTGTCGTGTGTATGAACGGTGTACGTACCAGCATACGCTGTACTACTTGAGCTGTGTCCTAAACATTTAGCCAGGGCCTGAGAACTCTATCGATACTTCGAAACAAAAACGAAAAAAGCATAATGCACTTCATTGTAACGATTCGCACGCATTTGGTTGTAATAGTGAACCAGTGAATTCATTTCAACCGAAACACTGCTTCATGAGAGTGAGGCTAATAGTATGTATTTCATAGGTACAAATCTCTCTAGCACCAGCTGTTGAATTCAGCCTTGACCATTGGTCCAGTACATGCACATAGAAGCTATGCAAGTGACATCATTGTATGTCTTTTGTATACTGGCAGACCAGTGTTTGTTGCGCCGGTCTGTACAGACCGCCTTCAATAAAGATGTAACGTAATCACACAGCCTCTGTAGGTCATCGCTTTTCCACCATGAAAGAGATGTAGCCACTGAGAGCAGAACGTATTGAGTGTTTTGCGATTACATCATCACTGGACAACAGTAGAGATAGCTTTGGCAAAGTCAGTCACGGCACAGCGCACAATGCACTAGCTCAAACAAAACCCTTGGAAACCGCCGACTCGCGTTGCATACATAGTGCCCATGAGCGGTTCCGCTGACTCATCGCCATGGCATCATTCACATAACCTCTAATGTTACACAGTTTATGCTCGACCTATACTGTGTCATGCACAAGGGTGATCCCTGCGTCTTCCAGTATCATGCACAGTTATTCGTGAATCCATTGTAACTTGTAAGCCTTTAGCAAGAGCCTTGGTCTTGGAGCCTTCACCATAGCCACGGCTCTGTGGTTGGGAGAGAGAGTGTGTGTGTGTGTCACTGTGTGTGTGTGTGTGTGTGTGTGTCACTGTGTGTGTGTGTGTGTGTGTGTGTGTGTGTGTGTGTGTGTGTGTGTGTGTGTGTGTAGGTGTGTCTGTGTGTCACTGTGTGTGTCTGTGTGTGCACGTGTGTGTGGACATGTGTGTGTGGACGTGTGTGTGTGTGTGTGTGTGTGTGTGTGTCTGTGTGTTTGGGCGTGCATAAATCAGTGGGTGTGCATCTAGCGCACTTGCAGATTTTCGTGCTTCTCTTGCAGCGGACATACATGTACATGGTGGTGGTGGTGGTGGTGGTGGTGGTGGTGGTGGTGGTGTGTGTGTGTGTGCGTGTGCGTGTGTGTGTGTGTGTGTGTGTGTGTGTGTGTGTGTGTGTGCGCGCGCGCGCACACACACACATGTAGGTGAACAGACCCTAAGGAGGAGTATCATCGAGACCCATGCTCATATGAACAAGAGTACAAGTCATGTTAAACTCCCAAGAATGTGCAACTGGCTGCTCAACCTCTATCTTGTACTGCGACAACAGATTTCAAATCACGTAACATTGTTCAATAGGTTACGCTGGAAAACAGTGCAAAGTGACCCCAAGAGAGTTGAACCGAAGGCAGGGTTGCGTACAACCCAGCACCTATCATGCACAGGGTGCAAATAATGTGTACGGGTTCGTCACGTGATGTGAAGTTCTGCCCCATAGCAGGAGTTGCACACTCCCTAGGTGAGGGGATTAGGATGTGTACTGAAGTGGGCATTTGCTGCGCACAAGCGGTATTGACTTGGTAGACAACACTTCCTAAGTGCTGACACGTGTGCAGGCTGCTTTGGCCAACGGGATTAACCCAGCAGTCATTGCGGTGAGCATTGCATCTATCTATTAGCCTGTCACCCGGCATTTATTGCCCGAGCGTAAATGCATGCGGAATTTCTGTGCTTGACTACTTCGTACAATGCCCATTGTGTATGCTGTACACAGGTGTTGTCTAGAGTGCAGGGGCCAGAATTGGCAAGCTGGAAATGTAGATTTATCTCCTGTGTCGTGTCCAGGTTCAGCGCCGAACACGGGGAGTGGCAGTGATGGAGAGTCCGGCGGAGATAGTGAGGACGAGGAGACTGGTCCAATGAACGAAGAAGACGTAAGTTTAGAATCTGTGACGGACTTTGTCCATTTTACATATTTGAAACTGTCAACCTCTCCACACTGTGCTCTTGGCCCACGTCCACAACACCATGCTCCATAGCGAGGAAGTTTGTTCTTGGATAGATGATGCTCCATATCCTCCAATATGGAGAGTGTTCACTGAGCGAAACAGCTGTCTGGAGGATATGGAGCGCAGTGTGGAGAGGTGGACGGTTTCAAAGATATACGTTGCTGGCATTATTGTTGATCTCATGGCACCGCGAATAGTTTGACTATTTTTCTGTTTGGGCGCATCTGCATTGTGCCAGATGTCATGAGGTATATCCAACGCATTCTCTCTTGTTGCATCTTCTACTTGTGTGTTATTTCCCCATGCAGGTCGTGACATCACTGGGTATGCTGATTTACAATGCCCTGGACTACGGCCTGAATGAAGACGCCGAGCGAGAGTTGACGGCGGAGATGCAGGAGCTGATCGAGAAGCTCACCACGGAGCCTGACGACGACAGCGGTGGCAACGGCGAGTGCACGTCGGACGCGATCTTCTCCGGCGAGGACGACGACTCTCCGTTCGTGTGGCCTGCCAGTCCCGTTACGACACGGCAGCTCATCAAGGTGCGCCCTTACATCCTAGACTTGCTTGTCTGCTGTTAAAGCTGTAACTCGCAGTTCCCCTGTATTAAAATTTTGTTGTTCATGGAGTTATTTTGAGTGCAGCAATGCCATTTCTCTTGTGGGCAGTGAAACCTGTCTTAAGACGACCGCTCAAGGGACCTTCAAAACGTGGTCTCTGTTACCAGGTGGTCTCCTTATCCAGGGTCATTTGACTGGAAATAGCACTGATTGGTCCTGGTTGCAGTGATCTTCTGCGACAGGTGGTTGCCTTCTCCGAGTGGTCGCCTTGACAGGTTTTACTGTACTTGGTATGAGCATGCTTGTGATTAAAAAAAACGTTACACCAGTTTAAGGATGGCAGTAAACAGAATCAGCTGAAGCGTCATTTCACGAAGGTTTTATTGAGATGTCTCGAACAAATTCTAGAGAAAGTGATGATGGGCAAAGAGATAACACCAGTGATATGCCTTTAATATTAAGCGCGCGGACTTCTTCAATCTGTATCCCGTGTCCGTCAATCCCCGTATCCACGTTTCCGCGTACACACGCGTGTGTGTGTGTGTCATTGCTGCAGGTGTGCGAGTTCCGTGTCAACACCAAAGATCAGCCGGCGGTCACCCATTACCAGGACACATGCCGGAAAATGGTGCAAGAAGCCGACGTGCTGGCTCTGTACAGAGATGCCGTAAGTGATATTCGATGGCTGCCGTGTGTGCTCCGAGAGGAACAGTTTCATCCACATTTCAACGCTGTTAACATGCAGTGCTTGTAACACGTTTTGTGTCTTGCCTGCGAAAAACCTGAGGCCACTTTGATCGGCTGAGTTGCAATGCGTCATTGCCATGCAGATACTTTATAGAGAGATTTAATGCACCTGGTGTGAACACAAATGAAGTCTAGCTGTTCACCCAGGTCGAGAAGTCACGTGAGGTGCATATTCTGTGCTAGAATGCGCTCCGTGTGGCCGTGAGTTTTCATATCTGCGCGCTCGACACAATGCATTACTGTTACTGTGTGTGGCGGCGGCATTCGTTTCCCTGCAATTATTGCATTTCACTGGGAAATGCGTGTGTGTTGCGCAGAGAGTGCTGCACGAAACGCCAGATTCACACGGGAAGACTCTTACGGGAGTGACGCCTCACACACATACACACACACACACACACACACACACACACACACACACACACACACACACGTGTATTGTGGAGTGCCATGACTTTTGCGCCTGTACCCTGTGGAGTGTTCATTTTCAACGTACTAACCCGTCCGCCCAGCGTGTGCAATGCACACCTTTACTGTTCTTCATTGAGCGCTTATGGTTGATAAATATGGTGGTAAAGACACACCTGGCAATATGGCGGTAAACACACGCCTGCCCACACACGCTCTCTAGGCTGCAACGTTCTGTTTTGAGTGCTGTTGTTTTTTTAACGAACTTCCAAACTTCAAACACCTTGTGAAACGGTAATTATGATGATTAGAGGAGTGTCATGGTGGTGGGGCTGAGCAGTGAACACACTTAGTCGAGCTGAGGTCTCGACCGCCATGTATGCCCAGTGCACCACGTGCGCAGGTATTCAACATTTCCCATCCACTAAACGGCCATCCACATGATGTTGTTGTGAATAATTATGTTGCTTCTTTTGAAGTACACTTTGTTGACCTTGTCACTGTGCTTGTGGTTCGGATGTGCAGGACGGCGAGTACATCATGGGCCTGGACTTTCTTGAAGAAGCTCCGCCTGCGCTGGTAAGTGATGTACCATATTTTCCGGAGTATAGTGCACACTTTAGATGTGCTATTTTAGGCCCTAAATCGCAGGTGCGCACTATGCTCCGAATATGAAATGCATGTACTTCAATGAAGATTGAAGTGCGCACCCCCAATGAAGATTGGGGGTGCGCGTTATACAAAGGTGCGCACTATACTCCGAAAAATACGGTACTTTCTTTTCTTTAGTTCCCTACTACTCGATAGTGCATGAGAGCAGTGTTGTTATTGGCGAGTTGTCGTTATTCGTGATGTTGAGAGTATGCAGTCCAATGGGCACTAGGCTTGAAGACTGTGGTGCTATGCCTGAAGTCATTATTCACGAGGTGGACAGTACATGTGCATACTTTCTTCATCTTCTTCTTTTTTTCTTTCTGGTATTCTCTCTCTCTCTCTCTCTCTCTCTCTCTCTCTCTCTCTCTCTCTCTCTCTCTCTCTTCTCCTCTGCCTCCTCCTGCTGCTGCTGCTCCTGATGCTCCTCGTCCTTGCACTATTATCTCTCCCCTGTGCTGAACACATGGACTATGTTGTGTTTGGTTCAGGTTCGCTGCTGGCGCGATGTCATCCAGGAGATATTGAAGAAGGAGATTAATCTGAGGCCTGTAAGTATCGTTGAGTGCTTGCATCATTTTTACTGTCTGCTACCAGACTGCGAGGCCGACTTACCGGTATTTATTTTGCCAGGGAGACAAGTGTTTAGCTTGCATCACGTGTCGATGTGGCAAAAGCAGCTATGATGTTCATCTTTCAGTGGCACAGACCTTCTGACATTTGGTTTCTCCGCTGTGGGATCACAAGGCAGCTCTGGTACTCTTCGTTCATTTCCATGTAGAGTGAAACCTGTCTAAGCCGACCATCTGAGGCACATTACAAATGCGATCCCGTGTACAGGTGGTCTTCGTATCCAGGGTTATTTGACCGGAATTGCCATCCCTTGGTTCTAGTTATAGTGGACCTCGGCTCTAGCACGGGTGATCACCTTATCAGATTTGTCACCTGCCCCAACCAGACGCCATTGGTGCAGCAGAAACTGTCCTGATATGACAGGATTCCGCTTGATCCAGGGATGCACGTATGATCCACAGCACGTCGGTGCATGAAACTTTGCCTGGTATACAGGATTCCGCTTGGTACAGAGTCCGGCAAACACAGGTGTTGTTTTTTTTTGCTGTACCTGCTTTTCCGGTGTGTGATCACAGGGCAGCTAATGGTATTCTGATTCACCTTATATTTCCATGTACCTTCTTGTCCATTGTGTGATGACAGACACAGCAGGTGAAGAGCTATGCGGCACTGCAGGCCAGCATGCTGGATCAGCTGCGACGCGGAAGTCTGGTCACGTCCTTGAGACACGTCGAGGTAGGCCGCTCCCGCCCGCTGGTAGTGCTCACACCGCACGAATGTAGTGCTGTGTGTGTGTGTGTTTGTGTGTGTGTGTGTGTGCGCGCTTGCAAGTTGTTGAATGGTGCAATCTGCTATGGCTTCTGCTGTAGCATCGCGATCATCGCCTCTGGCGATGGGCGTCCAATGGTCCAATGGTGTGTACAGGCACGGGACAATGATAAAGGTTCTGTAGCCGGACATTTTGAATTATGACGTTTCAAAGCCCGTCTGAGTACCCAGTGTTCTTGCCAAGGAGGGTGAGTGGCAGCGCCACCCTACTCTGATAGCCAATTTTGCAATTTTTGTGCTTTTTTCAGTTCACACAGTGAACATATCGCCACAAATAGATCGTACCGGGCGCTCTAGGCACCCGTACACTTGCATTTTGTGTGGAACATGGAAACCATGGTTGAACTGTTTGTTTACCTCCCCTCCCCGCACCCTACACTTTTGTCCTGGCTAGAACCCTGGTACCGGGGTAAGGTTTCAAGATGTGCCATCTCACGTAATCACTGTCTATCTGCTGCTGCTGCTGTTGTTGTACAGCCTGTCCCGCGGACTCCGCGAAAGAATATCCTGCGTGACATTCGGCAGGGCCTGAAGCTCAAGCCGGTAAGAGTCGCATGATCATCTATACAACAAGCAGCATCACAGCACTGCAGTTTGCAGTCAGTGAGCATGCATCGCCACTGTGTGAGCGCCGGAAATTATTCTTACGGGCATTCACACTCACAGTCCAATTTGTCTTAGGCCATCCGCACACTGCACCCCTGGAAGCTGATCTTATTCCCCTGTACATTGTAGTACCTGAGATAAAAGCTCAGGTGATCTCCTGTGCCGGGAATCATGTGTGACCTCGTTTCACTGCAAGCAACAACCTCCATCCTCTCAAGCTTCTTTTCTCGGCACATTCTAGGTGCTTGCAAGAGCCAACGGGCACATTCAGCCACACTATAAGCTGAGACTTATAACATTTCACTTTCCCCTGCACAGGCCGCTGAACGGATCCTCTCGGAGAAAGTGAAAAGCAGGACGGAGATGGAGACGCTGATGGACGAGATCAGCGAGACTAAGACGCGCGCTGGACTTCGCACTGTCCCGGACCAAGACAAACGCTACCGGGACAGGCCTGCGCCGGACTGTGAGTCATTGGCATGTCTAGATCTGCACGATTCGCGCCCTGTTAGTGCGTGGGTGTGCAGATCCGGCGGAACCTGTCCAGTTAGTCTGGCCATGGTCGGACCAACGTGTTTGGCCACTACAGTAGTGTCGGTCGCCGAAGAACTGCTGGGGTCAGCCTCCTAGCCTAGACCGTTCTTAGTTTTCTTGCATACAGTCTATGCACGGTTGAGTCACCGTGTATACATTGGTATGCTGTGCTTGGTGAAATTCTAGCCTGGTCATTCTTCGGCGCCCGCCAGTACTGTAATGCTGTTCACTGCTGGGGTGGTCACGTGTACCTGCCAAATCATACACAAATTATGAAATATGGTGTGGTGGGACCAATCCAAAACGCTCCCTACGGTCCAGGTGTATGAGTGTGAGTGTACCTTCTATGCATACTTTGCTATGTCCACCGTCCACAATGTTGCATAATCTGGGAGAGCGGTGGGTTTCTTCTCGAAATCTCTTTCTAGCATATGTCTTTATTAGTATTAGCATTGGGCGAATTTTACCGTTGCAGTAGTTAAACCAGCCTTCTGTGTGTGTGTGTGTGTGTGTGTGTGTGTGTGTGTGTGTGTGTGTGTACGTGTGTGTGTGTGTGTGTGTGTACGTGTACATGTGTGTGTGTATGTGTACGGGTACATGTACGTGTGTGTTGGTGTTTTTGTGTATGTTTGTGTGTGCACGTGCATGTATGCGCGTACGTGTGTGTACATGTATGTATACGTATGCAGCCACCACCGTTCTGTATCGGGCATTGCGCAGAGCTGAGATGGAGCGGCAGGTAGGGCGAGAAGAGAGTAAACACGAATCATAGTGATCTTGTTGAACAAGCCTCTTATACAGGCAATCACAGAGCATGGTATCACACTGGCCTGACATAACAACTAAAGAAAAAGCAAAACAAAACAAACGAAAATTTTAAATAAAAAGAAAATGAACTTGACAATCTGCACATAATGGCAACTCCATTCATTCATTCATTCATTCATTCATTCATTCCATGGTGATCTGGAGACACCGGTAGTACGCTCGTGTATGGAGTCTTCTTGACCTGCCACTTGTCTTGCTTTGGTAGCATGGCCAGGCTCTCGAATATGGGAAATCCACTTTGGCATGTACCTAGTAGCCCTACCCTAGTTGACATTGCTGCCCATTCACAACACAAACATGCCCAGGGTCGAATTTTATCGGAAACATGATTTTCATACACGTTTTCATCCAAAATCGAGGCCCACGTTTTAATTTTTCTGTCTCTCTCTCTCCTTTTCTCTCCTTTTCTCTCTCTCTCTCTCTCTCTCTCTCTCTCTCTCTCTCTCTCTCCTTCTCTCTCCTTTTCTCTCCTTTTCTCTCTCTCTCCTTCTCTCTCCTTTTCTCTCCTTTTCTCTCTCTCTCCTTTTCTCTCTCTCTCCTTTTCTCTCCTTTTCTCTCTCTCTCCTTTTCTCTCTCTCTCCTTTTCTCTCTCTCTCTCCTTCTCTCTCTCTCTCTCTCTCTCTCTCTCTCTCTCTCTCTCTCTCTCTCTCTCTCTCTCTCTCCCCTCCTTCTCTCTCTCTCTCCCTCTCTCTCTCTCTCTCTCTCTCTCTCTCTCTCTCTCTCTCTCTCTCTCATTACTTGTCTTGCTATGCACACAGCAGGACTATGGCGCCACGTCAGTGGACAATGATCGAGCTCACTTACGAGCACCAGGCCACCACCGTACACGCTCGTGTGGCATCAGCAAGCGCAAGCAGACCCCCAATCGCCGTCACCTACGCATCGCCCTGGAGAACAACCATGCCCATGCCCGCTCCTCATCGTTCACCAGCTCCCTCTCCTCCCCTAGATTGCTTCCCGACCACATCGACGGTGGCGACACACCGCCAATTCGAAGCGGCTCTTTCGTTGATTTCAAGGGCTTCTCGCCGCAAGGCGTTAAAAAGCCGGCGCTGAACCTGCCGGGTTCCACGTCATCGGGCACCGCAAGCAGTGGAGACACGCTAATCCCGATTGCCGCCGCCAGCAACCTGACGACAGTTCCGTCGCCATCCTGTCCACTGCTGACCAGCGAGGCGCAGGAGCTCATCAACGCCAAGCTCGAGCCCCTGGCACAGCCGGCCGGTGCTCCACCCGACGACGCGTCTTCGCAAGGGGAACAGCAGTCTGCAGTGCCAGATCAGCTTGCTCTCTTGTCGGACACAGCCCAGCAGCAACAACCGCTTCCACTACTATCGCCCAAAAACTCACCAGACCTAGACGAGCAGCTGGGTGGTAACGCTATGAAGTCGTTCACATCGGAATCTGCACCAATATCGAAGCGGCAGAGCATCACCGGCGTCCAGCTGACGGAGCTTGAGACCAACGGCGACGATTCGGTGTTTCAGTCGCGCCAACAGCTGTGGCGCCCTCGTCGCTCCGAGGTGGGCCTCAACTCGCTGCACCACTCGCCTCGTCCGGCGCTGCGACGAAGAGTAAGTTCGGGCTCTACCGCCTGTCCACGCCTACCCAGTCGCGAATTGACGTCCCGCCGGCCTAGTTCGCTACGACGCAGTGCTCGCCTGCAGTCCACGAGCAGTCACTCGCTGGAGAAGCCCAACGTGGAGAGCGTGACCAAAGCCCAGGCCCAGGACCTGTCGCTGAGCGAGACGCTCGCCCAGTCCGCCGACTTCCAGCCGCTACCCCTCCTCGCGACGGGTGACAGCACACCGGCGTTGCAGGGCGCCCGGTCCCACGGCAAGCAGCTGGTCGCGTCGTCACGACTCCTGACGCTCGACCAGCCGTTGCCGCTGGGCCACTACCGGCACCAGTTCTTGCACCTTCCGTCGGCGGCTGAGATGGGAGGTGGCGTGGCGCAAGACCAGCTATCCGTGGCCAGTACGGAAAGTGATCATCGTCTGTCGGTATTGGATGAACCGGACTGTCGCAAGGGAGATGAGTTGAGTGCTGACGAGATGCCTACGCCAACGTCACGCTCACGTACTCGCACGACATCCACCTCGCAATCGTCAGCCATGGTAAGCAGTAGATAATGTGAACGTGCGGTCAGCATTCAATCTTCTAGGCTTCTAGCCGGGGCGGGGCTGTTTCGTGCCATACAAGCCTTTTAATCCTGAAGTTTCTCTACCATTTGAATGTAGTGCTTGATTGCTTTTGATACTGTAAGAGTAATGCGAGACCCTTTGCCATGAGCACGGAAACGCCATATACCACAGGGTACTGCACATCAAGCTATGTGTGGCTGGCGAACCAACAGAAATCTGCTTTTAAAATTGAGAATGTTAGAAGATCTAACGTGGTATTATATAAGTTGAATAAAACCCAATACTAGTTCAATACAGTCAGTATCGCCTATAGCGTTGGTGTTTGATTTTGAGCATTTTATCACTACAAGCGATATATCACTATGACCGATACTGCATGCAATGTATGCGAGTGGGGTGTCAAACGACTCAGGGCGCCGTGCACATACGCACTGCATGGGTGGCTACAGCTCATGTCACACAGCATCAGCATTTCCTCACGATGGAGGCATATTTGGCAACTTGTACAAGCAGAACTCACCAAACAACACTGGACAAGTTAGTTCTTCACGAAGAAGTAACACCCTGTTTTCCTCTGACACCACTTGATTTTACATCAATCACTATAATCGATGCAAAAATAATGTAATAAATGTCTTTTGAAATAAGAATTTGATCACTATAGGCGATATATTACTATAGACGATTATTACTATACGCGATAACTGTGTATACTTAGTTATGGCAAATGAAAATGAATTTGAGAAATTGATCACTATATCCGGTATATTACTATAGCCGCCAACCTTATAGGCGATACGTACTGTACTAGTATTAGATAAACCTTGTTGTAGTTCACACATGTTGTCAAACTAACAACATGCAAGATCTAACATGCATCAGCACCCATACTGGCATGAAGTGGCTGTACATGCCAAGCAGTCAACGTCCTGTTTAGCGAATCGGCTTGTCACGATTCCCTCGTAATTGTGAGTTTCGCAAACCTTTTCGTTAGGATGCATGACTTTGTTCTTCCCTTGCTGTTTTACTTCGCACAGCCGTTGCTGATGACTGGCGGTCTCAGCTACAAGGAGATAGTCAATATTCGAACCAAGCAGACGGATGCTGAAATCGAGGCGCAGGATGACACCGGCACTAAGATCAAGCTGCGCAACGGAAAGGTGAGTCAACGCCACACATGGACACCACCTGTGACTAACTTCCCTTCCCTGCCTATGCAAGTGTCTCGTCTATTGGTGATTCATTACGCCACATTCCAGATTTAATTCAATGGAAACTCAGTATCTCTTTGTCGACAGCCAGTTCATCTTGTATGTAGATTTGTCTTCAAGACTTTGTAGACATTGCCTCCTTCCTTAGCTTCTTTTTGTCTTGGTTGTTGCAGCAAACTCTTTTTTTGTGTTGTGTTCTGGTTGTCGTGCCTCGGCAGGTTTGCTTTGTGTGTAAGAAGAAGCGCTTCACTTTCTTCAGCCTCATTGGTGCACGCACATGCATCCTCTGTGGAAGGTAAGATACGATTTCTGTACTAATTGCTCGCAGACCCAACATGCTGTGGACCTACCGCTGATTTTGCTGAAGAGAGAGCACATTCAAGATGTGACCACTATACTCCAGCTGACATGGTACATTGAGAAAACACAATCCTCAGGTATTTGCCAGAGGCGTTGGAAAGTATCCGACATTGGTGCGGCCATATAAAGAGGTGCGGGGCCGTACCCCGGGAATTTCCATGGAAAATTGGGCCCAAATAGCCCATATTTTAGGGCTTTAAAAATCACAAGGTGAGGTTTTTGATGCGGGTTTGGCCGCCCCTGTTTGCTGCACTGCTTTTCTGCTCTCTCTCTCTCCTCTCTCTCTCTCTCTCTCTCTCTCTCTCTCTCTCTCTCTCTCTCTCTCTCCTCTCCCTCTCTTCTTCCATGATGCACTCATATTTGCCCATGATATGTCTTATTTCTGCATTCAGGAAAGTCTGCCAAGAATGCACCACAAAGGTACGTGTGACTTGGTGATCATTCCCTTTCAAAGCTCTCTTTATTTTGCTCTCAAAGCTCTGGAAGCCCGCTCTTTTTTTCCAGTGGGTGCGTGTACGTGTGTGCGTGTTTCTTTCCTTGTCACATGCCATGGCAAGACCGTCTGTGATAGATCAACTCTTCTACAGTCGGGCTCAGTCGGCTCACTCATGTACGCAAACACTGGGCTGCGAAATGGTGCACGTCACAAACTTGAGTGACGCAACTGGATATCATTGAGCCGGACAGTATAATAGGCCCAGGGTGTGATGGAATTGTCCCTGCATTTCCGTTTGTATCCTGCAGATGGTTCTTCTCGACGTGGACTTCACCGACTCGATTGTGTCTGACCTGGAAGCGCTGTCCCCGATCGAAGCCTGCTTCGGCTGTCGTATATCACTGCTCGACATTCAAACTAGTTACAGAGCACCGGACGAGTGGTCCGTGTGCGACTGAAAACGGGCGCCCCAACCGTCCGTCCACATGTAGTGCAGTACAGTGGCCCCACCTCTGCATGAGCCATGACTGGATCAGCTGCACTCAATGTTCCCTGCAAGCGCGCAGCCGACCATACAGCCAAGCCACCTGTGCACCTACTCTGTGCACTAGTGTAGACCTGCCATCTGGCCTCGGCTCAGTCTCCACGAGGACACCACCGTCACGTGGACAGATTCGCGGGTACCGTACCCGTTCTACAAATTTCTATTTACCTATCGCACAGTGCAGTCAGCATGCACGCAGGACGGCTTATTGCAAGTACGACCAGTGCTGCTGCTGCTGCTGCTGCTGCTGGTGATGGTGTCTCTGCTATGCGCAGACCCCTCATTACATGGTTGAGTAGCACCATATTAGGATATAACAGCTGTATTGTATTAGTAGTAGCAGCTGCGCCCCCACACGACAACGACAACAATGACAAGACGCCAGTCGACGCTGATGACGGCATCCACCACCGTCGCTACGTGTACATGCACGTCAGTAGCCTGTCACGGCGTCACGACAATCACAACAAAGTGAGTAGCAGCAGTGACTACGCCTTGACCCCTGACACTATACTATTAGCAACGGCAGCAACGGCCACCAGGCAAGCAAACAGCTTTGCTGTCTCGCCCCCTCCCACCCCTGCTCATTTCCATTGACTACCACCCCCGTCTTATCCCCCGTGTAGCCCTTCTTATTTACGTTTTTATCATGAAAATATCTCGTCTGCCTTGGGAAAAGGAAAGCGGTGTATTCCGTGACGTTTTTTCATCGTCTATTATTATTTTTTGTACTGTTCAAATATTATCTTGAGGGCGCTATTTAAGTGGTCCCCAATTCTTCCTAGCACTTCTTATGATGAAAATGTTTCTATTATTATTTATTTTCTGACTCTTACTCTCTTTTCTATATGTTCTATATTGCTCCGTGGACCCGGCTTGATCGGTGACGGTGACACGGGAAACTGCTTAGAAAAATATATTTATAAAAAAAGGAAGAAAAACAGAACCAAGTACATGTGACAACTTTCTAGACAACGAAATTCCAACCTGTGTGCTTCCTGAGATGAGCTAATGTTGAACAATTCGAATAAAAAAAACGTTACTGTCAATAAAGATAAATTGGTGTACCGTTGTTCTACAAATCATATACCAGCTGGCTATGGCATTCTTAGCAAAGGTGACATGGGTGGGCGAGGCGTTCGTATTTAGATAGACATTATTTACAACATGCTTCTCCGTGTTGGCATCGCCCAACAAGCTCGCTTTGGCTGGACTTAGCAAAGCTGCTGCTATGTGGCAACAGAACTAAGCAAAATAATTATTAGCAAGGTGCCAGGAGAGATGGTATAGTGAACAGGGCAGCACAAAACCCTGACAACAATATCATTTGCAAGCATATTGCAATGAAAAATGCAGTCACAGGCTGGAATCGGACAACAGGAACCTATAAAATTAGCATTGTCATGAGATGTTGCTGTTGGTAGCAAGCATTTCGCAAGAAGGTTGCACACCGCTGTACGTGTACGCTCCTTGTGCAGCCTCTCAGCACGCTCATTCACCTGCATGCGCGTCACTGCCCACCCAGGTGATTTTTCGGCTCTTGGCAGGCAAAATTCTGCGTTACGTTGAAAAATAATTGCAAAAAAAAGATTTTCTTTCTGCCGTACCAATATCGTCTAAAAAGCTGGTTCAAAGTTGAAATTTGTCAAGAGAAAATACTAAATAGAGAGAACGATACAAGAGAAGGTCACTCTTCTGCTTCGTTGTAGAAAGCAGAGTCAGCCAGTACCAGGCGGAGAATGTCCGGGTAAAGGTGCTCGTTGCCGGTGCCCAGGATAGCGTTGATCTTCTCCTCGTACTCGCTGCCAAACACTGTGTTGTCGTCGGCCTGATCCTGTTGCGACTGTGGAAACAAGTGCACACATGTCACGTACACATGCATGCACATGCCACGCACAAGCACGCATTGAATTTCTTTTCATCTACTTTGGTATGCCGATAGCCGCAGATGGCAACACCAGAAAGCCGTTACTTCCAGTACAGTCGTGGCCAAAGAAATCCGACCCGCGAGTCAAAAGTAGTGCCGCGTTTCCATTTTCAATTACATCGTGCACATTCCAAAAACCGATCCGAGGGCCGCAGGGGCTGCATGAGCCTTGGCATTGCTTTTGGCACATGGCTCGGATTTCTTTGGCCATGACTGTACAGTAGTAACATTAGTTTGGAAGCTACCACACTGTGTAGGCTGACTGAGGAAAGTACGGAACCAAGCAAAGAATACGAGAGTACAGTAAAGAAGTGAAGCATGCTTTGATCGCCTCATGTAGGCCCTGCTAGATGCAATGAGATTGGTCGTTTCCGTGCCTACAGTCATGTGACATGTCAGAGGAATCCTCCAGGCTCACCTGAATAAAGTCATAGGCTTCTGCCAGGATGTCACAGCCGAGGTCCTCTTCCAGCTGTAGGCGTCTCTCTTCCAGCTGGCTGAACAGGCTGTTGGGCCCGTCGCCGACCTCGTCGTCGTCCTCGTCGTCGGAGCTGGACTCCAGCAGGTCAGCCAGGTCCTCGTCCTCTTCACCATCGTACTCGCCCTCACTGTCCTCGGCCTCACCAGTGCCTGTACAACGCCACCATTGTGCACTGTGTAAGCCACACTGGAGTATATGCAGCACCCCCCCCCCCCCCCCCCTTGCCACGATGTACAGGCATTACTATACCCTAATTATCCTCGTTAATTTGATCATCGGAGTATAAGACGCAACCCCCTTTTTTTGGGTGAGTTTTGAGTGTTCAAAGTGCGGCTTATACTCCGGAAATACGGTAATCTCTTTAATGAGTCCCGCAGCTGGATCACACCTGGCACTACAGCACAGCGGCGGGCCAATCAAACACCAAGTCACACAGAGTTGTCGCCGGGTACAGTGCCGCACTTTCCGTACAGCGTTAGCACACGTACTCGCCAGGCTGCAGTGCATGTGGCGCTGAGGCGCTGCACACGCACACCACCATTTCTCGCAGTATATGTTCTCTTTGCAAGAGTGAAGAGTTCACGTCGCTTACACAAACATTGCTAGCGCTGCTAATACAACCTATAGTCAGCCAACAAAGTAGGAACTGAGCAAAAAAAAAAGATTCAAGAAAGCTCATGGGCTTGCACACTGATATAGTTGTGTGCGACCTTTACCCGGGCTTAAGCGAGATTCTACAGTAGTCAAACGGCTGATATCTGAATACCACCAGTCCACCACCAGTCCACCACCAGCACTCCACCAGCACTCCACCAGTCCACCACCAGTCCACCACCAGTCCACCACCAGTCCACCACCAGTCCACCACCAGCACTCCACCAGTCCACCACCAGTCCACCACCAGTCCACCACCAGTCCACCACCAGTCCACCACCAGTCCACCACCAGCACTCCACCAGTCCACCACCAGTCCACCACCAGTCCACCACCAGTCCACCACCAGTCCACCACCAGTCCACCACCAGCACTCCACCAGTCCACCACCAGTCCACCACCAGTCCACCACCAGTCCACCACCAGTCCACCACCAGTCCACCACCAGCACTCCACCAGTCCACCACCAGTCCACCACCAGTCCACCACCAGTCCACCACCAGCACTCCACAATGTGCTCTTGACTGAGCTAGCACAAACGCCTCACCTTCCTGCCATTCCTGAGATCCTTCCGCTGCCAAGTCGCCGTTTTCATCCGCATCCTCATCATCATCAGCACGCGAGTCAAACAACCTGCGTGATGAGCGGCCTGAACGAGAAACAACAGTTACCAGTATGACCCTGCACCCAATATGGCACTGTAGTGTCTTGTACACTGAGCCTGTCTCGTACAAGTACAGAAACCGGCTACAAGCCTGATTCGACAGCTGGACATTCGGGTCATATGCCTGGTTGTGTGTTGACTTGGATGGAATCACTTCAGTGGGTCAACAGCTTAGCCTTTATGGTGGGTGCATGGGTGCATGTGTGAGAAAGAAGAGGGGGTGAGCATGTTCTACTCCAGGCGCGTAGTTTGTGTATAGTTAGCGTTGTCCGGACACCAGACTAGCAAATGACCGTCATGTGTACTACACTAGTGGAAATACTGTAGTGTCGTGTATAAAAGCATGACCTGTATAGAAGCATGACCTGTATAGAAGCATGACTCGAATAGAAGCCGATTTTTCGAAGCTCGCCGTGACACAGAAGCATGATTTGAATAGAAGCCACTCTCTGCAAAGTGCATGTGTAAGTACATACGTGGCAGTATGCACTGCACAGTATGCACTGCACAGTATGCACTGCACAGTATGCACTGCACAGTATGCACTGCACAGTATGGACTGCACAGTGTGGACTGCACAGTATGCACTGCACAGTGTGGACTGCACAGTATGCACTGCACAGTGTGGACTGCACAGTACCTGCGTGGCAGTATACATTGCACAGTATGGACTGATGATGTTGACATAGAAGCATGTTTCGAATAGAAGCATGGTTTGAACCCCGGCTTTTACGCCCGTAAGCACCTGCTTTTATACGCGACGTTAGGGTAGGCAACATTTTGAAGTGGCAGCTAACTTATAAGGTTGCCCACGGTACATGGTCACCACACCACGGATGTGCGAGCTACGCCCCTGTCAGAGCCTGTATGGGGCCGTGCACTCACCACTGCTGGCTGCAAGAAGAGCATGCATAGACTGCAGCATTTCCTTCATCTCATCGCCGTCCTCCTCCGTGCCACCACTGCACGGTCATACAACACACCATCGACACAGCACACCACACAGAACATCCATAAAGCAACATTCCCAGGCTCAAGGTCACTACAGTTGGACAATTATTTTGCAAACAAATTGCAGACTGACTGCATAAACTTATGTAAAGTATGCTGTATTCAGTGCTATGTGTGCAGCTCAGGCAGTGCACAGCATCAAACCTGAGAGCTATACTCTATGCCACATGTCATGCTATAAGTGAAGTTTCCTCAATTGTAGAAGAACAAAAAAGTACCTAGGAACTACACGTTACGCTATACTGTCCACTAACACCACTGGTTACTAAACAATCAGCTCATGTGATAATGGTGTACTAGCTGTGCTAGTACTTGTTAGCAACAATCCGAACTAGCGCACACACTGCACTGCATTGCTTTGTACTGCATTCAAGACTGACGTCATGCGCTTTGTTTTGCTGCGTAATCACAAATGGCACCAGCCCATTTTGCGGAAAAGAAAAAAACAAATCTTGCTTGCCCTGTTGTGCTCTTCCAGACAACGGATCGTGCTTCATACCTCTTTGTTGACTTGTTTGTGTGAGGGATGGGGCTAACATTGCACGACACTGACCGACGGTACTGACGTTCTACAATTAACTGGCCAACAGCTCTAGCAAATCTTGGATGCACATTCCAACAGCCTTCCAACTTGGAAGGTTCTAAGTTATAGAAATAACATAAGGAGGGAAGGTGACCTCAACCACGATAAGCACGAGCTGAAAGTCTCAGCTGTGAAGGACGTTGGCGGATGTTCATGCATGTCGATGACGATACTGGCAAGACCATTGGACAGTACGGTCAAACCACGAGTCAAGGACGCAAAGCAACATTCCACACAACTTGTGTGGCTCAAAAGATGCGAAGATCAATAAAAGAGGAAGCTATGCGAACAAGAATCATGAAAAACCGAACGCCTCAGTAAAACCGCACTGTACTTAGACTATGACAATTTAGATGGACAATAATGGTCTTGCCAGAATCGTCATCAACATGCATGAACCGGCATCCGCCAACATCCTTCACAGCTGAGACTTTCAGCTCGTGCTTATCTTGGTTGCACTTACACTTCCCCTCCTTATGTTATTTCTATAACTTAGAACCTTCCAAGTTGGAAGGCTGTTGGAGTGTGCATCCAAGATGCGCTAGAGCTGTTACAGGGGCGTAGCAGCCGCTCCGGCCGGTCCGGCTTTGGCCGGACCACTTTTTCGCCCGACCACGACCACCATAGTAAAACAATGCCAAAAGTGCCGATTTTGCACCCTAATTTCAAAAAATTACGGGGGCAGATCTCCCGAACCCCCCACCCCCGGCCGGACCACCGCCAACGGCGGTGCTACGTGCCTGTGTTAGCCAGTTAGTTGTAAAACGTCAGTACCGTCGGTCAGTGTCGTGCAATGTTATTGCAAGAGCTGATTGTTTAGTAACTGGTGGTGTTAGTGGACAGTATAGCGTATCGTGTAGTTCCTGGGTCCATTTTTGTTCTTCTATTAATCCTCGGCTCTCCATCCGAGTCTTTTCCTAAATTGCATGTGCATATACAAATATGTGCATTTACAGCATCATATCTGACCTGGGGGATGCAGAGTCTCTCAGTAGTGCCGCGCCGCTGGAATCACCGTCAACGTACGCAACATCGAGATCTTCAAGTGTGAGTTCATCGCCAGCATTCTCCGTGTCGACGACGGGCTCATCGCGAGGACCATCGTGCTCATCACCACCACCATCACCAGATTCCAGCTGCTCACCAGCATTGCCGCTGTCGTCATCATCTCCTTCCTGATCGCTGGTCTCTTCTTCCTCGGCATCGTCATCATCATCTCTACCCGCGTCTCTAAGATCGGGCAGAGAGCAGGTCCTCAGGAACTACGCAGTGAACGAGAACGCACAACAGATGAAAGTTACCATGGTAAAAGAAGATGGTGGATGCCAGTAGAGTAACATGGCCATAGAGCTTAGTGCTGCACAGCATATGCAACGGAGGATGATGCATGCCAATACACTGAAATGGCCATAGACATGATAGAGCATAGTGCTGCACAGCAGATGTAACGGATGATGATGCATGCCAATACACTGAAATGGCCATAGACATGATAGAACACGGTAATGAACAATATAACTCAGCACAAAGCCCAGATTACAGTTCACTTCGTGCATGGGGAACACTTCGCAATGCATATGGTGACGGTCACACGATGGGGCAAACAAGGTTGAACAGCGTTTTTATCGCGACGGGCGTGATGCATTTCCTGCACACGAAATTATGTTTAAGCCGGGCTCTATGCAATGTGAAAACACAATAATAGAAAAGCTGACAGGATCGCTTTTCTAAATACAACAGCAGCCTTGCTAGTCCTTACCCGCTTTCTCGTGTCGAATGCTCCAAACGTCATCGCCAAGGCAACCTCAGAGTTACTAGATGACAGTCTGGACACGCAGAACAGGAAGAGGGAGACATCAGCGGCGATTGAGTTTACCCTGTCACATGGGTGGCTACAATATTCTTCAGTGTACTAGTAGTGAAACTTCAGTATAACATACCTCCAAGGGACATCCACTGTGTACTTTATAACTAAGGTACTGTATATCCAAGGCCAGATGACAGGATAAGGATACAGTCCTCACAAAAAGTACTTTCTATCCAATGTAAAGATATACAGTACGTAGCAGCAAGAGTACATAACCCAAGAGTGTGCAACTCCAGCTATGGGGTCTGCGACGGCAGAACTTCACATCACGTGATGAACCCGTACACATTATTTGCACCGTCTGTGCATGATTGATACAGGGCTGTACGCAGCCCAGCTTTGGGTACAACTCTCTTGCGGTCACTTTGCACTGTTCAGTGTTTGCCTGTGTAACCTTTTGAACCATGTCACGTGATGTGAAGTTCTGCCGTGAGTGCCGTCGCAGCACAGCATAGAGGTTGTGCAGGGAGTTGCACACTCTTGGGGGTTATGTACTCTTGGTAGCATCCAGTGTACTTTATACTGAAGGTTCATTCTGTGCTGGCATGCAAATACAGCGCTGCTCAATGAAATCCAGTCGGCGCACTCGTGTACGCGCCGGGCATTGCGCAGCCCTAGATCTGCGAACGGTGGGCTACGAAATGGTGCAAGGCGCAAACTTGAGTGCCGCGACTGGATTTCATTGAGCAGCACTGTTCATGTGCATTGAAGTCTGCAAGACGCTGCACAGAACCTTACTGCACGCGTCCTGCTGGCCTCGGATGATCATAGCAAGGTTACATACGGCATGGGTCCAGATGGCTAAAAGAAAGCGTGATTTCATGCAATGTGTGCAATCAGGTGCAGGTATAAACTGTTGCTAAGTTTATAATGTACAGTCCCGCTCAATGAAATCCGATCGCTGGAGTCAAGTTTGCGCCGTGCACCATTTCGCAGCCCAGTGTTTGCAAGTCTAGGGCTGCACAACACCTGGCGGGTACCCGAGTGACTCGATTGGATTTAATTAAGCAGTCCTGTACATACTTCTTCTCCATCTCCGCTGCTTTGCTTTCTCCGTCATCATCCTCGTCTACGTTCCTGCCGGCTGCTGCATCATCCGCAGCTGTTTGTGTCACCTCGGCAGGTGCCACGTCGGACACACCCTCGTCTTCCTCGATGTCCTCCACACTTGCCAGTTGAGCAAGGCTGCCCGGTGCAGTGTCTATGGTGCTGTACGATGAGACACTCGACGTCGGCGAGCCGCACTCGACACGCGTGCTGCTGAACGATGCCACCGACTCTGCGGCATCGCTGAGTGCGGCGTGAGGCTTGCCTGCACACCAAAGGTAGCCAGCAAAAACAATTCACGGTTTGTTCTTCTTCAGTGCAACAGAATTGTAAGTACCCTCTGGCTAGTACAAATGTACAGAGCTGCACTCACATGACAGAGCAACACTTCATGACCACTCACCATGTCAAGACCTGGAAGAAAACTTCACAACACATGTTCTATTCCCAGTGCCTTGCACTACAGCACAAATACATGTACTCACAACACGCTCACTTGGCACTGGTTCTGAGTGGTTGGGAATAGTTCACTATAGTCAGTGTACATGGTGTGGTATGCATGGCTCACATTTGTACAAAGGTGACATACAGTCAACTTCGCTTATAACGACTGCGAATATACCGACAATTCGCGAATAACACAGAATTTCCATGCCCGAGCAAAGTCCCATCCAACTGTAATACATATAATGAGACTTCGGGTATAACGACACTTCGCGAATGAGGACACTTTTCTGATGCCCCGCCGAGTGTCGTTATAAGCGAAGTTGACTGTACACCAGTGACTCTAAGCACCCTGAGGGCAAATGCAGCCAACACGAAGCATAAGGCAAATGCAGCCAACATGAAGCATAAGGCTAATCCAGCCAACATGAATCAAATGTCCGTGTAGAGTACCTGCTTTGCTGAACATGGGCCGCGGTGACGATATCGGCAGATCGCTGCTCTTAAAGGCAGCCGGCGAGACCTCGTCCTCGGGTGCGTCGCTCGGCTCGCTGCTGGCTTTGTCAAGCTTTGTCTCCGCTTCCTCCACCTGCACCTGCCCGTCGTCGTCATTGCTAGATCTCTTGGCCAGTTCGGGGAGGCTGGGAGCATCGGCCGCACCCAGCACCTGGGCAACATTCACGGGACCAGATGACCTAGCGTTGGCCGCACTGCGGGTGACCGCGTCGGCAGCAACCATGGCCCCCACTTCTCTCTCTAGCGTCTGGGTGGTGCTCAGCGCACTGGTGCCGGTGCCATCGGCATCCTTGACGACGACGTTCTCGAGCGGTTTTACGTCCAATGAGATCTCCTCTATGTCATCCTCCGCACCACTGTCGCCGGCTGTGGTAGACGAGGTGTTGTCGACATTTGCACTCATAACCAGTGGAGCTGAAGATGGTGGTTGTGACGCTGCGGCTGTCGTGCCGCCAACCTGTTGTTTGCTACTCGCGGACACTGCTGGTTCCGCAGCAGGTGCGGGCACTTCTTTGGGAGTTCCTCCGTCGGGTTGATCGCCGACCTGGACTCCGGTGCTGGTTGTGATTCCGCTGACGGTCTGCGTGGCAATCTCAGACACGCTGGCCCCTTGCATAGCCGCCAGGACGGTGTCACCGGGACTCTTCCATCGTCGCCGCTGAGCATCCTCGTCTTCCACTTTGCCACCAGGCACAGCTGCCGCTGCTGCCGCCACCTTAGCATCCACCTTGGCAGCCGTCTCCAAGATTCCGGTTTCCATGACGCCGGTTGGCATGCCGATCGCAGTTTCAAGCGGAAGCTCCGCCGGTATCGCCGCTTTCTGACCCCACTGACGTCGGCCTGGCATACACAGGATAAAGGAAACATGCAAGATAGCGTTAATAGAACTGAACAACTTTTCCAATAGCTTTTAAAACATAACTCTCTGTTACACTGGAGTGTCACTCCGCCGACCTCAGGTCGGCGGAGATAACTTACTCCAGTTTCACCACCACAGCTGCCAGCTGCGACTGCAGCAACCTCTACCATGCAGCATTCTGTTATTGAGGTTTGTGGTTTCTTGGTAAAAAACTACTTAAGTAGTTGCAAACTATGGCTAAGCAAACAGATCTGAAAAAAGGATATTGGGAACCTGGCACACAGCAAGGTGAATACAAGAAAGCACCTCATCGCTAGTGTTCCGTGCATCAATACACTACGACTATCATGGTTACTGGTTTTACAACCGCCGCGTCGGAACTCACTCACCTTCATTTTTCTGATCTTGAGCTGATGCAGCACTCTTGATAGGCTGTAACAGAAGAAAGAGAGAGAGAGAGAGAGAGAGAGAGAGAGAGAGAGAGAGAGAGAAGAGAGAGAGAGAGAGAGAGAGAGAGAGAGAGAGAGAGAGAGAGAGAGAGAGAGAGAGAGAGAGAGAGAGAGAGAGAGAGAGAGAGAGAGAGAGAGAGAGAGATGGCACACCAGCACGAGGCTTAGTTCTATGCAGATAAGCTGTGCTTGTGTTTGGCAAGAAAGAAGATGAGCGCAGCAGTGCTGGAGCAGCTTGCTTGCTCTCAGTTCAGAAAGGACAGTGACACAAGGACAGTGACATAATGTTTATGTTACTTGAAGTACTCAAAGCAGCGAGTACACGGCGGCATGGTGGTGTCAGTACCTTAGCCGGGGCAAGGCCGACATTGGCGAGAGCAGTGTCCAGACCAGGGGTGGCAGCGGCGGCAACAACCGGCTTCCCTGCTGAGAAAGAAAACAACAACAACAAAAACGACAACAACAACAACAACAAAAACAACAACAACAACAACAACAACAACAAAAACAACAACAACAACAACAAAAACAACAACAACAACAAAAACAACCAAGGGACAACCTCTTCGGACTGCCCTTCTTGTTGCCGTCCACCTGTCCGAGAGCCTCTAGATTTACGGACAAGACAACCAATGCAGGAATTGTAGCAGATGTGAAAATACTCAGACACATTGCATATGTGGAGTACCAAACCGCGACCAAAAAAACATGATGGTATCGTTACTGCCTTCGTAGCACCATGTGTTTGTTTAGTGACACGCATTACGTCCGCGCAACTCACCTTGAGCCGAGCCCGCTGGCTTGGCAGGAGCCTTTCCTCCAACACTGCGCCTACACAAGCACAACGCGTATTACAAACCATTGATCGGAGTAAGATACAGCATAGGACCCGGGAATGTTAATAATTATGACTTCATTAGATAGTTCATTAAAACAAGGGGAAGGGAACTAACTTAGCTATGGCTAGGCAAATAGATCACAAGGAAGATATTTGAGCACTTCACCCTTCATTCCCAGAGGGCTAGGTAAGGACAGCAGCATATTCTGGCCTAGACATTCTGGGGATTACAGCCCCTTGAAAGTAGTTCCGAGAAGTGAGACGACAAGAGCACCACGCCAGGGTTGCTGCCCGACATCAAGTCCAGTGCAATAGTACACCTAGAGGTATATTACTACACCAACAGGATACACTTGGCTAAGAACTCGCAGACTCCATTGCAGCCACTCATACATAATTAGGGTACCTCAACTTGAACTTTCCAAATATGGTCTCTTCGCTGCATACGTCACTTCAAAATAGATATTTAAAAAATTTAAATTTTGGTGAGTTCAATTATTTATTTATTTCGAAGTGACGTATGCAGCGAAGAGACTGTATTTTGAAAGTTTAAGTTGAGGTACCCTAGTTACTATACCGCCCGATTAATTCCTAAGCTGAACACTCACGGTCGCTCTTGCCGTGCGTTGCCCTGGCCGGCAGCTGAACTCGGTGGCTTCTGCTGCTTTGCCGCCGCCTGATCCTGCCAGCAGGCATTCAACAACACAGTGGTTTACAGAACAGAGAAAAAATATCAAGATCTGCATCATTATCAAGGTGGCGAAAGCCATGGCCATTGCATTGGGTACGGTCGCATGCCTGGATTCCTGTATCCTTAAAGTAGTGCTATTATGATGTCAATGGCGCAACGCATGGCAGTTATGACTGTAATCGAATTCCTTTGTAATTCATTCATCATTCATTCTGCTTTGCGGCCTGGTCCAGGCGGACATTCAACGACACAGCGAGTTGAAGAACAGATGTAAGAACAAGGTCACTATCAAGTTCAGCCCTCACCATCGTATACACGGATTTCAAAAGCGTCGACCCTCCATGAAAACATGGTGGCGGGCCGCGCTACCCGTAAGCGCACGTGACCCCCCCCCCCCCCCCCCCGCGTATCTTGGCGCGAGCTTCGAGCTAAAGATCATGTCGCGCACTCATTTTCCTGTGTTTCCCCATTTCTTCGAACTCGCTCAGCTTTTGCTTCGTCTCCACGCTGTAGTCTGAGTTTAGTTCCCTTGTCTTCTTCCAGCAGAATACTGCAAACTCCACAGCGCGTCGAGCTTCTCCTAGAAGAGTTTCTTTTGCGTCGAGACAAACTGTCGATCGTTTCAGGCCTATATTGCCGTTGCCTCACGAGCGCCCGAATGCAACAGCATCTACATTCTTTTCTTTCCATTTTCTGGCGAACTCATTCACCTACTGCTTCTTCCTTTATGAAAGCTTCAGGTGGTTGAGTTCTCCCACTTGCGACAATCATGCCTTGGAAAAGAACAGGATATTACTAAGGTATGTACAGCCAGTGCAGTGATGACAGTGTACTGCACTGCAAAAAGCACCTGCATGCACTGGGCCTAGTTGTTGTTTGTTTTGTCGAGAAAGAATCCCTTTGATCCCTTTCGCACTCGCACGGGCCGCGAGGGCGCAGCACGGAAACTGGTCTATTGAATTCATTTCTTGGTCGATTTTGACAACCGATACGTCGTTGTTTTTCTTTTTTTCAATGGCTTTCCTTTCTCCGCTTCCGAATTGCGATGCCGTCCACCTGGGAAGCCCTGAAGTGAAACGAGTGGAAGCCGGTTTCGGAGTTAATTTTCGGCCAAACAGCAATCCAATCGAAAAATTTGAAGCGGACGATCTGTTGGTATCTATCGAAAAGAAAACTACACCGAATGAACTAAGGAATTACGGTAAGTTTAAGAATTTTGGTACAATAGCTGTACGCTGATTGGTCGATTAGCGCGACCGTTGACAAACGGGCCAGTGACGTTTTGTACAGCGTTGGTGAGGGCTGAAGTTGGCAAAAAAAACTGCGGGTCTTTCCACTAGGTGCTGTTTAATGCCTACATTCATGTATCGATACAAGGTAAGTACGATGTAATTCATGATGTCATTCATGACATCACCACAACCTGCCAGTATGTAGGCTATGAACGGTACGAATCCTATGATGCAGCCGTGCACTGCAGCACTGCATGTGACATGTAATGATGTAACCATGGTAACCTACAGCTGTTGCCTTGGGATGTCTGCTGAGCTCTTCCGCATGCTTTGCCTGCGCTTGCTCAACCCTCTGCTTAGCCTTGGCAAGTTGCTCTGACTGAACGTGAGCCTGCGCCTGTATCGGATCAAACCGTGCACACAGACACACACAGGCACACACAGGCACACACACACACACACACACACACACACACACACACACACACACACACACACACACACCTCAGACATGCCCATCGCAGAAGCGATGATAGCGAACAGCTATGTTAGACATAGCAACTTGTGCTGGGATTACACCATTCAACAGCTTGCAAGGCTGATGAATTGACCACCACTAATTTTTAGCCTGGTATCCACCACACAGCTGATTGAAGTGGCTTTTTCTGGCCAGTGAATCCCTATTTTCCATTTTTCATTTTTTTACACACACACGCCACACCACATACTCCGGCATACAGTGGCTGTTGGTAACCACCCAGAAGAATGAAAGAAGAGCTAGGAGAATGAGAAAGAGAAAAAAAGACGTGTGCGACCATAATCGTCGGGAATTGAACCCGCAACCTCTCGATTGGAAATCGACTGCACATACCACTGCACCATATGGGACACACATGCACACACATGCACACACATGCACACACACACACACACACACACACACACACACACACACACACACACACACACACACACACACACACACACACACACACACACACACACACACACACACACACACACACACACACACACACACACACACACACACAGATATTCGTTCACTCTCTACAACAGCGAAATTTAGTATTGCTGTTCGTCGGTATCATTCGCAATCTATGTTTTCTTTGAAAGGTATTCCTGACTTTTGTGTCTAGGCTAACCACATCTATGATAGTTTCAATAGTTTGTGTATATGTCAGTTATAGTAGTCCGCAATGCTGCTTTTCTAATTCTCATTATGATTAGCATGCAATGTACTACCCGAAGTACTGAATTTACTTCTTCTGTACTCTATATTCTAATGTATCTTCTACCTCTTCTCCCTTACGAACATACTTTCTCATTTTCCATACTTATATAGGAGGCTCCCTTCGATAGGCATCTATTTGCCTCTGGAGGATCCGTGAAATAAAAATCAATCAATCAATCAAAAATCAAAAACACACACATGCACACACATGCACACACATGCACACACATGCACACACATGCACACACACACGCACACACACGCACGCATGCACGCACGCACGCACGCACGCACACACACATATGCCAGCTACTCTAAGTGCACTATGCGCTGGACACAGGCAAGCAAAGTCATTGCACCAGTACCATCCGCAACTGGTCTTGTATATGTGGCCACACAAAACAACCATAGTGACAAAGCAACTTGATGACGGAAGGAGAAGAAAGGCTCTGTCGACAGCAGTTGTATGTCGGACCTCACCTTCAACTCAGCTATCTTCTTCAACCTATCATCCTCATTGCCATCCTGTACACAGCATATCAGCAATACACAGAAGGCCAGTGCATGTTGTGGAACATGTCTTACATTACAAGATCATACTATAAAGCAGTGATAAAGCCAGGGGGGGGGGGGGGGGGGTTGTGGGGGCCCAAAATATTCTGATGACACATCCCTAATGAAACTGCGCTCTGCCCCTAGTCATTTTTTCTTTTCAACTTTCGTGTTTTCAAAATGGTATTAGATAACCCAAGGGAAATGTGTTCACAAATCGATCGTTCTGTGTACGCACTGCACTCGTACGTTGCATGTTGTGCGACAAGGCAATATTGGAAATGGAAAGAATAGGTCAACTATTTGATGGTGTCATTATTTTGATAATAGCACGTTGAAGCATACTACCAAACTTCCCTGCCTCAAACAAGTCCAAATTCTTCCTGTCTTTGTTGCCACATTGGGGCAAAAGGACAAGGTCTTGGTAACACAACTGCATCCAAGACAGACCTATGCGGGAATTATTGCAGTTTGGTACAGTTTTACCCTGTGTCACCAAGTTGACCAGGGCCGAGCAAGGTCAGTTCAACCCGCATACACACAACTCACTCGCACTTGCAGTTGGGTACAGTTGTATCCTGTGTTTGACCGGCAGGGTCAAGCAAGGTCAATTCTACTCGTACACACACAACTCACTCGCACGGGGTGGTCGAACTTGGCGGCCACCTGTTTGTGCTGCATCCGCTTACGGTCGACGTAGTTCTGCTTGCGAATCGCCTCCAACCTTGCCATGTACTCCTAACCAAATCATGGAAACAGCAAAGTCCGTGTTATGGGTGAGCAAGAAGCAAGAAAGACACAGCACTGCAGGAGAGTATGTTCTTTTTTCAGTGCACAAAGCCCATGCCCACACGCAACACCATCAGCGTGTAACAGATCCCAGAATACCAGCATTCGCATCGTATTCCGTATTTGTGGATTCTCCACAGGCTTTAGCCTAAGTCCAGGGAGTCTCCGTACACTATACTAGACTACTATCTCCTACCTGCTCTTGTTGGTTCCGTGCCACGAGCGCACCTCCCGGAGAAGCGGAGGGCGACGGCTTATCAATCGCTGGCCGGGCCGACGGTGCCACTACACGGTCAATGCAGAGCACAGAGAGAAACGCAACAAAACAGTGAACATACTCCAGGAGACATAGGAGTGATAGAGCGAATAACCACTCTGACTTGTAGAGTCAGAGGTCAAGGGTCAAAGATCAAGGGTCAAAGGTCAAAAAAGAGCCACAAGTTCTGATTATGCATTGAACAGCATCTCAGGATGTTTAATATTTTTTTAAAGTTGAAGCGACATCGCAACCACTCCCAACTTACCGTCCTTTGTCGGTGGTTGAGCCTGGAGGGGTGGGTGAACAGCACAGAGGAATGCAAAAGAACGTTTTTGATGGGTGTTGCATACCAGCACATCACAGCACACATTGTCAAGAGTCTATGGCTTTTTATTGAGGAATACAGCTCGCTCTCTTGCAGAGTGAATGAATCAGAAAACCTCCGACAATATGTCTGACCCGAGGTCTCAGGAAAAACGAAAACGTATTCACCGTTACAGCGTCGCTCAAAACCGGCAATGCACCGCCGGGAAACAACTTACAGGTTGAACAGGATTTCCCTGTGCCCGCGCCTTGTACGCCGCCTGCTGCCGGCGTCTCTCCAGATACTCTTCGGCCTGCCGTCGCTGCTCGGCCTCTAGCCTGGCTCGGTCTGCGTTGACAGGCCGTCCAGCAGCTTCTTGTTTGCCAGCCATTCTAGACGGCACATCATCAACAGCTGACTTCACTGGGTCCTTCTTCATCTGAGGAGTGGACACCGGACAAAAGGATAAGTTTAGAACATGGCGCCATACTTCGGACAGTGTTGAAAACGTGTGATGGCGGTCAAAGCTTAATGTATACACTGTACATGCATTGTACATGCATTGTGCATGCATTGTGCATGCATTGTGCATGCATTGTGCATGCATTGTGCATGCATTGTGCATGCATTGTGCATGCATTGTGCATGCATTGTGCATGCATTGTGCATGCATTGTGCATGCATTGTGCATGCATTGTGCATGCATTGTGCATGCATTGTGCATGCATTGTGCATGCATTGTGCATGCATTACACTAAGAAAAGAGGGAGTAGTTGGGGAGCAGTAAGCAGAGGTGTCTGTCTGGGATCCCACGGGGACCATTCCATACTCTCTGGCCATTGGAGCTTGGCACCTTTTCCACTAGGAAATTCCGTCCCTATGCACTTATATTTTCTCCGGTGCCGCGATGATGACACCGTTTGTTCCCAGCATGCAGCCAACAGTTCTGTCCCTTCCCATCACTGACCTCTCACAAGGATTTAGTTTGCACACTGCTTGCTTACCTCATCCCGTGGTAGGTCGGATTCCTGACCTCTCTGCTGACGAACCATCTGTAAACCGCAACAAGAGTTAAAAAAAATGAGCAAACAGCAAACTGCATGCCACATACAGGCTGTCCAACCGTCCTGCTTCGAGCAGGACAGTCCTGCTTCGAGCAGGACAGTCCTGCTTTGGACCAAAACATTTGTGTACATTTACATGGGAGACAATTGCCTTTGTATACATTTTATACAGGTGTCCTGCTTTGGAAAGGTGGCAACTTTACGGGTTGGACAGTCTGCACATAACACGTGCAAAAAGCTTTCCAGCGATTGGCCGGACGTTAAACACATGTAATACCTGTACAAAGAGTGTGTGATTGGCAAAGTGGTTAGAGCGATGGCCTTCGAAGCATGAGGCTATAATTATGGGTTTGATTCCCAGCGTGAGTAAAGATTATCCCTCCCCCCCCCCCCATGAAACCCATTTGATTTGGGTACCTGACTTCGGTTGGGGAGGCAAAGGTGACGAGGGAGAGGAGATGAGCACCGCAATTCACCATGCCGAGCTCTGTGAAACAGGAGGTCTCTAACACCTCCTGCTCCTGTGGTCAGAATTGACTAAGGGCCGCTATCTTCACCTTTCCCTTACAACCAGAATGGAAATAGCACACAATCATGCTGGTGAAACTCCTTCATTGAAATGTGGATGTAGCTTGTCAAAATAAATCTCATTCCTCCTACCTGCTGCTTCTCTGCCAGCTCAGCTTTCTGCCTCTTCAGCTGCTCTTCATACTCTGCTTTCTGTTCATAGCAGGACACAGTACAGGTCACCCACATACAACCACTCATTTAATAATAACACATTCGATACATGCACTGTTGTGGTCCCGTTGTTGTACCCGATCCGTTCCGGGATCGGTTACCCATATGCATTCCCGTACTGTGTACATATATGGATCCTGGTTGTGCATCTTTATCTTTCGTTGTTCTATGTAAATAAACTTTAGTTGTTGTCTGGGACTTCTGGAGTGAAGTTGATCTATGGAGTGCGGGAACTAACTTGATGTTCACTCAGGAACATTACATGGTGTCAGAAGTAGCAGTTAGTCATGTCGTCTGCCAAATTTCCTGTACCTGCCCCGTTCGATTTCTCCACCCCAGAAGCATGGCCACTCTGGAAGACCCGTTTTGAACGCTTTAGTTCTTTGTCCAAATTGGACGAGGCGGACGGGCAACGCCAAGTAGACACTTTAGTTTACTCCATGGGAGCCGAAGCCGATCCTATCTTTGAGTCTCTATCTCTGTCCGCGGATGATAAGAAGAAACTCGACAAGGTACTGGAGGCCTTTGACAAGTATTTTCGCCCGGGTGTAAACGTAATCCACCAACGGACATTGTTTGAAAGGTGTGTCCAGAACCCAGGTGAATCCGTGGAAGAGTATGTGCGTCGTCTCCGTGCCGCAGCCAAATATTGCGCGTTTGACAAGTCAGATGAGCGTATCCGCGACAGGTTGGTGGCCCATATGACGAACCGAGAAGTTTCGAAGAAGCTACAGCTCGAGGATCACGCTCAGCTGACACTCGAGACTGCCGTGAGCTTGGCACGCAAAACGGAGTCCGTAAACGCCGAGGTCGCCCAGCAAACGCCTCGGGTGAGCCAAGCTGCTGCAGCTACCTCACCGCAACTGAAACACGGCAAGTCCCCTGCTTACGCAAGTTACGGATCGACGGGAAAGCGACCACAGGTCAAGTCCCAACGAGACTCGAGCAACAGTAAGAAGTGCTCGTGGTGTGGCTCCTCCAAAGACCACAAATCGAACCGTGACGAATGCCCTGCCAAGGACAAGTCTTGTAACAAGTGTCGTAAGTCTGGACACTTCGCCAGCGTCTGCCGGTCTGCCTCCGCCAGTGCAGCACACAACGATTATGTGCATGTAGCTGAGTTTGACTTGCAGTCGGACCCCGTCGGCGAAAATTTCCTTGGAGCTGCTTCTACCCACACCGCTGACGAGCCGTGGATAGTACGACTGGATCTGTGCGGCTCACACCTCGATTTCAAAATCGACACTGGAGCTGATCTCAACATTATGACGCAGGCCAGCTACAACGGTTTATCTGCACCGCCAGTACTCAGTCCGTGCCAGACACGTATGATTGGGCCTGATGGGAACCAGCTCACGATACAGGGTGAGTTCCACACTTGTGCTGTGTTCCGTGATGTACAGTACCCAGTCACTATCCTGGTCATTGCCACTGGTGGTGTCAACTTGTTGAGCAGGCAGACATCTGAACAGATGGGCCTAGTACAACGTCTTCATGTTGGCTCTTCAGATGCCCAGCCGAAAATCGGATGCATGCTAGGCAAGCCAGTCGAGATTGAGTTGAAGCCAGACTGCAAACCATACAACTGTGTAAATGCTCGACGCATTCCAATACACATTCGCCTCAAGGTTCGCACCGAGCTGGAGCGTATGGAAAAAGCAGGTGTCATCACAAAAGTCGAGCAGCCGACTGACTGGTGTTCACCCCTCGTGTCGGTCCTCAAGCCGAACGGCAACGTGCGTGTATGCGTAGACCTCAAGCGCCTGAATGCCAGCGTCAAGAGAGAGCACTACCCGTTACCGACCGTGGACGACACGCTCGCACAACTCAACGGTTCTACCATATTCTCTACGCTGGACACCACGTCTGGCTTCTGGCAGATCCCACTCTCCGAGGAAGCGTCGTTGCTGACGACGTTTATCACTCCCTATGGCCGCTTCAAGTTCGAGCGCCTTCCCTTCGGCATAACGAGCGCGCCTGAGATATTCCAGCGCCGGCTACAAGGTCTACTCAGCGATATTCCCAACGTAGCAGTGTTCATAGACGACATCATCGTCTATGCTTCATCGATGGCTGAGCATGATGCTGCTCTGCTCGCCGTCGAGAACCGACTCCGCGATGCCGGTCTGACACTGAATCCGAACAAGTCTAAGTTCAGATGCACGTCCCTAAAGTACCTGGGCCATCGGATCAGCGACAAGGGTGTCCACCCTGACCCAGCTAAGCTGGATGCCATTGAGCGCCTCGCAGCACCAGCTGATGTGGAAGAGCTCCGTCGTGCACTCGGACTCTTCACGTACCTCTCCAAGTTTCTGCCGTCATTGTCGACCGTAGCCGCCCCACTGCGCGAGCTACTCCGGTGCGACGCGACGTGGCAATGGACCAAAGCACATGAGCTAGCTTTCACAGAGCTCAAATGCCTAGCTGCCTCAGCCCCGTGTCTCGCGTACTACGACCCGTCTGCACCGACCATCGTCACGGCTGATGCGAGCAGCTATGGATTGGGTGCTGCACTGCTACAGTTCCACGACAATGAGTGGAAGCCGGTCGCGTACGCCTCACGCACCATGACAGCAGCAGAGAAACGGTATGCCCAGATCGAGAAAGAGCTCCTCGCCTCGGTCTGGGGATGTGAACACTTCCATCAATACCTCTACGGAGCGCCCCGATTTACCATTCAGACGGACCACAAGCCGCTGGTCCCACTAATGAACACGCGTGACCTCGACCGAGTACCTCTACGCTGCCAACGTCTACTGATCAGACTCATGCGCTACGATGTACAGGCGGAGTACGTGCCTGGCAAGAACATGGTTCTCGCCGACACGCTGTCCAGAGCTCCTCTTCCTGACACGCCAGCAACCGAATCCGACCTACACAGTGACTCGGAAGCCACCATCGCCGCTGTCCTGTCGTCTCTATGCAGTCCTACCAAGCAACACGCTCTCGTTACAGCCACTGCTGACGATCCAGTCCTGCAACAAGTAATCCAGCATACCCTCCATGGCTGGCCGACCAAGGTCAACGCAGACCTGGAAGCCTACCGCAACGAACGTGGCTCGCTCTCAGTTCACGACGGTCTGCTGTACCACGGATTTCGGATCGTAGTCCCGGCATCCGAGCGCAAAGCTACACTTGCCACTTTGCATGACGGCCACCAAGGCATAACCAAGTGCCTGGCCCGTGCGAAGTCCTCCGTCTGGTGGCCAGGTATCACACGTGCCATTTCAGAATGCGTGCAGAACTGCCTGACCTGCACCAAGCATCGTTTTCAGCCGCCAGAGCCTCTGTCTCCAACTGCGTTTCCCTCTTTGCCATGGGAGAGAATAGGAGTCGACCTCTGCCAACATGACGGTCAGGAGTACCTCATTGCTGTCGACTACTTCTCCAGGTACATTCACGCCATCCCGCTACGGAAGACTACCTCTGGAGCCGTCATCAAGGAACTCCACGAGCTGTTCGCCATCCATGGCATCCCTCAAGTCCTTGTGTCGGACAACGGTCCACAGTTCGCAAGTGCTGAATTCGCCGCATTCACAGCCCAAATGCAGCTCACCCACCGCACCAGTAGCCCGCACTACCCACAGAGCAACGGTGAAGCTGAGCGAGCAGTTCGAACATTCAAGCGTCTCCTGAAGACCAACAACAGCCTCAACGATGCCCTACTCAGTTACAGGTCAACACCCCTCGCAAATGGCTACTCGCCAGCCGAGCTCCTGTTTGGTCGTCGTCTA
>NC_088643.1:9090592-9133092 GCF_964019385.1 Sycon ciliatum
TGCCCTCGGCGCAGGAGTGACCCGTGCATGCGCAGCGGCAGGCTTCACCTGCAGCGCTCCGCCGACTCCTCCCTGGCGCCCGGCCGGCCGTGCACCAGCACCAGCCGCACCAGAAGGACGAGCATTGGCACCGGCGGCCTGGGCAGCTGGTCGGACGGCAGGTGCTGCTGCACCGGCGGCCGACGGCCTCGCGTTGCGATGCAGAATGGTGTGACTGAATTCATCGGCCATCACCTGAACACCACACACCATGAACAACATGTGCATGAATACACACACATTGCACATACACCTCTTCCCTCTCTGGTACCGTATCCCTTCGGTACCTTGCTATCGGGAAGAAACTCCCGTTTGGACTTGCGAAATGACACAACCCTCATCGTCATCATCATCAACGGCTGCATACACTGTCTAGTATGGTGCTCCAGCTACGCTGAGAATATGGCGACATTAAAGAGCACCTGGTGGATTCAACTCTTAGTTATTTCTCACTGTGGTTACCTTGGCAACCTCCACCTGTAGGTTATGGACTTTTACTATGATGTCATACTTCAGACCATTACGTCATACAGGTATATATGTCACTACCATGCGAGGAAAGCAGTCAGCAGTGATCAGCATAGCATGGCAGAGTCCTCCACAAGAAGGAATATCTTTACTGGCATCTCGAATACACAGCGTTATTGCCAAAGCGACATGGTGTGGCATGAGTGCCCGCCATGCGCCACAGGGAAATTCCTGGACAGCATCACCATTACCACAGTTGGTGTAGACAAGCAGCAAAAGGTGACGTAGTGCATACAACTTAGCTGCAGTTGTACCTACTTCAACCTCGCTTCTACGTCCAGGAATTTCGCTGTGACATCAGCCCATTCGAACTGCTCATTCTGGGCTTCAAATACTCTTGTTGGTACCGCTGTATGAAAGATGTTGCGACATCGGCGGTGATTAGTGAAGAAAGTGTCTGCTTCGAACGTCGGAGCTCGCGCTTCCTGCCGACTGACTCGACACTTGACTGGCGGGCTTCTCGTGTGCACCAGACACAGTCGTGAGTCGGTCTAGTGTCAAGTCAGTCGGCAGGAAGCGCGAGCTCCGACGTTCGGAGCAGACACTTTTGTTGGCACCGCTGTGTTACTATAATTACTCACACTGGCTGATAGGAAGCTTTCAATTCGCCTCTGAATAAAGGGCGTCCGGAGAATTTTGTTGACTGATGGCCTTTCCCTGCAGAAGTAGACACAGGGGTAAACAAGAAGTCGACCGGGAGGGGACAGGTAATCGAGTCAAGAGTGCGCGAGAGAAATTGTGATGTGGAGACGGATGAATTGTTTACTGTATAGCGGGAATATATGAGCCGAGCCAAGCAAAAAGGTGGCTTAGGCATAATTTTTGGAAATTTCTTTTTTCATGCCAAAGCGATGTCTACCTATCCAACTTCCATCAAGGAAATTTTGGTGCCCATCTGAAATGTATATGTGCCATAAATAAGCATACATGGCCTGCACATGTCACAGAATGCCTGGTATCAATGAAACTAAGATAATAATTATGAAGACCTACTCCAGAAAACATGGGACACCAAGTAGAGACAGAGCTTAGCAGGTGTGGAAGCAATACAAGAGGAACGAGCACTTGTGTTCTGATTAGAAGATCCAAGAAAGAAGAAATAATTGATCTATTCATCTCATGTCATTTCATCACGCAACACGAATTTTCATATCCTTCAATGATTTTGTGAGTCTGTGACTATATTTTTCGCTCGGCTGGGAAACGTCGCATCTTACCAAGGCAGTCCGTCATCCTCTCTCCAATCACCTACGCCAACATGAATTTATCCTTCCCTGTAGCTCGTAGTGTTGTGCCAGAGATCGAGCTCCATTGGTCCCTTGCACATAGGTCCAACTGACTGCACATCGCTAAAAGGCGGCACTGATTCTTTGTCCGTCCTACAGTCCATTCATAAAAAGATGGGTCCTGGCTCTGGCGAGCTCCCGTATTTGGCGATTTTTCGTGATTTCATCGTACACAGTGCAGTGCTGCGAACTTTGAAATTTGAAAAAGGGTCCAAAAAGGGTGCCTGAACTGGGGTTCGAACCGCAGAATGCACTGTTGCAGGCGGGGTCAAACGGCCTGGATTTTGATGGTTTTTCCCAATTCAGTGCTTTTGGGGCAAAACCTGACCGAAATCCTATTCTTGCTATGGCTTGCTTTTTGGACAAAAAAACTTCAGAAATACAATTGGAAGAGGATTCCATATGGGATTGCAGAAAAAAATTCTAAAAAAACTCAACGTTTGACCCATTTATGGCCAAAAGCTAGAAGTTCATTTATTTCTGAATGGACTGTAGGCCATGTCATTCTCCTTCCCTGGTGTAGGTAGTGGTATAAGCACCAAAGGACGATATGCTAGCAGGTAGAGTCAATGCATCGTTTCGTCGTGTCGCACTATTGTCCTTGAAATGAGGAATTTTTGGAGTACAGTACACCACGTCATGAACATTTGAAGGTCCCCGAAACAAAGTGAAACATCGCAGCAAGATCCAACTCACTAGGGAGCTTGTCAGAGTGATGGCCGGATGGCTTGTAGACGTCTCCACATAGGTATACCAGACGCTCTAGACTAGTCATGGCCACGATAAGAACCATAGCCACTATGAATGAGCGAGTTTTCCTCGTCAACTAGGGTTGGGCGCACACGGAGACAGAGTGTCATCCAGCTGGCCTCCGCATTCTCCAGAACGCTCCATTACGATCTCTGGCAGCGCCGAGAAATCCACTCAACGATGAAAGAGGGAACACTGAAGAAGTGTTGCTCAAAAATAAAAGGCCTCTTCCTTCTTCTCCACTTGCAAACTATTTACTTGAATTTGAAAGGATGCTCGAAAGTGAATATTTTCGCGACTGCGCTCGAGTAGAATTTTGCCGACTGTGACGTTTTGGTGATTTTCTCGATTTGTTGGCAAAACGCTAAGCCACTTTTTAGCTTGGCGCGGCTCATATTTGGACGGAAATATTTTCGGACAACGCCGAATTTCGACCTTTCGTACGGATTTTATTTTCGTACAGTGGTGCGTGCTAAATGCACGTGTTTGCATGCGGTACGCACGTATAGTGTACATAACTTCACAGGAACAAATTTTAGTACGGAATTAATTTTAGCACAAAAGAGGCCGTGTACGATATCGTACGAAAATATATTCCGTCCGAATATTTCCTGCTACACAGTATTCTGCGGACCCATATCACGGCTGTTTTTTTTTCGCGAAATTGCGACATTTAACAAGATGGCAGCCAAAAGTCTCGATTGGGCTGGATCGGCAAGGAAATTTGAATTTTCAAATTCTCAGCAGCCGATTTCGCTGTGGTTTTCGCTGGATTTAGAAAGCTACCAGGCCAGGTTTACCCGGAAAACAGGTATTCCGTGTTCCTCTTGAAACTAGCTTTCCGCTGGTACCTCACATGGCCAACTTCGTCTCAGGAACAGTTTGTTCCGCGTTGCACAAGTCAAGCCTTCTTTCTCGCTCGTTCCTTGATTCATCGTTGACATGCCTGCGTCAAGAAGCCCTTTCAGGAATTTTCCCAGTCTAGCTTTCAGTTTTCCCAGGTAGAGGACTATATTCTGGCTATCTTCACCAAGTTTTATCACGGGCCGTGCACAAACTTCAGGTCCCGTGCGTTCGATGCTGAGCTACCTTTTCATGCGATTTAGGGGACAGATGGCATGGCGCTGGAGTCGCTGTTGAGTCCAGGAGGCCGAGGCCTGGTGGAAACTGCCCAGTAGACATGTGGGGTATTGCTGAAAAAGGCAGCAAGCACACAGATAGCCCCGAAATTGTGATGTAGATCCAATTGTGCGTTTGTTCGAGTGCATATCGGCAAATTTGAAAGTTGCACCCGTGATGCCGGCGAGGAGAAGCTGAAAATCAGTGCGTGCGTCAATATCCAGACTACCAGGGACAGCTTGGAGAGGTTCGAAAAGGTCAGGATGCTGGTTGACCACGGCAGGAGTTCCTTTTACCTTCCTTCTCTCTCAAATTGTCTGGATATTGAGTATCTCGCTCGAGCGCTTTCAAATATTAAATCCTGGTTTGACTTGCGAAATCGTGGAACCACACGGAGAGTGACATGGGTTTCATCCCAAAACGCAAACTCCCATCGTATTTATGAGGTTTGTACCGCGTTACGTAAATCGCACCGAACGACTCCATATTGTTAGATGTCCGTGCGCGAACAGCCGTGCCATGTGGATCAGTGCAATGCGTATAGAATACACCCACCAGCCAAACGGATTTTGTCCACAGTGCACATAACTTACATATACATACCAATATGACACCCAGCAATACAGTTAAACTAACTAACGATCACCCCTTGGGGCCAGAGAAAGCGGTCTTTAGTGGCAGGTGGTACTTAGAGGTTTGCACCGCACAACCATACATGAATGTGAGACCGTCCGTGCCCGGCGAAGTGGTCTGTTGTACCAGGTTGGTCGCTAGTCACGGTGGTCTTTAGTTACAGGTTTTACTGTACATGCATGAGACTGTATTGTGAAGGTGCATCAACGGCCACAGCCACAGCGCCACTTGCTTTCAGATCATACCAACAGCACAGTATGATTGTCACAGAACTCCAAGCTTTCTATCACATGCTGTTCCAAACATGGTTGTTCCGTACCGTGAAGACCGCGCCAGCATCTGTGCAAGGAGCTGTCTCAAGTCACGGCTGTACTTGCTCGGCAGTGGTGGGTATACGCCTCTGCAATGCAGTGGCACATGAAATACACACACACACACACACACACACACACACACACACACACACACACACACACACACACACATATATAATATATTATACACAACCACACAGATGTACATGCATACACATGCCTGCGTACACACATACTGACATAGCACTATGATTGTCATGTCATGTTGATGCCCTGAAAGAGCATTTGGTAATACTTCACCAGAATTTCACAATACAGTCAAATCTGCCTTTAGCGACCTCTGCTGTAGGCGACCATCTACCGTTAGCGACCGATTTTCCGTGCACCGACGGTTTCACATACAAACTGATCTGTCCAGAGCGACCATCTGCTGTGCGCGACCAGCGACCGCGATTTCATGCACGGTGGCTGCATTCAAATCTGCTGTAAGCGACCGCGACCCAGGTTCAGTAAGGTGCGAAACTGTACTTGCCAGTGCGTTGTCAACTGCAAAGTGTGAAAATGCGTTGTCTTGCAAGTGCGATCGACTGGCGCCTGGCCTGTACTGAGGCTGTGATGTAGCTCTCAAGTCCAGGCAGTGTCGATCTACTGCCGTGTCGCATACGCGTACTATACGGGTATGGTCGTCGTTGAATATCCAAAAAATGATATTAAAAATCACATTATTCTCGTCGATTTGAGTACATGGAAGCATATACCTGGTATGCCGGATTTACCATACATCTGCCGTAAGAGACCATCTGCCGTAAGCGACCGCTTTTTCTTGCACCAAGGGGCGGTCGCTTACAACAGATTTGACTGTACTACAAGTAATCACTCCCTTAGTATTGACTCCCATTGATTTTCGCTATACCTAAGCAGCCAAATATTCCTGCATATTTCACTCCTTAGGGCTATATCGACTGCTTATATTTGACTGCTTAGAGGTTGCGCAGTTGAACGGTGCCTAGTGCAGCATTGTCACTGCATGAGTAGGTGGTGGTGCAACGGTTGTGCAATCATAAAATTGAGATTCATGAGGTTATCGTTCTGGAATTTGAAATACGGACTGTTTGTTGTGATAAATCTAATATTGACTTCGTACTTGGTCAGTATAGGAAATAAAGACCTCGTAAAAGACCTCTGCTTCGCCTCGGTCTTTTACTCGGCTTTTATTTCCTATATTGACCTCGTACTCAGTCAATATTAGATACATACAGTCGAGGTAGCGGCACGAGTATTCTATCACCCATTGTACTGTCAGAGAAATAGCCAGTAGCAACCCAGTCGATAATCTAGCAATCGGGTGGGCTTCCGCTGGTTGGTTTGGAAACCAAGCATCCATTTGAAGTAATACCAAGGTAGAAACATGAATTCACATTCCACGCCTGGGTGATGATCGGTCAGATTACTATCCTACCCTGTATTCTTTCGCGCCTTTGTTCTCAAACTCCCCTCTATGTACTAGCGTTGTGCAAACCCTCCTTCTAGTCTGTCTCATCCCCCCCCCCCCCCAAGATGTTTTGATGCATAGTGATTATGACGCTCATCATTCGCTCCCTTGGCCATTTGGTTTTAGCGAATTCAAATAAAGAAACAACAACAGCAACAACTTTCCAGTGCCCAATCATTTCTTAGTACGGTACCTTCCCTAGCATAGCCTAGTGTCGGCCATCACACCAACACCTATCTTAAAGGGACAGAAGGATATATCTTTGTCCTGGTTTGTCTTACCTGACGATCTTGAGCACCAGGTTCCTCATGTCACGGCCTTCAAACTGGAGAAAAATGCACATCACAAGAGAGATGCTTAGGTAATCACGCAAAATAAGAACCCCTGCAACTCTCATAACAGCCACCTTCACTTCCTTTCTCCAGGAGACTCCCTTTGATAGGCATCCATTTGCCGCTGGAGAATCTTCGACAATATAATATCAATATAACTTGTCCTAGAGCAAAAGCTTCTCTTACGTTGCGGCTCTGTAGTCTGTACCAATTGAGCCCTACCGCAGCATGGATATAGCCTGAACGGCCTGCTCAGGCACACATACATCATTCACACCTCACACAACAAGGTCATAACTCTATCCGGGGCACATTTAGATACAAAAACAGTGCACATTCCAACCTGTCATTAGAGGTCACCTGTATTTAGAGACCACCTGTATTTAGAGACCACCTGTATTTAGAGATCACCTGTATTTAGAGACCACCTGTATTTAGAGATCACCTGTCCTAAAAGGTGACTTACACAACAGCATGGCTGCACCCCGTGTGTGATGCTGCCATGCTGATTCAGATTTAGTCACGCGAGGTCAAATTCGGGCATCAACACCGGCCACGAGCTATTCTGGAGTGATTCCATGGCTATGATGTGGCTGGGGGGGGGGGGGGGGGGTAGGCAGGTCAAGATACTATTTTGACCTCGCGTGACATTCTTTATAGTTTCCAGCTTTTCCGTCCCGGATTTATTGTCATAATGGTGAGTGGTGGTGGTGGTGATGGTTGGGGGGGGGGGGCATCTAGCTCCGTCGACCAGTGGTTTCCGGCATCATACAGCACAGTCATCACGGTCAAGTACATATAGAACGCTGACTCACCGCATGCTTGAGCGTTGCAAGCTCGTAGAGTACACACCCCAGAGACCATACGTCGCTGCGGGCAGAAAGCAGAGGGACGAGAACAAGGCCAAGAGTAGGTTAACAAGTAGTGTACGCCTTTGCATGTACACGTGCTCTACGTGCTCTGCGTGTCCACTGAAGGGACAGAGCAGTGCATAGGGACCATTTACCCATCACAATGCGTCATTATCAGATAGTTAACTGCTTAAGTAGAATTGATGGTTCAAGCTTAGCTTTTAACTTTTAGGTATGGATGACCATCCTGATCCCCAGCAGGCTTGACACAAGCATTCTATTCAACAATAGCAGTGTGATGTTAGTACTGCACTACATGTCTTAGTGTACATGTACAGCATGTTGGCATACCTCTTGAAGCTGTATGGCTTGTTTTCACAAATTTCCGGTGACAGATAGTAAGGTGTGCCGATGCATGTCCTCGCCAGCTCGGCGGTGCTGAGCAAACACAAACAAACACATGTACGCACACAGTGTGTACACGTACGGATACACACATATGCACACAAACACACACGCAAACGCACACACACATGCGTGGACATACACAATGATGCGTGCACGTACAGAAGTGCTTCGGCTGTAATGCAATAGGCAAATACTCGACTAGAATGGACGAAGGAGTTTTGTAGCGAATTCATGTAGCATTTCAGTCGTTCCGTTTCCAAGAAGAATATTGTATACCGCAGCTTACCGCTACCAATTTTGCACGTAAACCCAAATATGGCACTTACACAAATGTTTACTATGATGACACAATCACACAGCTCCGGCTTCACCTCAACGATGTCAAAGTCTTTGGTTGTAATATTATTACTCACACACACGAGAGGAGGTAGGTATATGTACTAACCTGTTGAGAACACGTGCAATGCCGAAATCGCCCAACTTGATAATGCCGGAGCGCATCAGGAAGATGTTCTACAGCCAGCAAGCAGGAAGACAGCAAACACGAACAGTCCAGAAATGTGGCTATTTGCCTAGCAATGTTCAAAATCTGCCTTTGCTGCATCGCCAATTTACCTAGTCGTTCGTATACCCATTTGATATACACAGCTGTGGCCAATGAAGGGCCGAGTTGGGCCGCCAAGTGAGCGGGCACAGCACCGCAATTTTGCATGCAACTTGTGCACACATGCGGTAGACTACAGCGCTCCGGGTGCCTGAGAACAATCCCGTATATCAATGACCGCGCAAACAGAAGCGCAAATACAATGGTGGCAATGCCAGTGAAGATGTTTACAGAGCGGACACCGACAGCACATTTCAACAACGTAGGCCGTCAACCAGGCCAGCTTACCTGTGTCTTGATGTCACGGTGCAGGATCTTGCGGTCGTGAACGTGCTTGATGGCCAGCGAGATCTGTACAAACCAGTTTAACACCTACAGGCAAGGCAAACACAATCGTTCCGACGGCATTAAAAAAGCATCCGGACATGGCGACAGCTGCGTACACATAACTATTAGATCATGACCAGCATGTAATACTAAAAAAGAACGGTTTTTAGCACTTCCTGATGACCAGGATCGATGCCCTAGCTGTATGACATTATCGTGCTCATCAGGAGTGAAGCGAAGGCAAACACAATTGTCCCGACAGCATTACAAAGGCACTTGCACACAGCGATAGCTGAATACGCATAGATCATGACCAAGATCAATGCACTGGCTACATCACGTTATGCTGGTTATCGTGGTCATCAAGAGAGTGTGTTGCTTACCGTGTCCTCATCCAGTAGAGTACCGCGCTGTTTGTTCAGTCGTCCATGCAGGTCGCCTGCACGACAATGCAAAGAGTCACACGCAATTCCGATATCACTCCACAGTCTAATACGATATCATCATTTGAGATGTCTCGTATAGACAAGCCTCCCGCACATTGTCAAGTACGAAATTCCGTAGAATCCCGTAGAATCCCGTAGACCCGGCTAGATGCTGACTGTACAGAACCCTATTGTGTTATCTGTATTTTCGCTACAAAAGGTGCCCTGGAGGCATTTTATGCAACAATCCTTTTCGAACGGGTATTTTATGCAAGAACCCTTTTCGAACGGGCATTTTATGCAACAACCCTTTTCGAACGGGCATTTTATGCAACAACCCTTTTCGGACAAAGATCTTTGTTGGTAATTCGTGACGAATTAGGCTTAGAAAGCGACTGTCTGCCATTGAGTAATGGGCTAAACCGGTCAAATGCACATGCATAGCACACAATGAACATCCAACCGGGCGTGTACATACTTACGGTAAGTCGTACATCTGTACAATCATACTACAATGTGCATATGGGCTATTGGCAGCCCCATTACATCAGTCATTGCAAGCATCAGTTTCACACCCAATACAACACCTGCAATTCTGAGGATAGAATCATGCACAAGCAAGCCATGCGATCATACCTCCGTCGGCGTAGTCCATGACAATGTACAGGTTACCGCCATCTGTACCAACGGCAGAGAACACCAGAAAGAAGGTTACTAGCTTCATCTCTAGCTACAAAGCACACCAAGCCTCAGAACTACGTGTTGTGATTACAGTGGAACATTAGACAACGGGGCACGGGGTTGACTCAGCGCCAAAACACGGCAGTAGGGCCGGCCTACACGGGTCCGGGTGTGTATTGGAGCGGAGCCTGGGTGCCTGGGATGACTGGTCTCCCAAGACAGGTGGTCTTTCACGACAGGTGGCCTCTTGTTGCAATGATCACTGCACATACGTCTGGCTGTATGTTACAGGGGGGAAGGGGAGGTGGGGGTAGGGGGAAAGACAACATCGAGGCCTCGGAATACCAGTGCCACTCATGAGACAATCAGTTTGCATGGGGAAATGGAGTGGGCAGTGTACCTTCGAAGGACTCGCGATACCTGACGATGTTCGGATGGTGCATCTGCGACAGGACTTTCACCTGCCATAGGCACACCAGTCAAACAGTCACACAGCCAAGAACGTCCAATGAGAACATCACACGGAGAAAGTGAACAACTTGAGACAACGCCTGCAACTGCCAGTTTCATGCGGACATCTCACAGTAAACCATGTAGATTAGAACACTATGGTACATACATACATGCAGCACACCGTTACGCATTATATCAGATTACTGAATACTAGTACGTCCTGGCTAGTAGAAGCATCAGTCAAGGAGCAAGGTGCAGATGAGATGCAGCGGCTATGGAAGAGGCTGTGCGTTTCACGCATCAGTAGCTCAATCCCATCATACACACAGTCATCAAAGATGGAAAATGCTGTTCGCTGTGTCCAGGTTACCCTCGTGATAGTAATGGCGATATGAGAAGCAGTTCTGTAATAGGGAAATACCCGGCGGATAAAGGCAAACCAACAGCCCAGGGCACTGGCTGCAGCACATGCATGTTAGGAAACACATGTGGTGCATACCTCTTTACGAGAGTCGGCGCGTTCCCGAGCCGACATCTGTGGGGCACATGCATACACATGTGCACATGCGTCCATGCACACACACACACACACACACACACACACATGTACACACACACACACACCATGTATCATGTATACACCCGTTGCAAGAGAAGCACGCAAACACACACACACACACCACACACCCACACATACATGCACAAACACACCATGTATCATGTATACGCCCGTCGCAAGAGAAGCACGCAAACACACACACACACACACACACACACACACACACACACACACACACACACACACACACACAATGCACAAGAACAGCAACAAACATGGTTGGACGACTAAAGTCTAGTGGCGTAGCGCGAATCTGACTGACCAGACTGGCTGTGACGTACCTTATTCAACCCAGTGCTTTTCCCGAATACAACACTGACTGAACACTGGGATCTCATGGGTATTGCAGTGGGATGCCGTACTAAAGCCTAAAGGTTATGCGAATGATTTCATGGGGGGGGGGGGGGGAAGAGGGGGTAAGCGGGATCCCGTGTACGTTTTGGGGACAGTTCTCTGGCCTGATGTAGTGTTTCGTCAAGTGAACTGATGAGACAGAGGTCGGTGGGGCGACAGGAGCCTGGGCGGCACACAGAGCCGATCACCAAGCTTCCTCCGCCATGGAGGCGGACTTTAACCCAGAGTGTTTCATGTTCTGCAGACTGGAAGCGGGCACTAAGTATACAGCGGATGCATATGCCTGTACCGCATGTGCCTATAGTACTGTTGGGCGCCGAAGAACGGCCAGGCTAGAATTTCATCAAGCACAGCATACCAATGTATACACGGTGACTCAACCGTGCATAGACAGTAATACATGAAAATAAGAACGGTCTAGGCGAGGAGGCCGACCCCCACCATCAGTTCTCCGGTAACCAACACTGCTGTAGTAGCAAGCTGCGACTATTATCTATGATGTTGTCCCAATGCTCCTCAAAGATGAACTGGCTGAATTGTATATATATCGGAGCTCTCCTTATAATTGTGTAGTCAAGGTGCTGTTTCTGCCCTGTGCAATCACCTGCTCTTCCCTTCCTCCCTTTCATACCAAGGCCAGTCTACACGTTGACCCTACCATCTGACCTCGTGGTCATACAAAGCTCGGTGTACCCAAAGCTCTTTGCGCTCGTTTCCTGGTGGTCGAGCGATTCAGTGGCACTGTCCTAGATACAGGAAAACTACGTATGTCTGTATCAGATGCTGTACGATATAAGCGGTGTCGTGTGAGCGGTCTCTTTTGAAAAATGTATCTTACCTTCGAGATGTTGACTTGCTTGATGACGACCAGCTTCTTCTCGTCATCCTTACGCTTCATGAGGTAGGCCTTGCCGAAGGCACCCTCGCCGATCTTCTTCAACTGCGAGTACTTGTCCATCTTTCCCCGCTAGTTACACGACCACAATAGCAACAGCACGATTGGGTGCTGGTTATTTTAGCGGGCTAATTTGATAACATTAGCGGGGTGGTCACACAGACGCAAACCGCTAAGCGTGCACATGAGAAAATTGCTGCTGACGAAATCGCTAACAAACAATTGGGAGACGACAAGTAGCAGTCACTTCGCTGCTCGGGTGAGGAACCGTCGTGATCAAGGAAATTTACTGGTAGTTTTCATTTTGTCGACATTTGCCGCTCTTTTTTTTCCTGATGTGACGGCATACATGCACATGATGCAGACAACGCTCCACCATGTAGAGCCGAGATCTATGACTATGACTACATGTATGTCACAGTATGTGTACCACTGCATGCAGTCTGCAGACCGTAGATCTACCAGCAGAGTACATGACTTGTGCCAGTTGTGGACTGGATCATCTGATCATGCCTTCAAGGCTTCATGGATCCGGGGCACTCCCTGGTTTTGATCATTGTTGACAGTTTTATCACGCGTGCTCATAAAACGTTTCCATAGCAAAGCTTTCCACCGCGTGCATGCAGTACATACGCGTATATAGCCTATAGTATAGGTATACATAGTAGCTAGGCATCCAGATACATGATTGTACTTAGTAAGCAGCTAGCCACTACGGCACTAGTCAATAATGGCTCTGTCGCCGGTGCACCGGTGGTAAACAACAGTTACTACTTTACCATGTTTATAATAATATTATAATAATATTCGCGGGATCCGCGTTAGCATCACTTGAATGTTCAGAAACGCATGTTTACTGAACTAAATGCCCATTGTCATTTTTACATGTCTGACGATAATATTTTCAAACGGTGGATTAGCTATTTAGATTAGAAGCACGGTCAGTATGATCCACTATCCATCGCCCACTAGAGCACAATATGCCCAGCTGCCCAGGTAGTCCACAACATCATGTATGACCATGGTCTGGGTGCGTATCAGTACTATCACCATTACATGATCATGACCACCAAGACTGCATGCAAGACGCCAAGAAGGCAAGAGTAAAATTAATTTACTCCAGGGAGCGTTATCACCATGTCTATGTCACTAGCATGTGCCACCATTGCACCAAACAAGTAAAACAGCGAAGCGAGAAACAGGTTTGGACACGCACGCGCCACACACGTCGACACGCAGCCACTACCGCGATATGCCTGAACAAGAATAGGCTGAAGGTGATAATGCACGCTTGAAACTATTGTAGTTACCTGTTACTTGCGACCACCAAATGAGACTGAGAGATTTTACGTGAGTTGGAGTGGCGAGGACTTCATCATGACGTAGACTTCAAGACTTCAAGACGCAGCTGCGCAGCTCAGATGTAGACCATGGTAGGCGTCAGTTCACACCATACCAGGGAGTCGTAAAATACGGTATTTTACGACTCCCTGGTTCACACTCGTATTAGTCGTAGATAAACTGACACTTTGCCGTGGACATGCGAATTTTTGATCCGCGCACATGCCTGCCCATAACGGGATAGATCAGCCCCAACACCCCCGGGCTAGTCATACATCGTCGAGCTGCATCAGACATCGACAGTCGGTTGACATTTCAAACCTAGCGCACAGCTGAGTCAGTGAGTGCCAGAAATTAGCGAGTCAGTGATTGTGCCTTGTGGCACTTGAACCATGTCGTCTAGACTAGACAGTAGAGTAGAGAGTAGAAATTGGAATGATCATGCCGGTAGATCATTGTAGATGAAGACCGTTTAGAAAATTTTTGATAGCACCTGTCGAGCTTCTACCAGTTCAACATGTTTTCGGGCTCCGCTGTGAGTACCTCACCACGCAGGGACGCAAGAAGTCGATGAACTTGCAGCCCACGACGTCGATTCGCTCCCCGAGTTGGTTTAGAAAAGCCTCTCGCACAACCGCCTGAGTTATTTTCGTCGGCCGAGTAGTAAGTCTTCGCTCGAAGCCAGTCAAACGACGCGGAGGTGTGTCATTTTCTGCAGCGACATCGCGGCGTGCGCGACGTTGGGTCGCTCCTCCTTCTTGTATTTTCGGAATCCCGTCTGCTAATCAATCTGACGAAGACCATTCGAAGACCGGCAATATGGCGTTGGCTCATGATCGTAGCGAACAGCAGCACCAACAGAGCAAACAGTAAGTATGCGTGCAGCCCTCGGCTGATGTAGAGCAACGTCGGGTTAGCTTTGCGCATAGGATAATGGCTGTAAGCCTGGTCTGCTATTGAGTGGTGTCTTGACATAACCTTTCTTCAGTGGCTGAGAAGTGGCTGAGAAGCCGTGGTGCATAACGGAGCCAAAGCGCGCGTGCTGATCGTTTGCGTAAAGGGTATTCTTGTGTTTTGAGGAACATACCGCGGGTGTTGGCAATTCGCGGTTAGCTAGCTGTGGAGGGAAGCAACCATTATGCTTGTTTCTGTACATGGCCCGATCGCTGACAGCGGGCACAAAAATTATTGCTGCAGCCAGTCAGGCTGGGATCAGGCAATGAGATCGATTAAAGGTATCTTCACAGGGCTGCAATGTTGGTGTCCGGGCGCGAGCTGTTTTTACCAGTGGGCAAACACATGATTGTAATGATTACAGATTATGTAAGGGCTAAGGGAAACGAGATCAAGAGGCCAAGGACCTGGGGCTGGGGTTTACATGGTTTACATGTGCCCCTAAAAAACCTACCCTTGCTGTACAGTGCACTTCACACATGCTGCCCAGTGGCGTACCCAGGGGGGGGGGGGGTGCTTTGGGTGCTCAAGCACCCCCCCCAGGGCCCTCAAAATTTTCGACATAGGCCAACTTGCTGTACCCATGCCACTAAAAGTACCAAGGCATAACTTTGGGACCAATTGTCCGATTTACGCAAATGACGGCCCATTGGAAAGGTCTTGCGTGAGGCTATTTATTGAGATGTGATTGAATTTGATATTTTAGAAAACTGCATTGTGCCCAAACTCTGAAAGAAGAAATGGGGATGTTCATAAACCAGACTTCTGAACACGATTTTTGGTGGCATAATTATCAGATTTTCTAACGGATTTTTTGCTTTCCACTCGTTGTCACTGTAGTTGATCATAGTCACCATGTTACATGTACTTTCATGTGCCAGGACAGAGGGTTATCCATATTGTTAGGGCCTCGCCTTGTTCTATTTCGATTTGCCGGGAACATTCCGGTCAGCTGTTCCGACAAACCGACTGAAAACGATTGTTCACGAAAGTGTACTAATCTGTTGTTTCGGGCCCTGGAAATCCTAAAAATGCTACGGCTTCTGAAGGGGTCACTGCCCCCTGCCTCGCTGCCAACACCTCAGACACTGCTTCTGATGTTTACCAACAGAAAAGTAGCAGCCCTCTGCTACTATCCTGTTTGTGAAGCTACCACCATCCTTTGCACTTGCTTCCTCTATTACCTGATTCTCATGATTTCTCCATGCAAGAAGCATGAGTAAGCTCCTGGGAGCTTATTTACTCCTGCCAGGCCTTCAAGGCCTCATGGTTGCTCCTGCGGAACTGGTCCTACATTAATTTTTCCCTCCACTTGGTAAATCATGGTAAGTACTTGAATTTTAAATAGCGCACTAAAAATCAAGATATCAACCATCCATGCATCACATGCACAGGAATAATGCATTATTCGGTTCTTTGGGGAAAAAAGTTGGAGCACCCCCCTCATTCCGGATCCTGCGTACGACTCCGACTGGCACAACTCTCTCAAATAACCGTCACCAGTGGACATAGCATACTGTTTTGCAAATTCATTCCGATCTCATTTTCAGACCTGGATGGATATCGGGCCAATGTCATCATTAAGATGGGCTTCAGTGTTTGCATCCGACTTAATTGCTAGCGGTTTGGATCGTCTTGAAATTCAGGCACCTGCCTAGAGTTGGCTGCTTTAAAAAAGCTATTGTAGTCACGCCTATTCAGATGAGCAGGTCTTCCCCTTTCTGGGCCCTGCTTGACAGGACCAACCACACCACTAGGTACTGGATTTGCTCTCAGTGTTTCGTTCGGCACGGTTGCGTTTGGTAACTGAGCCTGCTTCAATTTGCAAAGCCGGGGCCTTGAACCATGCAGCTTCCACCTCGTCACTGCACATGTATTTGTGCATGAAATTGAAGCCATAACGTTAGCCTACTCGCCAGTCCTTGACCCACATGCATTGAACAGCTTATGCCCACACAGAAAAGGGTTTGAGCAGAACATGCTACATTCCCAGCAACATTCGGCAGCATCCACTCGTAACTACAGTGGAACCTTTCAAGGCTAGAGCTTATGCGTGTGATGTCATAGTGGTGAACTAGCGGATTTGCTTATAGGGGCTAAGAATACAGCTACTTGTAGAGTCAGCGCTTTCCATTATGCCAAGTTATGCTAAATATGCAGTGTGAGCTGGCGAATATGCTTGAGTTAGTGCATCACTACATCGTGGCTGTGCCAAGGCATCTCAACTGATGACGAATTTACCTCTCCCAGAAGACTACTACAACTTGGACTAATGGTTGTAATTTCCAGTCAAATGACCCTTGACAAGGCCGGACCATATTTCGGAAAAGGTTGCCCCACCCAATTTGTGAAAAAATGGGAGGGGGTGTCAATAATGTCCATTTGTAATGTACACCCCAATCGGTCGGACCTCAGTAGGTACATGGGAACTACATCAGTACGATCCCTTATTCAGGTTTCGCCATATGTGTGGATCAGGCGCCATGGTTACCAAATGCGGATGTCACCTACAACTACTGTGCTGGCAACTGAAATCCGACCCCTGAGCGGTGCGTTCACATCGCAAAGACCCAACACGGGATTGTACAACTACGAAATAGAGACCGCTAGAATGTGAACGCACCGCTCAGGTGTCGGATTTCATTTGCCAGCACAGTACTTAACCATACCATAATACACATTACTGGACGGTGGTACATGTACATGATCTGTTTCCCATCTATTCATGTGTTACCAGGGCTAACTCATCAGGCGAGGACGACAGTCGGCGCCTGCTACACGATGTCGAGCAACAAGCGAAGAAGATCAAGGACCTGAGTGAGGCGAACAGGAGGTACGTTGTTCCCATGACAGCAATAGTGAAGTCATTATATTTTTCAATTTTGAAGTCATCCCGTCATCTCGTAGGTGTCACTGTCAGTGAGTTAGTGTAGTGTCCTGTACCAGTACAGAGCCAGACATGTGGACACTGCCACAGACCTGTACACTAGTGTAGCGGTCAAGAGTGCAAACTTACTGGATTTCATTGACCAGGACTAGTTTGCATCCTACGTCAAGAGTACATAACTCCCAAGAGTGTTATACTGCAGGCTGTACATTCTCTATCCTATGCTGCAATGGTAGAGTTTTACATTACGTCACATGGGTCGCGGAGAAAGCAGTAGAACCTGGAAACCAGGGTGTTGAACTTGTACCACGAGCAGGGTTGCGTACCGCCCTGCAGATGACATCATCATGCACATAGTGCACATGCTTGCAGTGCGTATGGGTGTGTCACCTGATGTGAAGTCACAGTTTGCCATCGCATACAGTCAACTTCGCTTATAACGACACTCGGCGGGGCATCAGAAAAGTGTCCTTATTCGCGAAGTGTCGTTATACCCGAAGTCTCATTATATGTATTACAGGTGGATGGGACTTTGCTCTGGGCATGGAAATTCTGTCGTTATTCGCGAATTGTCGTTATATCCGCAGTCGTTATTAGCGAAGTTGACTGTACCCCAAAGACTGGAGTTGCACACTCTTGGGGGTAGTTTCTCGCCGGCATGCATGTGTAAACCCTGATACCGGGCATGCCATGACATCATCATGACATTGTTTTACTAAGTACAGAACATACTCGTCAGAAGGGGAGAAGACAACAGAATATACAATAACAAAACAGCAGGGAGAGTAGGGGCTGCGAAGCAAGCCTGTGCTGGTGAGGCAAGCCCACAACACCGGCCCATGGTCTCGGCGTTACATCATGACATCACCTTGTACTATTATTATTATTTTTGCAAATAACGCTGAGTAATTACATAATGTATAAAAACCAACATTTGCCAAATGCCGTGTACTGCTGCCTGCATTCTGCCAAAACCCAGATTGGACGCGGAGAACACTCAACTACGAGCGTTACTACTACAACATGGCATAGAGGTACCGGCACTACTGCCCGCGGCAGCGAAGACCAACGGTCACTCCCCTGATACACCTGACACGTATCCAACAAATGGAATTGACACACTGCCGTCAGCTCAAACGAAATCCGTCGAAAGCACGCAAGATACACCCGCCTCTCCCAAAGTCACAGCTGATAGCAGCCTGGTGGTGCAGCAGACCACGGCTGGTGTCGAGACAACTCCTTCGGCGGAGCCAGAAGCTGGTCAGGATGAAGCTGATCTCGCACCGAAAGAAGCCGCAGCAGCGGTCATTGGTGCCTATCACAGCCGCAACAAGGTAAGATATGATCTGTGGACTAGTGTGCAGTCAGTTGGAAATATCAGTAGGCCTTGCCACCAAAGGCATACAGGTGTTCATGCTCATGCAGCTGAGGTGCGAGTACAGTAGAACCTCTCTTACCCCCTCCCCCCCCCCCCCCCCCCACACACATCCCCTCACCCCCCCCCCCCCCCCACACACACATCCCTCCACCCCCCCCCCCCCACACACACACATCCCCTCACCCCCCCCCCCCCCCACACACACACACACACACATCCCCCTCCCCTCACCCGTATGTCACTATGTGCATGTTGCACTGGGAATCATACAGGTTCCCTCAGTGCAGCATCCTATATGGGTGGCACAGCCTACAGTATATATCTAGGCTCCACTGTTTTGAAGTCCGGGGCAACATAGGAGTTCTGTGGCATACTTATCATGCCTTGCAGTCGGAATTCACCTTGTTCCAGGATTTTCGTTTTTCTTTATCTCCATCTACACCCCTGTATGTGTCTGCTGTGCACTTACCGTATCTGATCATCTCGCTTTCCTTTGTCTACTCTGTTTGAAGGCTGTGGAAGTAACAAGAACCAGTCCTGCTCCGGCTGAACCTCTCAAGTCCGACACCAGCAACAGTGTGTTCAGCAGCACCAGCAGTACCAGCTCGACCAGCCTCTCCTCGGCCGTGGATGCTCTGACCGAGGGCGCAAGGCTCCACCTGCAACTGCTGTAAGAAAACACAACCGAAATTACGGTTTGCCTGAGACTCAGTTAGACCGAGTTTTCAGCATCTGTAGGAACGCCACCGCCCTGCAAGCACAAGCAAAGTCCAAACGATGATTTAATTGTAGCAAATAGCACCAGTGAGAGTACATGTTGTGTCCTGAAATAACAAACCTTCAGGATCAGGCGAACATAGTGCACTTTTTAAGCATAGTTGTACAAAAAAGGGTTGTGACGACTTTGACGATGTTATCCAGCTATACCATGTGACAATGCACAACTCAGGGAATGGGTAGGGCAATGAAATCCAACCCTCTTCATAGCAAGCCTACAGGCTCACATGTCACGGGCATCAAACTGCATCGGACTATCACAATCACAGCAAACCATGCTGCCTACATGCATGCCTGCATGCTGTATCAAGCTGCACGTATGTATACACAATCATATCAAGAGTACATACCCCCCCCCCCCTATTTACTAGTACTCTTGATCATATCAATGGGTCCACTGGCACGTTTGTTCACGCCGTCGCTAGCACGGGAGTTGGACTTTCTCTGATTCCAACTGGACTACATGCTGCACCTAGAACCAGGGCATGCCAGGGACCAACCTTCGTGAATGAAGAATTACTCTGTCTGAAGGCTGCATTGTAGAAGGTGGCCTGGACTATTAGTATTATTATATATTTGAGGATTTCCCAAAGACATACTGTATAGCAGGAAATTCGGATCGAAATGTTTTCGGACAAAGCCGAAATTCGACCTTTCGTACGGATTTTATTTTCGTACAGTGCTGCATGCTAAATGTACGTGTTCGCAAGCAGTACGCATGTATAGTGTACATAATTTCATATGAACAAATTTTAGTACGGAATTAATTTTAGTACAAAAGAGGCCGTGTACAAAATCGTACGAAAATATATTCCGTCCGAAGATTTTCTGCTATACAGTAGTCCAAATTAAAGGGAGTTCCATTATAATGGGAGACTGTAGGGTGATATAGCAAGCAGTGGATGGCTCACTTCGCTACTGTCGATACTTGTCCATGGACCACACTTGGACGGTATCTACAAGTTGTACAGTCGCCCCTTTTCTGCATAATCATGTTGTGTGGGATGGAAATCCTTGGGCCGACAAAGCACGGGGAGTGGTACAACAAAACTCAAAACTCTGTCATTCACGAAGTGTGACTGTGTGTTGTTACAACGTGTGCAGCTACAACTCCAGCAAGGACAGCCTGTCTATCACGGTCATGAAGGCGTTGAACTTGGCCAGCTTGGGCGTGTTGGATTTCAGCAAAATGTATGTACAAGCAGCACAGGGCACAGTGCTGGCGTATGAAATTCAGACTCACAACCATGGCTACACCCGCCATCCTGCCACCTTGCACACACGTTGTACATGAAGAATATTTGTGATAACATTCAATTCCTCTTCTCTTCATTCGCAGTGTGCTCCTCTTCCTTCTATTTCTCCTCCTCCTAATCCCCCTCCTCCTCCTAATCCCCCTCCTCCTCCTCCTAATCCCCCTCCACCTCCTCCTCCTAATCCACCTCCTCCTCCACCTCCTAATCCCCTCCTCCTCCTCCTCCTCCTCAAGCTCCTCCTCCTTATTCTTGTCTTTCTCTTCTTACTCCTCCTCCTCCTCCTCCTCTTCCCGTTGTCCTATTCCTCCTTCTCACCCTCCTCCCAATGCACATTTCTGGTGGTAGTTTCAACATTGATCTCAAACTTCCATGCTCATTCAACTATCATTGCCGGTTGCAGAGTGTTCCAGGCTGATCTGGTCCCCGGTCGGATGGTCAGTTCCCGGTCATCCGCAGTGGTCTACTCAAACAACCTGCCACTCAACATCACACTCAGCCTGGCAGTGAGGCAGGTAGGTGAACAAACTTGAGTGAGGCTTGACTGCTTGCACCTATCCTTCTTGCTTTGATTGGCCCACTTGCTCTAGTCTTTGAAGCTGGAGTATCATGGCAATGGAATACATGTACAACGAAACAACACCGTACGTGTGTGTGTGTGTGTGTGTGTGTGTGTGTGTGTGTGTGTGTGTGTGTGTGTGTGTGTGTGGCCATCTGCGGCGTGGGCCATTTTCTTGTTTTTCGAGTACTTTTGGGCGAAAGAGAGGCCTGGAGCGACCCCTTGAGGGTTGTCTCCAGGGCCAGTACGTAGACAGTGAGCTGCCGACGACGGGAGCCACGTAGCAGGAGGACGAGGCGAGTTTTTTTGATACCGCCACCTCTTGCTGCGCCCGAAGTCGCCACTCGCGGTGGTGTGACGAGCCCCCGAGTGGAATATCTCCATCCAGCTCCGAAAAGCTATGAAGTACGTCAAGGAGAGGGAGAAGAGTGGGAGAGAGGGACGGCGCTGCTTGACGTTTGGGTCGTGGAATGTTCGCTCCCTTGTGGAAAGGAGTGGCGGCGTAGCTACGGCGAGCGTTTCTGGCCGAGTAGCAGAGGACAAGAAATGTCGTCGTGTTGCTGCCGAGCTGCGCAGGTTGAACGTGGCGGCGGCTGGATTGCAGGAGACACACTGGTTCGGCGATGACATTTATGTCGTTGACGGTTTTACTATCTTGTGTTCGGGTCGCCCCGTGCCTGGCGATGGAGCTCCGGACAACAGACGAGGAGAAGGAGTCGCCCTGGCACTCAATAAATTTGCAACAGACGCGTGGAAGAATGGTGGTTCGGTCTGGCGGGCTGTGGGCCCTCGTCTTGTCACTGCACGTCTCAAATTCGCCCTGCGTGGGGGAGAAGTCGCATGGGTGACGGTAGTCAGTGCGTATGCTCCGACTTATGCAGCTCCGCGTGCCAGCAAAAATCAGTTTTACGAACAGTTGCAGGAGGTAATAGCTGGCGTTCCTGACAGGGACTGCTGTATTCTGCTTGGAGACTTCAACGCCCGTGTGGGTTCAGGAACAGCTGACGATGGCTGGAGTGGTGTGCGCGGCATGCATGGTTTTGGACAGTTGAATTCCTCTGGAGATGAGCTACTGTCGTTTGCAGCAATAAATAATTTGTGGATCTGCAACACCTGGTTCCCCAAGCGGGATATCTTCAAGCGGACGTGGCAGCACCCCGGCTCTCTGCAGTGGCACTGCATCGACTATATCTTGATGCGTCAGGATCATCGGCGATTTTGCAGGGACGTGCGCGTTGTTCGTGGTGCTGAGTGTGGCAGTGACCACCAGCTGCTTTGTATAGTCTTTGAGTTCCCGCATCGCCCGGTGGGGGTTGCCCGACGTGGAGCGAGCCGGGGGCGCCGATTTAATGTCGGCAAGCTGCGGAGTAAGGCGGTGGCCGAGCATGATCAATCGGATTCCTGCGCATCCACGTTACAAGACGTCAACGATGTGGGACGTCGCCCCCCGCGCTGCGTGACCACCGCGGACAAGTATCGTGCCGCTTTATCTGCTGGATTGCGAGATTGCTGGAGCAGCGATGGTAGCGTTGGGGAGAAGTGGACCCATGTGCGCAATACCGTGGTTGCCACAGCCGCTGATGTATTGGGCCCGAGCGAACGCCGTCAGGCCGACTGGTATGATGACAACTCTGCAACCATACAGCCCCTTCTGCGCGCCCGCAATGAGTGCTACGCGGAGTGGCTTGCCCACGGTCAGCAGAGGGGCGACACGTATTGGGCCAGCTTCGGGGCTGCTCGATCGCAGGCGCGCGCAGCCGTTGTAAATGCCAAAGAGGCTTGGATTTTGAATAAGGCACAGGAGGCAACAGAGGCGCGCTTCAATGGGGCAGTCGTCTGGAAATGCGTTCATGCTATCCACGCTGCATGTGAGGGATTAACTCCGTGCAAGACTTCCGCCATTAAGGACGAGAATGGAAACCTGTGCCAGTCGACTGAGGATCAATGCAAGCGGTTCCAGAGGCATTTCACATCTGTCCTGAACCCAGAGAGCTCGTACAACCCCGATATCATGGCTTGCGTTGAGCAGCGACCTGTAGTGTCGAGCCTTGAGGAACCACCAACCATGCATGAGATCTCCAAGGCCATTTCTCGACTTCGCAATGGCACCGCTGCTGGTTCATCGAGGATACAGCCAGAGTTGCTAAAGTTCGGTGGCGAGGAGCTCAACAACAAGCTCATGGAGCTGTTTGGAGATGTGTGGCGAGATGGCTGCGTTCCGCGGGAGTGGGCGGATGCTACCCTCATCCCCATTCCAAAGAAGGGAGATTTGTCGCAGTGCGACAATTGGCGGGGCATTGCGTTGCTGGATGTGGTCGGCAAGGTCTTGGCGAGTGTCCTTCAGAGAAGGCTGCAGGTATTCGCAGAGGAATTTCTCCCTGAGTCCCAGTGCGGGTTCCGGCGAGGGCGTGGCTGCTCTGACATGATCTTCACCGTCCGACAGCTCATGGAAAAGTCAATCGAACATCAGGCCAAGGGATTTTTTGTGTTTATCGACCTGAAGAAGGCCTATGATTCAGTGCCCAGGGGGTGTCTGTGGCAGGTCCTCGGCCGTGCGGGAGTACCAGAAAAGCTTATCAACATCATCCGGTCGTTCCACGACCCCATGTCAGCATCGGTGCAGTTCAACAACATATTATCAGACCCGTTCAGCATTGGCAATGGTCTTCGCCAGGGGTGCTCTATGGCGCCGGTCCTTTTTAATATCTTTATGTGGGCCGTGATGACCCAGTGGCAACACCGCGTCAGGAGAGTTGACGGGGTTGGCTTCGAGCTCCGCTCAGCATACAGCAGCGATTTATACCGTAAACCCCGCCGTGACGACCAACACCATTGCCTAACAGATTCCCAGTTTGCTGACGACTCTTGTTTATTCGCTACGACTCGGTCTGGAGCGGGGGCAGCATTGTGCTGTCTTCACGAGGTGGCGTCGGGATTCGGCTTGACCATCAGTGCAACGAAGACTCAGTTTGTAGTTGTTGGCCCCGGCATCACGCTTACTGACCGCGCTCCCCTCCAACTTGGTCAAGCGGAGGTGGAATGCGTACCGCATTTCAAATACCTCGGTTCTGTAGTGGACAGCGGTTGCCGTTCGTCTCGGGACATCGCCGCAAGGATTGCCCAAGCCTCCAGGGCCTGCGGTGCTCTTCGGAGGTCTGTATTCTCCAATCCACATCTGCTGATGCACACCAAGCGGTGCGTATTCAATGCTTGCGTTCTGTCCCTGCTGTTGTATGGCTCTGAGTGCTGGACGCCCCTTCAGCATGACCTGCAGAAGCTCTCAACCTTCAGCATGAGGTGCATCCGATCCATCCTCGGGGTCTCTCGAAGCCGGATGTGGGACGAACACATCACCAATGAAGAGCTACTGGTGCGCTGGGGAGACTCCGAGACGATTAAAGACAAAATTGCACATCGGCGGTTGGAGTGGTTGGGGCATGTGGCGCGGATGCCGGACAACCGCATCCCAAAACAGGTACTGTTTGGCTCCTTCTTGCAGCGTCGCCCAGCACATGGCGCCACTCCGCGACATGGCCCACGCCGCAGATGGAAGGACTGTGCTGTCCGAGATCTACGTGCCCGTGGCGTGGAGGCATCATGGTATGATGTTGCATGTGAGTCTCGCGCGGAGTGGCGCAGCACCTACCAAGAGCCTGACAATGTGCCTGAGCCTCCGCCCCGAGTGGTATGTACGGTATGCGGACGGGATTTTGCACGGAAAGGAGACATGGCTCGGCATAAGTGTCTGGAGGAGCGTGCGCGGCCTGTGTCTGAGCAGCGGGGCGCCAGTCAGTGCGGGCGGTGTGGGCGGTGGCTGAGAAGCCGCGGTGGCTTGGTCCGGCATGTGTGTGCCTCAACGGTGGATGCCGCAGTGCCACCTGGAACTACCGGAGCGTCGGCACCGGCGGAGGGATGTTGTGCCGCGCATTGTGACAGGTGTGGTCGCTGCTTTCGCGGTGTCCGGGGACGGGGAAGGCATCGCTGTTCAAGGGTGGCTCATAGACCAACAGCAGCGGAGCGCTCAGCCTTCCAGCACGTGTGCATATGCGGCAAGCGGATGCGACTACCCGTGCACCTGGAGCGTCATCGAGCGTCGTGTCCTCTCTCTCTCTCTTCTCAAGTTTCCCAGTGATGGGATCACGTGACCCTTTTGCGGCAGTGACTCTACAGGACAGGACAGGTGTGTGTGTGTGTGTGTGTGTGTGTCTTCTCTTCTCTTCTCTCTTCTTGTCGTTGTCTCCCGCTTCTGGGAGCGGCGTGGCCCGATAGGGTAGCTGTACATAGTAGTAGTAGTAGTAGTAGTGTGTGTGTGTGTGTGTGTGTGTGCGTGCGTGTGTGCGTGCGTGCGTGCGTGCGTGCGTGCGTGCGTGCGTGCGTGCGTGAGTGCGTGCGTGCGTGCGTGCGTGCGTGCGTGCGTGCGTGCGTGCGTGTATGTGTGTGTGTGTGTGTGTGTGTGTGTGTGTGTGTGTGTGCGTATGTGTGTGTGTGCGTGTATGTGTGTGTGTGTGTGTGTGTGTGTGTGTGTGTGTGTGTGTGTGTGTGTGTGTGTGTGTGTGTGTGTGTGTGTGTGTGTGTGTGTGTGTGTGTGTGCGTGTATGTGTTTGTGTGTGTGTGTGTGTGCATGCGCGCATGCGTGCGTACATGTGCATGTGCGTGCATGCACATATCTGGTGAATTAATTATCTAATTGTCGGGTAACCATCATGGGTATTCTTCTATTCAATTCCCTCCAGCTAATGAATTTATCATGGACAATGTTTCAACTTCTTTAGTACGTGAAGTACATTATAGTATTGACTCTGCTGGATTCCCATGGCCTCTGTGTGTTGGAAAGATTGCAATGAAGACTTGGGTACAGTGAAACCTGTCTAACTTGACTGCTCAAGGGAACTTCAAAATGTAGCCGCCATGTACACTGTACAGGTTGTCTCTTAAGCCAGTGTCATGTGACTGGAAATAACATCACTTGCCTACAGTCCATTTCAAAACTATAGACACGTAGTGTTTTTGAAATATTTCAAATTTGGCTGAAACGTTTTGAGAATAGTTTTCGGAATATTGCTCAGGTCCGCTCCACAATTTCTCTCTTATAGTTTCTAAGTGATTGGATAACAGACGCCCAATTTGGAAAATATTATGCACAAAGTGATCACAGATTTTATGTGGTATAGATGCTGGCATAACGGTTTTGCCTAGGTACGCGTCTATAGTTTTGAAATGGACTGTAGTTGTAGAGGTGCTCTGGGACAGGCGGTGACCTGGTCAGAGGGGTGGTCTTGACAGCTTTTACTGTATCGGACTGAATGTTAAAATACCAACATGATCTCTGCAGGTGTATTCTCATGTAATTGTAGGGGAGGAATGCCTTGAAATCATTGAAATGATGAAGATCTAGCTCGGATGTACTTGAAGCTAGAGCATGCATGTATTTGAACCTGTCCATGTCCATATGCAGACATCGTGCAAGTGGAAGAAGCTACAGGTGTCGTTGTGGTCTGTCACTGACGGCACCAGCGAAACATGCTTGGTAAGCGTATGCTTCACTCCATCAAACACGATGATTGTGTATTCTGTGCATTAGTAGAAACTTCTACAACACGTTCTGCACACACGCACACATACGTGTGCACTTTGAACCTTGAACCTTGAAACTGCCACCTAAAGGTGATGCAGTGCCTCAAAGAGGCAATGAGGGCAGAGTTACTTCTTGCATTTGTGTTGAGCCAGGTACTGGAGACGTGTGAACTTCCGAGAGCAGGTCGGGCATGGGATGGTGCGGCGCTCGGAGCCAGAGCTGCATGTTCTGCAGTTGCAGTTGTGCCGGCGGTGCCCAGCTTTGCTCCGGAAACAGCGGTCACAGGTGTGGCAGTGGTACTGACATTGGCTGCAATCAGGTGGGCGAGGTGCAACTATCTCTGGAACTGGAGCGTCACCAAGGCTGGGAGAGCAGCGGTGCACAGCAAATCCACCTCGGCTAGCAAACCAACGATGGCACGTTTCGCACAACACAGCACCGGCCTGTTCATGGATCGACTTCAGTCGCTCTTCCCTGCATTTGTGCCGCCGAAGTCCGCTTTCACTGGCGAAGAGTTGCTCACAGATCGCACAACACACTGACTTGGCTGTCGTTTCAAGCCGTAAGCGCCGTGCAACAATGGCATCCGAGATGGACTGGATCCACTCGCCACGTTCAGCTGCGAGGTCGTGCCAATCGGTGTATAGACTGAACGCCTTGAGGTCATCGCGTACCACATCACGCCAGCAGGGCAGGGAGTATGGAGCCACGAGAACAACACTGCCTTTGGAAGCCGGTGGTCGTCCATCCTGGCAATGTGGCCAAGCCACTGCAGCCGTCGACGGGCAACCATGTCAGCAACTGGCTCTGTAGCGCACATTCTATGCAGCGAGGCAGATGACAGGTGGTACCACTGTTTGGAACGCGAGATGCTGAGAATGACACGAACGCAGCGGTTGTGGAATTGTTCAAGGCGACGTATGTCGGCACGCAACAGTGTCCAGTTCTCAGCCCCGTACAACAGCACCAACAACACACAACATGTGTACGTGTGTTGTTTCGTCTTAGATGTTAGTGAAATGTTCCGAAAAACTGACGAGTAGAGGCTGCCAAAGGCCTTAGATGCAGCAGCTATGCGGTTGGACACATCGGTGTGGCATCGTCCGTCTGGTGTTACCACTGAGCCGAGATATGTGAACTGGCTGACATGCTGGATGGCGTTGCCTTGTACGCTTAGCGGGGTACGGTCGCTGTCGTTGATCTGGTGCCCAACAGCCATGATCACTGTCTTTATCATGTTGAGAGACAGCCCGAATGCTCCACTGACCTCCGCAAATATCTCAAGCATACGCTGAGCATCCGAGTGGCTGGGTGCAAACAAGGCTGCATCATCAGTAAACTCACCGTCCGTGATGATCATATCATTACCACGCTTAGATCTCTTGAAAAGCTGACCATCGGCCCAGGTACGAAGTGGAAAACCAGACACTCCACGCTCTTGGACGTTCCATCACTGCACCAGCAAACAAGTTGAAAAGGACTGGTGGCATTGTACACCCTTGGCGCAATCCGTTGCACACTGAGAAGCCTTCAGTGGGGGAACCATTGACGATGATCGTGGCTGTCATGTTGTCGTGAAAAGACTTCAGAAGGCTGACCAGTTGCTCCGGGACTCCCAGCTTCAGCAGGACAATCCACAGTGCAGCACGCGGAACTGAATCGTATGCCTTCCTCAAATCGACAAACACCAGGAATCCCTTGGATTGGTGCTCGTGACACTTCTCCACAACCTGGCGAACAACAAACGCACACACACACACACAAACACACTTGTACTTGTACTTGTTGCTCACTGCCAAAACTGGTCACGTGGGTCTCCTCGGGAGAGGGGAGAGAGACTCAAAAGGAATCTGGGAAAGATGACTCAATTGGCTATTGAACCGCCCAACGGCCGACACCCCCTGAAATCCCCAAAACTCTGGGTGGACTTCAAAATGATCCCACTTATGGGCTCACCACACCTCAGTAAGTGGGTGAAAAAGGATTGACGGCATCAGGGTATCCGTCCTGGGATCCAACTGCAGTTACCCCTGCCCCCAGTGAAGGTAATACTTGCTACTAGTGTGGGTGGCTAAATCAGAGTGGATCTGATATAAGCTTCACTAGCACCGTTGATTACACAAGGGTTAATCTAGCCAGAAGTACTACAGGGGTGAAACGAGTATCTATTTTGACCAATCGATCACTCGTTCATAATATTCGATCGAGTATCCGATTATTTCGAGTATTTTATCAAAATTCAAAAGGGCTAGATTTGTGAGTTTTCCACAAATTCGGGAAGAAATTATCTGTGAACATAAAACAAAGGTCGCCAACGTCTTGTACAGAGTGTAAAGTAACGATTTTCATCAGTACTTTCATATCTCAGTTACTTGCCGTGGTGATTGCATCGTCCAAGTCATACAATACTGACTCAAAGGCATGCAAACACATGTACATGTATACCATGTACCAGTGGACGAGCGGTACAACAAAAGTTTTTGAGAAATAGAATGCCAATACTAAAAAAAAAAAAAAAAAAAAAAAACCATCGAGTGCAAAATTTCGAATACTCGAATATTCGAACAAATCGTTTCACCCCTAACTGTAGTCCATGGTTAACAGGTATGTCATGATACTTCAAACAGAAAGTATATGAACCCTGGAACCAACAAAGGTGGCAGGTACAACATTACACCTTCAAGTAGCCGAGCCCGTTGGCAACAGACCCAACACAATCAGGCGTAAGTGTACCCACCAACCGAACTAGCTGGCACACACACACACACACACACACACACACACACACACACACACACACACACGCACACACACAAAGATTATTATATTATTAATCTAAACTGATGTTCATACTGTTGAATTTCTGTTGCCAGGGTAAAGTCCAAGTTAATCTGATGCAGTTCTACAATAACCCTGATCCAGACCTGATTGAGACCTGGGTCACCATCGGCGGTGAAGCTGACGTAAGTGATTTTATCCGCGGAATGGCAATGTCACTCTCGCACACCTTGTGCATTCATGCTCGCAGTGCACAGTGTCTGTATGTGTGTCAGTGCTCATGGCATGGTGGGTCCTTCACACAACAATACTGGCGACAAAGGCAATGTGTTGACTGACTTGACTCTAATGTCACAATCTATGGAAGCGGAAGGGGCATCAATCACATAATTACACTTGAAATAAGGAATCAAAAAGCGTTTCTGCTGTAACTCTTGAGTTTTTAACCGATCGCCAGACAGCGACTAATATGATGTATATATGTGTATCTTACTTGATCGTGGCTAGCATTAAAAAGACCCTGGTGTCTGTCTGTTTTTCTGTCTGTATCTGTCTGTCTGTCTGTATGTCTGTCTGTGTATGCGTGGGGCCCGTGTATGCGTGTGCCTGTGTGTGTGTGTGTCTGTCTGTCTGTCTGTCTGTCTGTCTGTCTGTCTGTCTGTCTGTCTGTCTGTCTGTCTGTCTGTCTGTCTGTCTGTCTGTCTGTCTGTCTGTGTATGCGTGGGCCCGTGTATGCGTGGGCCTATGTGAGTGTGTGTGTGTGTGTGTGTGTCTATCTGTCTGTTTGTGTGCATACTATGTATGCGTTCATACTGTTAGGATGCTGTGTTTGCTGACAAAGCACCAGAGAAACCGAAAAGTGTTTCATCAGGCCTTTCGGCCAGGGGATCGCCCGTAAGTGGTGATGAGAGAGTTGAGTGATTTGCGTGTATATCATTGTGTGGATATGTGTGTGTATGTGTATGTGTGTGTGTGTGTGTGTGTGTGTATGTGTGAGTGAAGGAGAAAGAAAGATAGAGAGTCTATGAACTCTGGGCTGGGACACCATTTTTTGGACTCTTTGTGCAACTCACTACATGTACATGACGTCTGCATATGAACATGCATACCACTGCACAGTGCACTTCTGTTTGCGCATTCAATGCTGGATTTCTAGCTGAGCTATGATTTGGTTTGTGCATGCTACTATCTGTAGGTGAGGTCATCTCTAGGCATGACACGCCGTCACACCATGACCGGTGCTGAGATGGAGTCGAGCATAGCCAAGGCGAAGGTTAGTCGGGCCGCGCTGGTCGCAGGCTGACGTAGCAAAGACATACCGTAAAAGCCTGTGTATAGGCCCTGGGCGTATAGAATAGCAGCCTCGATTTCCTGGGCATATACAAGGGCACAGGCGTTATTTTGGAACCGGGCGTATACTGGGAATAGGGATAGCAGTAAGTATTGGGTATCAGTACCTGTACATGTACTGGTGTTTCCGGCATACCTGGGTGTATACATGGGCATGGGCGCTATTTTGAAACAAAAGTGTTGACTTCCCCTGACTGGGCGTGTACACAGAGGGTGGGCGTAATTTCGAGTGGGCGTATACAGGGGCTTTTACGGTATCACGTAACAGCCTCGTAGTCTAGGCTGTTCCTATTTTCATGTACTTCAGTGTATGCACAGTTGAGTCACCGTGTGTATATTGGTATGCTGTGCTGGATGAAGTCCTAGCCTGGTCATTCCTTGGCGCTCCAGTCTTCAGCGCCCAACAGTACTATATTAAAGTGCCAATCGTGTGTTGTGTATATTTCTGCTTGCAGACTTTGTCACAGACTGTCATAGCCGCACAGACGCCACGTCGCTCGTCGCTGGGCCTGGGAACGCCGCTGGTGGTGGCAGCGCCGGCAACAGCGGACGACAAGGCCCACATTGCCAGTGAGCGCGACAGCCAGCACAGTCGCATGAGCGCGGCAGTGATGCAGGCCGCACGGGACGAGGCGCGCCGCAAGTCCAGCCTGGGCGGTGGCGGCGACGGTGTTGATAGCTCGCCACTTACCCAGACAGGTAGCACGGCTGGTGGGCACACTACAGGGACACCGGCAAAACCATCCTCAACAATCACAACAACTAGCAGCACTGTCAGTGACCCGTCCAGCAGCGTAACACCGATGAAAGCTGCCACCGCCGTCGTCGACGCCAACATCCCCGATATACGCGCACTGAACCGGAGCCGCACTGGCGACAAATCAATCGCCAGATCGCCAGCACCGTCCACAAGTTCCACCAGCAGTGGTGGTGGTGGTGCCGGCACTGCAGCACCCAGCTCGGTCAGTGTCCCAAGCACGCCGGTCGAGCGCCCACCGAGTGCGAGTACGAGTGATAAACCCACCGCCCCAGCGTCCGCGCCTCGCGTGTCGGAGGCTCAGCCTAAGCCGGACACTCTTGGCAGAGCATCGAGCATGGATACGCTGCCGCAGGATCGACGCCACTCAAGCTCCGGGTCTGGTGGTGGCAGTGAAGGTATGGAGTAAAATAAGATCCAATAATTATTACTTCGAAAGAAGCAATATGTATCTATTATTGGTCAATATATTTCATATATTGACCGATTATGAGGGCAATAACAGATTTATCATGACATAGCATACCTAAAGAGATCACAAGTTTCTGTGGGGGTCAATAATAAGAGAATGATAAATAATAATGGTTTGCTCCCCACCCACCATAAATAATAATAATAATAATACTACGAATACCAACGACTAGTACATGTACGCTCACATCTCTTTTTGACGAACACCAAGGAACCAATGGTGTTTGTTTGCAAAACGGGAGTTCTTCTTATCCATATTGTATAGCCGGTGAGTACACAGTGATCTATCCAGTAGAGTTCAGAATCCTAGTTCTTTCTTTAAACGAGGTTTCAATGTACTAAGTTAGACCACAGGTAATGCTGCCTTTGTTAGGGCTAGGCATATATCGGGAGATGCGGGCCTCTTTAACCTGTACTGTTCTGCATTGTGAGGAGACTTGCATAGGATGGTATCTTCTTTCTTTTCACATCTCCTCCTCTCTGTGCTGCTGCCTGAACAGAGCTGAGGCGAGCCATTGCGCAGAATCGCGCTGCAAAGGAAGTCTTGGCCGCGCTGGACAAAGAAGGCGTAAGTTTGCGGACGGCGCAGATGAGGGTAGACGAGGCACGCGTGTCAGTGGTGTGCATGTGTGTGTGTGTGTGTGTGTGTGTCAGATGTGATTGTTCAGTCAGCTGTCTTATGCCTTTCCAGTGCCCCAACGCCCCCACGCCCCCCCCCCCCCCTCTCCCCCACCCCTACAAACGGTTTCGCTTCACCTAGTGCATGGCTGTGTCGCGGCTTGAGGCCACAGCTCCCAACTGATGCTGTTATCACATACAGTGATGTCGGGTAGCGCCGAAGAACGACCAGGCTAGAATGTCATCAAGCACACTAGCATACCAACGTCTACACTGTGACTCAACTGCGCATAGACTGTAATATATGAAAATAAGAACGGTCTAGGCTAGGGGGTTGACCCTCACCCCCCCAGTTCTTCGGCGACCGACAGTACTGTAACCTTTACAGCTCGCCTGGCAAGATGTGACCATAGGAACACTGAGCCATCTAAGGGCTCTCAGTCTTAAATTGCAATGTTTCCCTTGCGTATCTTTCCAAAACCTTAAAATTATTGCAGGAACAGGAGAAGAAGCTGGAGAAACCTGAGGACGATGATGAAGAACCGGAAGAGGAGTCTCAGTTCGTGAGAAGAGCGTCCTTCCGACTGAAGGAGCTACGAAGCAGCCAGCGGAAGAAGCCTGACCGTCTCTCGTTCAAGTAAGTGTAGTGAGGTTTACTAAGGTTTAGTAAGGTTAAGTAAGGTTAAGTAAGGTTTTGTAAAGTTAAGTAGGATTTAGCAAGGTTTAGCAAGGTTTAGCGAGGTTAAGTAAGGTTTAGTAAGGTTTTGTACGGTTAAGTAAGGTTTAGTAAGGTTAGCAAAGACCTTCTTACAATTTCAAATTCGGACTTCACGGAGAATTTTCAAAGTGTTAGGAAATTTGAGGCCACATGCCACGTACTGCTCTTTTCTCTCCGAAACTCAACACTTGCAAGCCAGATATGAAAGAAAGAAAAAATCATCAGTCACACCACCGGGACTCGAACCAGGGACCTTGCTATTCGCGAGCAATGCTCTAACCAACCGAGCTACAGTATGACTCTTATCCACAGTGATGGTAAATCTATCCTTCTTCGATCAATCAATATCTGGCTTGCATCATACTGGCAACTCACACCAATCAAGAGGGCCCTCGGCCATTCGCTTGATATCATGGGGAGCGCATCAAACTATGTCCACTGCGAGCAAATACAAATTGCAATTTCAAATTTGGACTTCACGGAGAATTTTCAAAGTGTTAGGAAATTTGAGGCCACATGCCACGTACTGCTCTTTTCTCTCCGAAACTCAACACTTCCAGCCAGATATGAAAGAAAGAAAAAATCATCAGTCACACCACCGATAGATGTACCATCACTGTGGATAAGAGTCATACTGTAGCTCAGTTGGTTAGAGCATTGCTCGCAAATAGCAAGGTCCCTGGTTCGAGTCCCGGTGGTGTGACTGATGATTTTTTTCTTTCTTTCATATATCTGGCTTGCAAGTGTTGAGTTTCGGAGAGAAAAGAGCAGTACGTGGCATGTGGCCTCAAATTTCCTAAAGACCTTCTTAGACAAAACTAGAATATATTCACTGGCTCTGCATACTTGTGTGGCAGCACATGCATAACGAACGTTCCCCCGACAATTGCATCCCTGTGCTCTACTTCCTACAGGCAAAAGCAAGCGTTCTTTGGCACGGCAAGCGTGGACATCCCCGACGCGCAGGCAAAGAAGAAGTGAGCCGCATCTCCGACACCCCAGCTGCGGCACCAACACATGTACTTACAGCACCTCACTGACAAGTCCAAATGATTTGCAGACCGACCACCTCCCCATCTAGAAAATAACTTCAACGTTGATCAATAGGTCTAGCAGCTCATTCAGTTACAGTTGCATTCATACCCAGAAGACAAACAGGAGTTAGTACTGCACAGATTCAGCTAGACTACATTTGCAACTAGCACTTACTTGATGGATTCAACACAACATGGTCATGTCCTTACAGGATCGTCAGTCTTGCTACCAACACATAGAACTCGGAGAACTCGACTGTCGGGTAATTATTTATACGTTGTTATAGCCCAGTGTCCGTGCATTAATTGTTTCGTCAGAGGTCTGGACCCGGTACATTGCCTGGGTGCATCTGCTGTCTGGATAACATGATTATACAAAGTCTTGATAATGCGTTTATTAAAGGCATGATTGCTGCCTGCTGCGAAGCACGGCGTGAATCGAGTTTTGTGCATACCTGTGGTACTGCTCTGCTTCTGTTGTCATACTTGTTCAAAGTCACGTCTGCAATGTGTGTGTGTGTATGTGGGTGTATGTACATGTGTGTGTGTGTGTGTGTGTGTGTGTGTGTGTGTGTGTGTGTGTGTGTGTGTGTGTGTTTGTGTGTGTGTGTGTGTCCCAGCACAAGTTGCTATGTCTAACATAGCTGTTCGCTATGTTAGACATAGCAACGAAAGGAAAGACATTGAAGTCATTGCCTGTGCGCAGAGCTAGAGGTAGCAGACTATATGGAGCCATGTACTGTCTCTGCAGCTCGGGGATCAACGGATTTGAGCCATGTACATGTATATGTTTGTGAGCGAAAGGAACATATGGATACAGGTTAGGAGTAACTGTCCACCACTGTAACTAGATACTATATACAGTCAGAAAGTGCAACAACTAGCCACAACACTGACAGAGTACTGCAGACATTCGGCGAGGCTGACACCTAGCTCCAAACAACACATTTGGATTGGATTGGATTGGTTTATTTAACGTCGAATAACAAACAGGCAGTGTTGCCTTATTACATGAGATCGACTAAAGACAAACAGGCACACAAATGTAAGGAAAAGATTAAAAAGAAAAAAAAGAAAATAGAAAAAAAGAGTAGGATTTAAGACAGCAGCTAGCTAGCAGAGGAAAGATTGCATAATTATTTGATCAGTGAGCAACGTAAGTCGGTGAATTTTTCAGGTGGGGTAAGAGAGCGGTCCGGAATTGACCTGGTTTCTTCAGTGATCGTATAGATGCAGGCAACTTATTCCAGAGAGCGGGACATTGATATGAAGGGCTGCGTGTGGCAGCGGCAGATATGATCCTCGGGAAAAGAAGCAGGGGAACATCTGTGCTCCTCGTTCGACGGGTGTGTGACAGAGGTGTGACAAGGTCATGAAGAAGCACACTACAGTTATTATGAATTACACGAAATGTTAGCAGGAGGAGTTTGCGGCAATACATTGATTGCAGGGGTTGAATGCTGAGGCGTTCAAAAAGAGGGGCAGTTGGAGACAGGAACGGAGCAGAGCAGGCAACACGCACAGCTCGCTTGAGAAGTTTCTCAAGACGATCACGTTGTGCAGAGGAAAGGGAAGAGGAAAAGCTGTTGCATGCGTATTGGAATGTGGGTAAAATTATACATCTCAAGTAGGTTGAGCGGCATGGCATTGGGAGGCACTGCCTGTGGCGGAAGAGAATGGCAATCTTTGAGGACACTGTCTTGGCTATATGGTCAACCATTGTGTTCCATTTCAGGTCGTCATCGATGTGCAAGCCCAGGTACTTGGCGCTTGTCACTTGCTGGAGGAGTGTAGCTGCACAGTGCACATTCAATGTCTTGTCGTCATGACGATTGGCAGGAATAAACAATATTTGTGTTTTTCGACTATTCAGGATTAGGTTGCGCTCACCAAGCCAGTTGCTGAGATGGGTGATGGCTGAAGACAGGTTGTGTGACAGCACTACCTTGTCCTTCCTGCTATCGTGTAGCATGATGTCGTCCGCGAATTGGGTTACCTGGACGGCAAACTGATCCACTTCACTGGCCACATCCCTGACATATATGACAAACAATAGTGGTCCCAGTACAGACCCTTGGGGAACCCCACTTGAGCACGTGAAAGATGAGCTACTATCGCCGCTGATGACGACTTGTTGTTGACGATTTGAGAGGTAGTCGCTTAACCAGTTCAGGGCTGTGCCGGAGATTCCAAGCTGGAATAGGTCTTCGACAAGTGTCTGATGCTGGACCTTGTCAAAGGCCTTTGACATGTCCAGGAAAGCAGCGCCAGTTGACAGCCCGTCATCTCGGGCTCTTAGGAATTTGTCTGTAACCATTGTGAGAGCATCCTCTGTAGAGTGCTGGCGTCTGAAGCCAAATTGACAGGAAGGGTAAAGATTATGTTCAGCCAGGTATTGACTGAGTTGCTCATGGACGATACGCTCAAGCAGCTTGGAGACTATAGGGAGCAAAGAGACAGGTCTATAGTTGGTGGGTTGACTGGGGTCACCACCTTTGTAGACGGGAGTGATGTTGGCGATTTTCATGTTCGGTGGCAGCTGGCCTTCGGACAATGATTTGTTGAAGATGAGCATCAGTGAGGGTGCAAGAAGGTCAGCGCATGATTTAAGAATCGTTCCGGGCAAGCCATCACTGCCAGTAGCTTTTGTCATGGCTATTGACGATAGGAGCTTACGCACACGGGCAATGGTAACAGGCTTAAAGATTGAAAGGCTGTTCGGAGACATGGGGCCTTGAGGTAGAGTCAAGGCTGGGGGACGTTGAGGATCATTGACAATGCCTGCAAACACATTACCAATGTCATCCGGGGAGCATTTGGGAAGAGTGTGGACTGGCTGCCGTCCGCTCAGCTGATTCAATACACGCCAAGTCTGCCTTGGGTTCCCTGTAGCGTTCACAAATGCTTCATTGTAATGCTGTTCCTTCAGTGCTCGGCTAGTGCGGGTAACCTCCCGTCTGCTCTGCTGGAAGCTGCGGTAGTCCACATCAAGTCTGGTTCTCAGCCACTTACGATGCAGTTTATTGCGCCTGCGTACAAGCGCTGCGAGCTCCGAGGTATACCATGGTGCGACATTGTGGGCACGGTGCTTCCGAGGCCGGAGTGGTGCATGTTGATCTACGAGTGACATGAGACACTCGTGCCACTGGGTCCACATTTCGGTACAGGTTCCCTTCATGGAGCACAGGTTAGCACACTGGATATCTTGCCGAAACAGGTCCATATTGATACGTCTGATGTTCCGTGTCTGTGCAGGAGCTGCAGGAGGAATTCGAATTGGAACCATGTTGAAAGGGGTTGTCACAGCATGGTGGTCGCTGAAGGAGATAGCATGAGTCGTAGCAGGAGAAGCACATCCCATTGTGCTATATACTAAGTCAATTGTAGTTGGTGGTCCTCTTAGTCCAATACGAGTGGGGCTGCGTACATGCTGCTGCAGTCCATAACTTGTAGCAATATCAGCCAGCCGCATATGATTACTGCAATTGCGACTGGTGTCAACATTAAAGTCTCCACAAAGTATTGTCTGCGTCGTTGGGCTGCAGGCTTTACTCAGCAGGGCTTCAAAGGAGTCCCAGTATGAAACAGTGCACCCTGGTGGCCGGTATAAGCTCCCAATCAGGCATGGCTGATGGCTGGTTTTCACTTCAATCCAACAGCATTCTATGCCTGGAGAAACGAGATCAGGCCTGGGTTGGCAGTTGAGTTCAGCTTTCCAATAGATGCAGACACCACCACCAACATTTCCGCTGCGATCTAGCCTTTCTAAGTTATAGCCTGGGAGGTGGAGATCGCCAGGAGTGACGGATGAGTCCAGCCATGTTTCGCAAATTACAAGTATGTCAGATTTTGTTCCTTCAGCAAGATCCAGAACATCACGCAGTTTGTGGCGCAGGCTTCTGATATTGATGGACAGGATATTCAGTTCATGAGCAGCAGGGTCGTTGCCTAATCTTCTTCCAGTCATTGCACAGATATATTATCCACATCCTGACTTAGAGATGCAAATGCGTTGCCAACAGTGACACTAAACTTCGCAGCTTGCGTCTCTGGCGGCGAGTCACGCTGATAGCCCCGTGATTTCTGGCCTGGAGTCCGGGCCGGTGCTCCACAGGTGTCATCTAGGATATCGCAATCCACGCTGTATCCGCTCTTACTGTCGTCCGTGGGGCTGCTGCTGCTGTTGGTGGTCGTGGTGCTGCTCTGCGCTGTTTGTTGATCTCCACTGGCATCAGACTGGGTGTACTTATCGAAGTTCCACTCTCTTGTGTACACAGGCCTTGGCCAGAAGCGCTTGTTGCTGAGAAACGATTCGTCCGCTGCACTGGCAACAATACGCGCAGTGGAGGATTTTTCTTTTTGAAATATTTTTACGTCAAACACTTGGACATTGTGGTCAGCCTCAGCTGCTCTTGCTGCGATAAACTCCTTCAGCTGGTCTGCAGTAATTGCATGCATCAGATTTCCGACAAACAGGACTCTCTTCTTCGCTGTCGGTTTGGTGGAGGTGATGAGTCGCCATGTGGCGTCCGAATCCTCACTCATCTCTTCAAATTTCGGCAAGCGATCCACACGTGGCGGGGTCAACTCCGAGCTGGGTCCGGGTGAACCATGTGTACGGGAGTTGGACGGCTTGTTGTTTGAGCTGTCAACGTCGGATCTGACACTGCTGGTCGACATGGTCAGGTCCATCTCGGGATCAATGGGTCGTGAACTCTCTACGGGTACGGCGGACTGTGAACGACTTTCTGTGGCTGTACTACGTTTCTTTCGATTTCGGCGCTGCCTCTGGCTGGTTGTTTCTTGCTCTCTCTCTAGGTCTGCAATGGCGGAGGAGTTTGATTTACAAGACGCACACGTAACATTGCCGATGTCCAAATTTTGGCACAGGCGAGTGTCGGCCAGGTCCTCTCTCAGCTGGGAAAGTTCGGAGCTCAATCCACTAATCCTTCGTTGATATCGTTTCTCCTGGTCCTGGAGTTGGCTTTCAAGACGAGCTAGAGTTCTCAGCACTTCTACAACATTGTGTTCGATGCCAGGCAATGAGCGAAGCTGTGTATGGACCTGTTCGGCGGTCACCAGCTGCTCAGTGTGATCTGGGCTAGCCATCCCACCCAGGCTGTTGGGGCTAGTCCCCAAAAGCTACCTAAAAACTACGGAAAAACGGGAGCCTCAAAACACGCAACCTACTACACCCCTTACACGGTTTCAACTTTAAAACACAGTTACATGTTCCTTTCCTTTCTCTAAATTTTCTTATTGCCTCAACATTCGAGTTTAATATTGCACACCATGTATAATTATGTGCATGGAGTTGTGGAGGAGTGTGGTTCCCAGAGAATGTTTTGCCCTGCTTACATGTAGATCCGGATCGGTCCTCCGGAATAGATTTGGTGGCTGAGGTGGGATAATATTGATCGCATCTGCTTCTAGTACTAGCATGTGCATGCACTAGCTAAGAGTAAGAAGCGCTACGCCGCTAGCTCTTCTTTCCATGTATGCTTGGGTGGAGGCTTGGGGAAAGCCCTACCACTGACTATGCTGTCGCATTCAAACAAGGACTGCTGTCCTGGCATGCCGGCTGACCACCAAACTCGGCATCCTTTTTTTGTCATAGATCTGTCCGCATCAGAACTGACAGAAGACACAGTGCCACATACATCTGCTCAGTCGCAACCCGACTCAACTATTATTACTTCCTCGGTGCCTTGGACTTGGGATTGGTGGAATCGGACACTGCCATATGTTCGCAAGTTTTTGACCCCAGGAATCCCACCATTTGCTCAGCTCGACACTTCCCAAGAGAGTATCATGGACACCGGGGTGATGCATGTGGAATATCGCATGGCACTCATCACAGAATAATATGGACAGGGTGACGCATGTGGAATATCGCATGGCACTCAAGGATCGTTACAGTCATGCAGCTGTTTCGGACACAAAATCACCCTGATATGAATGGCTGTCAAGCTTCACGTTTTTGCAGCTTTCCACAAGAGAGCATGCAGGGAATGTATTGACTTTCGCAGTCATCTTTTTTTGTATTTGTATTGTATTTTATTATTTTACTTGGGCATTCCCAACAGACCCTAAGGTCTTCTTACAGGGTGCCCAAGATGAATGAAATTGTTAAGTTCCTGGCGAAATGAATTGGGGATATGATTTGTGCGAAGGGATTCGGGAAGCGCATTAAAGCGGTCAGCACCAAGGAATGAAATAGATCTGTATCCAGCTTGAGCTTGCACAATGGGTAAGGAAAGGGAATAATTGACTTGGCCGCGGGTTACTCTGTCTGTGTGAGCGCAGTCACGGCGAAGGGAGAACATGTCAGAGAGGAGTGAACTGCAGATATTGTGGATGCAACGGAACACGAAGAATATGGACTTAGTATGATATCTAAAAACACAACAACACTTGAACTACTTCGTCCTGTTTACAACTGACTTTCAACTAAAAATAAATCCTATAAATAAAGACAGTAGTATGCTCCTTCTCAAAAAGGACCTGATTATACCTTCAATTATGCCTTCAAAGTTCAATAGCAGGTGTGTATAACAGCCTCGTTGGGCATCTGCCCTTGTTTTCGGATGCCATTTTATGCTCCTTTTCAAAAAAGGACCTGATTATGCCAACAATTATGCCGGCATAATCCGCTTACCCCCGGGAGTGTGGATATACCGGTACCTGTAATTGTGGGTGGACTGACTGATATTTGTCCATGAACATTTCGTTCCCATTCCAAACTGTGTAGATGTACGTGCAGTAGAGAAATCCGATACAATGTCATGTTACTGTGCAAGTACACATTGACTGACCATTCTTTGCTTTGTGCTACACCCTGCTATCATGTTAGGCTATTTTCTACAATTCGTTATTGTTTCCATTCGCTTCCATGTACCCATGTAATTGGGCGACACCGCCAGTTTGGTTCTGCGAATTCAAAATTAATAAAAACGTACCTACCTACAGCCATGTACATGGTATTATATAACCTAACACTGGTTCAAAACCAGTATTAGATAAACCTTGTTATAGTTCACGCATATTGTTAGATTGACAGCATGAAACAAGGTGGAGGACACTGTGTTCGGAAACAGTGACCTTACTACAACCTTCCGCGGTTCAATGGTCCGCAGGGACCGGGGCTCTGCCAACCGCGGAAGGTTGTAGTAAGGTCACTGTTTCCGAACACAGTGTCCTCCACCTTGTTTCATGCTGTCAATCTAACAATATGCGTGAACTACATGTACCGGGACATACAAGAACAGCAGCCATGTTTCGTCTACCTGCAGCTGTGGAGGGCAAAAGGAGTGCGCGTGTCCTTTTGAAAGTGCCGATGCTTGTCCGTCTACTGGCAGAAACCGATTGTGTATGTGCATGTACCAACTTACATTGTACTACCAAAACCTCCAGAATCCTGCGCACTGAAACCTTTTGATCCATGACTTACTACATTACCTCACTTACTGTGACTTAGCCTTTCAACCACCTTTACTATGGCTGTAGTACTTCGAAGTAGATCTACTATCTAGTATGATATCAGTAGAATCTGGTATAGCCTATAGGTGTAGACCTACATCTACACAATAGCGAGAGTTCCCAGATTACCTCAGTTGTCTGAGGATTGCCTTAGCTTTGCTCCGCGCATGAAACGCAGCGTTACAACCTAGGTGGTTGTCTCTGTTCTCTTCTGCCGTTGTGATGTACATCGTCGTGTACGTCATTCCCATTTCCCTACCCCCGCTGCAGCTTTGACCTTTGGACCTTTGAACCAGGCCAGGGAGTCGTAGAGCTACATGGCTAATCCTAGTACAGTATCAGTATTAGATAAACATTGTTATAGCTCACACATGTTGTTGGTTTCACAGCATGAAACAAGGTGGAGGACACCGTGTTCGGTAACAGTGATCTTACTACAACCATCCACGGTTGGTAGAGCC
>NC_088643.1:9138092-9385592 GCF_964019385.1 Sycon ciliatum
TCAACGTATAGCCTGTATGCTGTATAGTGTAGTCTGACCTGTGAACTCGGCGAATACTATTTCAGTGCAAACCAAGAAATGTGAACTGACTGTGATTCTATTTTTAGCGATACTCAGATACATAATGACCTGTTTGTCTTGAAATCGAACTGTTACTGACCGACGTTGTACTGCAGACTTACGTACCTGTGGTGTGTAGTCGATGGTGGATGGACCTCGACTCCACCAGGATCCGGACAGTCTGCTCGTTAGTCGCAGTTCAGTTTGTTATGAGTATGCATATGTAACACTGTACTAGCGAAGGGTCCCTGGTTCGAGTCCTTGTGGTGACACACAACCGTGAACCAGTTACTCGTGGTAGATTACAACCAGTTTACCTTGGAGCATTTTATACCGGTACTCTTGCCACTACAAATGTAGCACAATACTTTATCATTTTTACAGTACATACAATCATGTACATGTATAAATATAACGTCATGCAGTATTTACATGATTGTACCTTCGGACTCCCTCGCCTCGGTGCGAACTGTGATCCACCAACCCGGCGTTTGTACAGTCATGTATGTTCTTACGAATTCAAAAATAAAAGAATACAACACCAACAAGCCACCACTGGCACCAGAACTAAAAAGCCCGGTACCACGCGAACAGTTACATTATTCACTAACGCCGTAACGGTTGGGGTCATAGTCATTGGCATTGGTGTAACCGTGTTGACAACACGCGGTTACGAAGCTGTCATTCTAGACGTCTTCTGTCACTGTCCTTCGCGCGCACTAGTACTAGTACTAGTAGTAGTGTAGTCTGTACTGTACTAGCTGTACTGTTACCGGTTGTGAGTTGACCTCTCAAGTCAAGACTCAAGGACGCATAATGCATGACAAGTGGCCTGCTGACGCGGCCTGGGTCTTCTTACCATAGACTGCATAGTTTTGGCTGAATAATTTTTGGCGCGGGATCGATCGTCACGCGACACAAAGAAGGAGCATGCAGAGCTAGATCTAGAGCATACTGATTTGACTGTATGATCGTCGCACACAGCCGGAAGATCGAGCTCAGAAGACTCCGCTTGCGACACTCGAGTACGTGTCGAGTGCATCATAAAAATGAAAATGGCATTATCTACCGACAGCTGAGCTAGCTACATGTAGTGACTGATTTGTGGACTGCACTGGCCGGTGCTACCAAGAGGCAAGAGTACATAACCCCGGGGTTATGTACTCTTGGTGCTACCAAGAGTACATAGGGGGTTATGTACTCTTGGTGCTACTGTACTGATCTGAGTGCAACTGGTCTAAAACAGTACTGAGTGTCAGACCCAGACTGCCAGAGTCAGACTCAGAGCGCTTTGAGTTTGACTTTGAGACTTGACTCCCATACTCCTCGGCTAGCTGAGGCTGAACTCTACAGTGCAGTGTAGTCTATTATAGATGTGGATCTGGTTTGAAGAAGCGCGCGCGCAGTAAAAACAGTGCGGATCACGGAGCCTTGAGTCTGACTGAGCGCGACTCTTCCTGCGATGAATGCTGCATGCAGTGCAGTAGCCAGTGAAACGCAGAGTGCTGCTGGTGTTCATCTTCAGTTCGCTCCTAGACTTGTTGAAAGTGGCCGTTCAGTGTGCGTATGTTCGTAGGAAATATTTGCTTTGGGACACCGCGCTTCAGGCAGTTATTGTAGGAGCGCAAAGCTCTCTGTTAGCTTTTCATTGTCAGGTGGAACGCCAGTGACCCCCACAATACTGGGCTGTTGTTCGCAGCAGAAATTATTCCCAGTTGCTCAGTTTTTGGCCTGCACCTAGACTTACAGCAGCTTTCGCTATGGGCGGGGGACGTATAGTGAAAGAGGGATTCCTGACCAAGTCGCCTCCGACGGATGACAATGGCCAGCCAGCACTGCTGAAGGTAATGCTTCTGGTGTTACGGAGCGCTTGTTGCCTTGTGGCACATGATGTGGTGTCCATACTGACTGGAATTTTCCGACACGAAACTTTCTTGTCATGTTGATGGCGTACTATAAACTCTATAAATATCTATAAAATTGTTCAAAGTATATTGGGGAGAGCATTGTAGTTTGAAATTGTTTTGTGTCAATTTTCTTCTTCCTGAAGACGTCAGACCACTCGTCTGGCCTATCTACGTCTCATAGTCTACCCGCTGCCTGTGCCAGACTTGTAATTGTTTGTGGTGTGGAGAATTTTCCGCTGCAATTATCTATAAAATGTGGTTGTACCTGCTGCATATGGGTATTTATGTCTGCGCTGCTGCAGCAATGGAAGAGACGGTACTTTCGCCTGTATGAGTCGAAAGTTCTGGAGTACTACGAGAACGATAAGCCGTCGACCCTGGGCAAGAGTCCGAAGGGCAGCGTGAACCTCGAGGATTGCTTCATCATGCAGGAGAACTACACCAACCATCCCATGCGCGTCTCACTGTCCACGAAGAAGCGGACCTATTTCATGGACGCGGAGAGCCACGTCGACTACGAGGCGTGGGTGCGCGCCTTGGCCGAGATTGGTGGGTTTGCTGTGGACGAGAATGCGACAACAGCAGCTGAAGGTGAGTTTCTGCTCTTGTCGGTTGTGTCGTGGTTAGGTTGTTGGTGGTCGTGCGCTGGTGGCACCAGACTGTATTCTTTACGCGTTGTGTTTGTTGTGGATTGAGAATCTCGTCGCATTTTGTAGCTGCTGTATGTTGGCTCATCTTCGTCCAGAAATCGGTGACCATCTTGTATTTTTAGAGCAGGGGCACTTGAGATGGGAGTGCTGCGTAGAACGTGTCAGTATCTTTTGCCAGTTCGATGTTTGTGTAGTAGTCGTAGTCGGGATATATTTGAATCTTGACACTCGCCTTTGCACGCATGTGTGGTATGTGGCGTTGGCAAACGGCTACTACTAGTACTAGTAGCACGGAATGTTGGCGAAATGGAATTGTAATTTGTAGTATAGGAGAGTTGTTCGTTCTTGTTGCCAATGCATGGTTGTTGGTATCTCGTTCCGGGATTGTTGGGGATTAGCTTGTGCTATTAGCATACAGTATCCTTAATGTGACGCACGTCCTCCAGAACGAACTGGTGGCCGGCTTTTGCACGCGAGCTCTTTAGCATCCTACAGGACGTCCATCCTTCCTCTCCTGGAATCGATGAGGTTGGTTCCTGAATCGTGGCTTTCGAAACCTCGCGGATTTGGCTTTCGAGGACGTCGTCGTTCCAGGACCACCTTTTTTTCTCACAGTTCTGAGGGATTGATCATTCGCACTGTGACACGAGTGGATGTAATGTTTCCAACACCTGATGAGATCACGGCCTGGATCGTTGGTAGGTTGTGCACCATTTTCTGGTCGTTAGAGCACAGTCTAACTGCCGGTTGCCGCCACTTGGGCCGGTTTGCTCTGGAGAAGCTCTTGGTCTCATCTCTGTGCGATCGCCTGGTAAATGCTGGACCCTTTCCATGCACCCAAAGTCGTTTCTCTTATTTGTTCAGGCGATGGCTCCGGATCGGATCGCGAACAGATGCCAAAGGCAGTTGTTTTACTCGTTCGGGGCGTTCTTGTGATGTTCCTGGCGCTTGAAAAAATGACTGTATTCTGTGCTATGTGGCGGGAGGGCCGGGCTGTGGCGGACAAAAGCACGTGGCGCACGTTCCCTTCCCAACTGTGTGTGAGTAAGCACGGGCTTCCGCGAAGTTCGAAAGTACCGCGAGGCTGAGCTGCGATGGTGGCTATGTTCGCATAGCGTAGCACAGGGTCGAGTGACTTGACCCAGAGTGTCATTTGGCTGATGCGTGTGTGTGTGCACGCTTGACTGGTCCTCTGGCACTGTCCAAGTCTTGGCCATCAATGCAGGTCACGTGTGTTACTGTGGTATTTCCGTACTGAGCAAAAACTGTCTTGTTTGTCCGCAAGGACCCGCAACCAGCAGCGGACGCGCAGCTGCTGCTTTGTGTGTGATGTATTCAAGCCTTGCTTGATCATGTGCGATGCAGACAGTGCACTCTGTAGACTGTGTGTGATGTGGCAAGGAGGTTGGTGTTGGTGAGTCTGGGACTGGGGCGTACATGTAGCACTGAAGTGCAGGAATGTGCCCCAGTGGCAGTAGCAGAAACAGATCCTGGTGTGGTGTTTGGACACTGTGGATTGGAGGCAGACATATCAGTCTGTAGGGGACCAGTGTTCCTAATACTAATAGTGCTGTGCGGACGTGATACCTTATGCAGCAGTGGGGCTGATTTGAAAGTCGAGATCTGGTGTGTTTTGGTCAACTTTCCACTTTCGTCCACTTCCTGTTGTGTGAGCAGGCACTGTGTTGTGTGTGTGTGCTGGGTACTAATGGGGTGTTTTGAATGGCCAGAGATAGATGCGGAACAGCTAGGTAATCAGCGGATGTGCCGCATTTATTTGGAGGTGTGTTCTGTAGACCCCGACTGTACTGTCATGTAAGCTTGAGGTGTAAATAAACTCAAGGTGATCCCGTTTGCTGATTAGCAGGGGATGTGCGGCATTTAATTGGAGGTGTGCTCTGTAGACCTAGGCTGCATGTGTAAGTGTGATGTGTAAACCTACTCAGGGTGAAGGCCGCATTTGGGAATTAGCTTCCTGCTCAGTTGTGTCTGAAGAATCTATTTGTGCGGTTCTATTTGTGCATTAGCATAGTGCATGGAAACCGCCTGACAAGATAGAACCGTGCCAATTATGCATGATAAGATACTTTGCTTACACGTGTGTGTGTTCGTATGTGTTTGTGTGCACCGTTATTTTACAGACGAACTGACGGCGTCATGCGAGAGCGCGTCGTCCAAGCCCAAGGGCTCCATCTTCAGGCGCATGGGCACGCGCAAGATGCAGCGCAAGGGCAGCCAGTCGACGCTGCGTCGGCAGGCGAGCAGTGTGAGCTCGTCGGTTGCGTCGGCCGAATGGACCGACCTTGGCGACGTTGTGCTACCGTCGGAGGCCTGCGATGCCAGCACAGCGAGCAGTGAGAGCAGCAGGGAAAGCGCCGCGTCAAGCTCGTCGGAGGGAAGAGGCAGCAGCGGCAGTCCGTCCCCAGTGGGTGGACAACGATCTCGAGCTGGGTCGAGTGAAGGCAAACCTGGAGAGGCTTCGGTCAGTGCCGAAGAGAAGCCGTACTCCATGACTGCGGTTAACAATCAACCGGAAAAAATCGAGGAGAAAGAAGAGGACGATGGCTTGGCCAGCGCTGCAGCAGCCAGTTGGACAGGGGAACAGCTAGGAACCTCCCGTCCCAGGAGTTGCTCCGAGGCACTGAAAGATTTGGACAGGCAGAAGCGATGTTCCCAGAACTTCGGCGGCGGTGCTTTGTTCTCTGAAGCGCAGCCAGCTGCTTCCAGTGTAGCGTGTAGGCCTGTAGGCGCGGATGAACCTTCCTCTAATTATACCATGGTGCCAAGCAACCTGCCCATGTCCTCGTCCGTGGAGGCACGGCAAAACTACACGCTGATGCCGTGCAATGTACCTCTGTCTGCATCCGCCGAGCAGCGAGAAAACTACAGCATGGTGCCAACCAACGTGCCCGCATCCGCTTCCGCATACGCCGCGAGAGAAAACTACACGATGGTGCCTTGCAATCGCCCTGCACGCCCGGGTACGTCCGCGCCTGAGACGCACATGAATGCATCCTTTCGTGCGGAGAGCAGTTCTTCCCAAACGAGGGGGCTAGCGAGCGATTCCGGTATGTGCAAAGCAACGTCAGCGGAGAGAGATGAGCAGTCGCAACTCAGCGGGTGTAGCCGGGAGTACGATCAGGAGTCGTCGTCCAAGCCTACTGGTGATTCTGGAGTGTCGGTGGGCGTGTATGCTTTTGGCCGCTCGACGTCGGGTGACAACTCCATGAACGTCACGCCCAGTCCACCGAAGAGAAGTCCGCCAATGCAGCGACCGGGCTCGGCGGATGAGGGCATCATCACGGACGGCATTGCAGGCATGCAGTTTGGCAGTGACATCACGTGTCCCAACCCGGCAATGTACTCGTCTACGCCACCCATTCCCATTCCTCCGAAGGGCGGCCGGGATGAAAGACGCATGCCGTCATTACCGCAGGAGAATACAACGTCGCCTGTACCTCCATTGCCGGCCAAGCCGAAGGCATGCTCTCCGGCCCCGGGACAGCCGTACCAGACTCAGGGATACGCTACCCTGACTGCGGATGACTTGAAGGTTGACAGAAGCACCAAGCCGACACACTTCTCGCCGACCGACCCAGCTGCACCAGCAATAGACCGCTCGGCCAAACCAAGAGCGCCGATCCATGCTACAATTGTGCCCGAGGCTGCACCGCAGTTTGTACCGACCACCGTATCGCCACAGGGACGTCAATTGTGCGTCCGTGGTAGTGGTGGTGCTCCCACTCCAATGTATGACAAGTTTGGTAATGCCATTGTAATACCGTTTGGTGCCCAGGTATCGATGAGTCCAATGGTTGCGCAACAAGAAGCAATGCATTATCATCCTACAGCCAACTACGCCTCCCCGCCGCCACCGATACCCGCCCGAGTTGGCAATCCCGACCAGCCCTATTCGATTCCCCCGCCTTTCCGCGCTCTCCCGGAGCCCAGCAGTGTCATGTATGTGCCTGGGCACGAGCAAGCGGGCGTCCCGCGTCGCGTGAGCGCCGACTCCGTGCACTTGGCGCGCGGCTCGTACGAGCAGGTGCCAACCAACCGACCAATGATGGCGTCGTCCTATGCGAGCGGGGGTGGCATGTCGCGCTCAAGTCGTGGGTCGATGAGCAGCCGTGTCAGTGCAGGCTCTCTGTCCAATGCCAGCGTGGCGTCCGTACGCCGATCCATGTCACTTTCCGAGTACAACGACGGCGGCGACTACGTGTTCTCGCCGCTCGGCCAGCGCCAGTCTTCCGGGGGTCCACCCGAAGACGTAGCGCTCGACGAGGACTACGAACCAATGAATCCCGGTGGTGTGTTTGCCACAGCACAGCAGCAGCAGCAGCAACAACAGCCACCGCAGCACTAGACCTGGCAAACCGTTAGCTTGTTTCGTGTCTATCATATCTAGTACTAGTGATATGTGTGAGAGCCGTGTGTTTATCGTGTATCGCCCATGATTCCAAGTGGTGGCTTATGAGCGCTACCATTCGTCGTAATTATCCGTTCCAGGGTCTTGTTTGACAGTTCCCGGCCAGCACATTTTTTTTTATTGATTATCAAAACTAATCCTGATTTCCGAAAGATCCTATCGGGCATAAGAATGACCAAGTCGATTCAAGTGGTGTTTGATTTCTGCAGCAGCTATTTCGAACAACCTTCATTTCATCTGTTGACGTTGACACCGATCCCTTCTGGTGCCTGACAATACCGCCCGTACGCTTCACAATTATCATTTTAAATTATTTGGCTGGCTTTCACTAATTTCAGCGCTGCTAACCCGTTGCCTGCGCTTGAACTCTCCACGCTACATCGCTGCAAACCAAGGGCCTGTATCCCCATCCCAGCTCTCCCCTAACCCCATCGGTATCTGAACCCACCTCAGCTGTCAGAGCGAGCATTATAAAAGAATTACTTCAAAATACTCATAATATTCAGACAGTCCCGATCCAGACTTATAATGTGGACTATGATTTTTGGTTCCTTTTTAGTATCACAAGGTGCCATCGTTTGTTTGTTCCTTTGGTTTTTCTTTCGCTGGATTGCCTTCTATCTCTGCCAGATCTATGCTCTCGCGTTGTTCTCACAGACTGGTTCTTAGTGTTCCTCATTGTTTGTCTTTCAGATAATCATCACGCCCAACTGAGGTTGTAGAGCCAAAGCTTGACCTAGCCTGTTGCAATATCCTATGTTGCGTTCGCCCACCTGTCTTGCTTGTTTGCATCGGGCCTGCAGTCATTTTTCAAAAACAAACACATGTGCTGGGTAAATCGCTTTTTTCCGGGCCATGTACTTTGCACCATTACTGATCCTTGTCCCAGTGCGGCTTACTGTGGTCATTCATGTGCAAACAGTTGAAGCCACGAATATTGCAGTGAAAATAACGCCGAATATCTGTTAAAAAAATGCTTAGCTTTCAATTAGGGGTGTGCACGGGTAGTCGGCGTGAGGACCAGGGATAGTCGGGTACAGAATAGCACTCGAAAACCCCCCGAAGTAGCAGATAACATCATTACATAATTATCATGACACCCAATGCTGTAGACAGCAAGCTGTTTCGGCCATAAAGGCCTCATCAGTACAGCTACGAGCTAAATAGGCCGAACTACCAGCCATGGTGCAAAGGAGGCACCACAGACATTAATGACATGTACAGCTAGGGCACGTGTACAAATTATTCATGTCATCTCTGCATATCTACCCAGTGTGTAAGGGAAGGGGTGCATTGTAGTGCTACCATGGAAACATCACCCAATCGGGTACTCGTGCTACCCGTGGAAAACTACCCGAAGAAAATGCTACCCGACACAGCAGTACTTTCAATGCTGCCATTGACCATACTAGCGACCGTCTCTAGGGGCATGTTTGTTTGGTCAATCCGGATTCAGATTAGATTTACTGGAGCAGTCAGAACAACCGTTCCCAATCACACGAACAGCGAATACTTTTGTCAGAAGTACCGGTAGAACTCACGATACTTGATACTAGTACAGTAGTAGCTCAATCATTGTGCCGTGAACTACTTCAAAATTTCCACAGGGTTCAAAGATTTGTTTACGATGCGAAGGCGAAACAAACTTGAAAGGCGAATGCAACAGGAAGAAGCTTTGAAGACAAACAAAAATTCAATCATGAAAGTGGAGACCACCAGTAATGTGCCAATCAAACGTAGACCTCCATGTACATCACCACATCCTTTGCACATCAATCCCTGAACATGCCGGAATCGCTTCGAATCAAACCAAAAACTAAAATCAATGCATAACCCTGTCGGGTTTTCATTGGGCTTTGCAACTTGCTTTGGCTGCTCCAGCCTTGGAGCCAGGGAGCCGTGAAAGCCTTTCGCCACACCCTGCTTGCAGCCATATTATATGCCCAAACCATTGAGCCTTACACATACCTGCGCCCAGGCCGGGATGCACAGAATGTACAGTACTCAGCAGAAAAGCCACCACGCAATGCAGAAGAGATGCTGGAATCACTTTAATTGAGAAATGCGTGCATGAGTAGGTCGGAAATCAACTTCTGCATAACCAAGCACGGCTCAAGCAGCGGCGGAAAACTATAGAGTACCAGTAAGCTTGAAAAAGAAGCACGGTTTAAAAAAACTAAATTTGTGTGTTGGCTGGAGCAGTGCCAAACAACTACACAATGCGGGGAAAGAAGTACAGCATAGTAAACAATGTGATGTCATAATCATTAGACCATCAGAAAGTCATGACCAACAATTTGGCCACACACATAAAAAAATTAAAAGTGCCTATTTCTATCGCTGTATACAAGAGGCACAAAATGGAAAGTAAAGGCGTATTTTTGTTGTAAGTCAGAGCTTCATGGTTTGACAACCAGCCATCAGACAGCACTGTGGACACGTGCTGTGCTCTGCGCACCACAGGCAGTGAGCACTCTAGCAGCAGGTTAAGGCACATTGCCTCTGTTTACTAGTGTATGCATGCACAGACAGAAGCGCAAGCACTGACAAGCGAAGATGGGAAAGATGAAACAACTTGATATCTGAAGCATACTAAACCCCAGGTTTCTTTATGGCCTTCTTCTGCATTCATTGCATAAGTGCTTGGAAGTAGCGAACTGCTAGTCGATCGGAAACGACAATAAGGCATTTCCAGTGAATTCCGCCGACAGCCACACAGCCGGGAGAATGGACGCAATTTCACCAAACACTGCAGACCGAGGCGCGTATGCATGCATCCCACCCCGGCGATCCGCTACATAGTGGCCCCTCCTGCCATTCAGTCCTTGTTGAGCACGCGCAGTGCCAAAGGCCGCCTCCAAGTCATCATCAAGTGGCAGAATCTTCTTCGCCGGCAGACGAAGATCGACTACGCACTTCACATCGCAGTTGCGCTGCGTGACGACAAGATAATCACTGTCGGCGACGTAGACCAGCTTCAACGTGTCGCAGCTGTGAAAGGTGAACGCTGCTGCGTTCTGGGCGCGATCCCCGCCAGCTCGTTGGTCCTGGCACTGGTGTTGCCGAACGAAAACCTTGCCAGTGGAGAACAAAGCGACGGACGACTGCACGTAAGCTTGGGCGACATCACCAACTTCTTTTTTCACACTACTGACTGGCAGATTCACAAGAATCCCAACGCCGACAGACTGATCCTGGGTAGCAGTCCCAGCGAGGACACCGTACTGTTCAAGCGTAATGTGCCACTCTATGACCGGTCCAGCTGCTGTGGCTATTGCCTCACTCCCTGCAATAAGCCTACTTGGCCACAAGCCATATCCAAAGTAGTTCTGAGACGAATTGAGGCGATCAAAACCCCGCCGTTGGTCCATATCCGTTGGCCTCTCATCTTCTAACTTGGCATACATGCCAGTTGAGGACAGCTGAACACCAGTGTCTCGAACACTGCCCACCATCCGCAAGGATTTCGATTTGCAGACATGTTCAAATTTCCATGGCGGCAGTATCACATTGGCAATGGCTGGAGAACGAAGAACGGGCTGTCCAGAAATTGTCGCACTCACAGAATAGTCGCCCAGTCTACTTACATATTTTGGGATGAACTTGAACACTGCCATGGAGCTCACAATAGTTGGACGGCCTATGTCGAGGTCTTCGCCACCAGGAGCAGCAACTGAACAGCTGATTGTGCTCTCGCAGATATTTGATGTAGGGTGTCCGCTTGCATCTGCTAGGTCAACGGTCACTGTGACTGGCAGACCCGAGTAGCATTTCGCTGGAAGACCCAAGCTGCTCGTTCCACTTGCAGCCGTGGATGTCACTCGACCAAACTCCCCCACAGCCTCCTTCAAATCAGACAGGTCCAGCACTGCTGATAGTGACCCGTCATCGTGCGCCAGGATGGACTTTTCCTTACAATCCTGTACCAGACTCTTTAAGCGACTGTCCACAACGCTCTTCAGTATAAGCTGCTGTGATGGGCTGCCACATTCCATTATTGATTTAGCAAACACTGATGCATAAACTACCTTCTCTTGCAAGGTTGTCAATGCTATCTTCTGGTTCTCCAGAGCGATGCTCTTGCCTTGGTAGACTTTGTCAACATCTGAGAGGAGCTCTTTCAACCGCGTGTCGACCAGGTGCTTTACTTCGCTGGCAGCCCTCTCCATGTCCTGGCTGGTTGTGTGGAAATTGTTGGTGAGTGTTTCCTGGGACCGTTCGATTCTACTCAGGGTGCCTTCAAACTGCTCTACCATCTTATCTAACTTCAAAATATCCTGACGGTTCTTGTTTTTTTTAATGGCATCCGATATGAAGGTGAAGTCGTGGGATTTATGATCTACCACAATACAATCTCTGCAGATACACTCCGAGCAACTTGCACAGTACAGCTCCAGTTCTTTCTGCGTGTGACGGGCACACAGCAGTGCACTCCGTGCCACTGCCAATTCGGCAACGTCAACATGTCCCGATCCTGCAATGGCAGCACCAGCGCTGGCGGACGACTGGAGCTGGGTGAGGGGTATGGTTTGGTGATCATGAGTTGCTTTGCTCTTCTTGTGACTATTGTGATGGAGAGTGCACAGAAATTGACAGCAGCTCACACAGCGATGACTGGCCACCTCTCCATCTACACACTCGTCACAGTTGTTCGACTTGCGCGGATCACGTAGTTTCTGCAGCGCCAAGTAGTCGAGCGCCATATAGTCCACTTGCAGAGTGTCCAATAGGCGCGGTGCGACGACATAGCTGCATGTTCCACATCTCAGTGATCCATCTTTGTTCTTTCCTGCACCTGCGGCTCTACACTGGCCACAGATCGAGTGCAAACACGGCAATAGCCTGGCATCTAGCAGCTCACCAGAGCACACACAGCAGGACCATCGGGGCGTCGCGTGTTCCATTGCCCTTTCCCAGCCAGAGCCGCTGCTGTGTAACGTGCCGAATACTGCCAGCTCGGACTTTCCTCAAGCTCCGGCCAGTGCAGTGTAGTCATAGGAAAAGCGATCCTACTCTTTTAATGGTACTGTACTACAAAAGTAGTACATGTACGTGGAGGCTATTTTAGAAACACGACTCTGAGAAGAAATTATAAAATCCGAAACATAAACCTCTTATGTACTAAAAAAATAAAACTGGATCCGACGTATCTCTCGGGCTCCACTACTAGCACTAGGCCATAAAATGGCAAGGGACTGTCAGTACCTACACAAATAAATTCTCGACTACAGGAGATGGAGGCTCCAAGCTGCAAGACGGGCAAGGGCAAGACAGCCAAGAGAATAAGATAGACAAGACAAAGACAAACTCGTTCCAAAATAATTATTTTGAAGCAAAACCCGGCCGTTCCTCTGACCAATGACGTAATTTACAGAGCTCGTAGCCTCGTACCATGATGTCATTGATGCCAAACAAGATCTGACTCACGCCAACATATTGGCAACCAAAAATCCAAAGTCAACACAACAAACACTGCGCGTCCACTCCTCGTGAGTCAAGACTCAATCAACGAAATAATTAAATTATTGTTGGACGAGCCAGGCCAGAAGCCAGCTGAACGAGATAATAACATCTGAGAAAGGTGATTGGTAAATCGCCCACCGCTTGAGCATATTTGGATATTCTGCAATCAGGTTCATGAGTCACTGTTCGTATCGAAAATCAATCGACTTGACTTGATCTGGATATATTATAATGCTCTGCGAAGCGTTGGGATGAAGTAGTGCTGAGGAGCAAAATCTGTCAGGATTATAGCCCGCTGTCGTATGTGAACATGCCCGTGAAGATACCTTGGTTTGATGTGGCAGAAGGATTTCAACACGCAGGAGGACATGCTCCCATTCGCGTGTGCAATGCCTGGCAACAGAGGCCCTCGGCGAACCCTGACCAGCCCTGGCAGGAGAGAGACGGGGCAGACACGCTGCACACGTGGGCCTCGTTCTTTCTCACCCTGGCCAACGAGGACGTGACGTCACTGGAGACGTTCTGCCAGAGCCATGATGGGGGCCTCCAGAACTTCATGGACGCGTTTGATGAGGGCGGTTTCTTTGCGTTGCATGTGTGCGCGGCGCTGGGACTCGGCGAGGCCATGACCGTTCTATTGGAGAATGGCTTTGACCCGGAGATCGAGTGTGTGCACGACAAGAAGATCGGACTCTGGGACGAGGTCAGCGACGTCATCACCCGAGGTGTGCGACCGTTGCACCTTGCTGCCAAGTATGGACACGCTGGCATAGTGAAGGTGCTTCTGGCGCGTGGGGTAGACGTTCATGCACAGGCAACAACCTGCCAAGGCGAGCTCGAAAGGAAGGTCACCAGCCTTCAAATAGCAGCCGTGGAGGGGCAGCTGGCGGCAGCGGAAGTTCTGCTGGATCATGGCGCGGACGTGACGAGTGACGGGTGTTACGGTCCGGCAGAGGTGTGCGGCGGGATGAAGTTTGCCCGCATGCTCATCGACAGAGGCCAGCAGGTGGGGGTAAGTACCGGCGATATTTACAAGACTCAAGAGTGTGCAATCCTGCAGCTAGTCTGGTCCATGGCCTGGTGGTCCGGCCGAATGGGATACTCGACAAGAAGTGAACAGTATTGGGGGAAATACCCCGTTGGGCACGCATGGGATGGGTTAACTTTTCCAAAATAAGGTCCGGTCATGGCCCGACCAGGTGCTACGGCCCTGCATGTAATAGGGAACCAGTGAATTCGAGTATGGGCTACTGCTGCAGAGCTAACGAAGAAGACCTATCAAGAGTATATATAAACCAGAGTGTGCAACTCAGGATGGTTCCTGTGCCTGTGGGAGCGTAATCCGTGCAGTACGTCATTTCTGACGGCATGGTAAGTCATGGGTACGGCGAAAAAGTTGCGTAACCACTGACCAGTCACGGTGGTGCAGGTCACTGAGTTTGTCCTGATTTCGGTTTTTTTCCGAGGCGGATAGCCTGGTGAATTTACTTGCCAGCGGATGAATACATGTACACAGCGTACGCAGTCACACAAAAACACCAAAGTCCTAAAACAGCACGTCTAAAATCATTTAAACTTGGCTGGTTTCCGGGCTGTGAAGCAGGAAAATTTGAGCTGTAAGCAAGTCGACGCTTGGCTGACCTAATCAGGGCGACTTAGTGCACACACTGCGCTGTTTCAGATCTGATATGCACAGTTGCACACTCTGGTTTATGTACTCTTGGACCTATCCATACCCATCCAAGACGAAAAGCATATGCATCCAATATTATTACCTCGTTCGACCGTGTGCATTGCCACCTGCAACACATGTTGCAACCTCACATCAGCACGCACTTATAGAATTAACTGGAAAGTACTGTTTACGCGATACGTATTGAAAGTAGTGGAATGATGTGGAGCGGGAGCACGCCTTAAACCCGTTGGGCCATGCTGCTGGCATGTCTCAGCTACAATGTGCTAGCTCACTGCTGGTGCTGGTAAGATGTTGCACACAAGCATTTCTGCTGGCCGAAGATTGACGACAACAAGATATGAACGTGTTCTGTTTTGCATTTTTTCTTCTTCTGCTGCGCAGGAGAGTGCAGTGGCCAAAATGCTGATGAACGTTGCTAACACGTCCTGGCGTGGCCGCCCCAGGAGCGAGGTGGTCGAGGCTGCCGAACGGATCCTGGAGCTGATGGCCGACCTGCGAGTCAAGCCGTCGCGGACGTGCCTGCCCGTGTTCCTGCGCAACGGCAGCATACCGCTCAGCGCTATGACCGAGATCGTCCTGCTGCTGGCGCTCTACGGGGCCAACATTTCCAGTGAGAACGGCGCTCTGCTGGTGGCTGCCTATCAAGGTGAGAGAGAGAGAGAGAGAGAGAGAGAGAGAGAGAGAGAGAGAGAGAGAGAGAGAGAGAGAGAGCGGTGATCATGTTGCTCCGCACTGACCGCTCAAACCTGCTGCAGGGTGGCCACTGTGATAAGACAACCACTTTGATGAGGTACAGTAAAACCTGTCAAGGCGACCACTTGGATAAGGCGGCCACCTGTCCCAGACGACCACTGCAACCAGGACCAGTAATGGATGATTCAATGTACATGTATCAAATCGCTACAGGGCATGATAACGTTATAAAGTCAGGGCATCCAGCGATGGCACGTGTTATGGTCTGTTTTCTGAACGTGTGCACTGCACAGGCAAGGAGGACTTGGTGCGGCTGATGTTCCAGCTCGGCTGGAACGCCGGTGGCTCGGTGCGCACGCTGCACAGCCGCAGCTCCCACGGCCGCGCCGGCCAGGGCCTGGCCATGGACATGCTGGTCATGGACCGGCTGCCGCACGTGGCCGTCCGCGCCCGCGAGCGCGTGGACAAGGCCGCCGAGCTGTTGGCCGAGGCCAGCGCCACGGTGCCGTCGCTGCAGGTCTGGTGCCGCTGGGCCATCCTGGCCGCGCTGCAGGACCCGCGCAAGGTCTCCGAGCTGCCCGTCACTCCCATCATGAAGAGCTTCATCGTGCTGCGGCGCGAACGCCGCGAGCTGCTGCAGCAGGAGTACGCGTACACGGTGGGCAGCGCGCACAATACCTGACCTGCACTGGCGGGGGGAATTCCCCAGATTGCTAGACTAAGAGTGCTCAACACCGCAAGGATGGAGCAATATCACACAGGCAGAAGAGAACGGTGGCAGCCGGTTAAATTATAGTTGCAACGCTGCGTTTCAGGTCCATAGCAAGGCTAAGGCAGTCCTCAGACAACTAAGTCTGAGTGCATGAAACTCAGCTTTACAATAATAATAATTTAACCGGTTATCTTCTTCCTTTGCAATACGTGACATACATTTTATGAATTATTTTATCAGCACTGGTTGCAAACTCTTCGGCATACTCCTCTGCCTCGTCGCCGTTGACTTTTCCTGTAGAGTACTTTGAATATAGTAGAGATACTCAGTCTTGTCTGTCGGACAGCTTAACTATCAGGAGACAGTTACTTTCCCAGTCTTGTTCATTACATGTATATTATGTCAGATTAGTACTCGCATTGATTTTTTATTTTTATTTTGAAGTGCATGTAGCTGTGCTAGACTGACCTGCCGGGTGCTGTCGTGCCTTGATCGCGGTGCTCTTCTTGTCCCCTTCTACGATGTTTCATTCCGCTCTTGATCCATTTTCGCTCAGGGCTCTGATAATGACGTGTTCCGCTTTTCTGGCCACCACCGGTGTCACTACACATGTTGGCTAGAGGTCAGGTTCATTTATTCTACTCAGAAGGGTAGATTCTACTTTTCTCTACCCGCTTTATGTACCAGGTTCGAGGCTGGTAGAAGTTGTATACAACTCCATAATAATTATAATATTCTATGAAAGCATATGAAATGGAAGTGGGTATTTCGGGACTATTTTCACCTATTTTTACACATACATGTATGATGAAACAGAGTTGCTAGAGTGCCTTGATTCGCTGTTGTTGTTTGCGTGTTGCTCCGGCTCCGACTCCCGGGGTTATTGAGCTCTCTGTGCATACTTGGTCTCTCCCCCCCCCCCCTTTATATGGTGAAAGACTACTAAATCCGGTTGACCAGCATTCATACACTTTTCTCCACCTTGTTTGTTTGTTTAGCTTTATTTTACTTCACCATAAGCACAGGCAAAATCTGCCTTCTCACTGGGCGTATTGCCACAGTTCTCAAAAAATGATGAAGATACTGACATGAGACTCTGAAAAGAAGGAAGAGGAATATATATACCGTATTATCTCTAATATAAGCACAGTCTCCAATAATAGCACATCTCCAATAATAGAACACCTTGGGCGGCATTCAAAAAATAAAGTGCTCAGTCTCTATTATAAGCACACTGTGTAAATTCATTATCTGTACCGGCGAAAAAAACCCTGAAATGTGTGTGTCTGACATGAATTTGGCATGGCAACATGCCTCTGAAATGAGGTTGAAATAATAATGGAACAGTCTCCAGTAAAGGAACGTCTCCATTAATAGCACGGGGCGGAGGTACATTGAAAAAATAAAGGACCGTGCTTATATTAGAGATATAATACGGTAAGTTAATGAACAAGGCACAAAGGAGAAGACGGAAACAAATCAACGAGGGGGTACTGCAAGTAACAGATTTAAATTTGATGAATGCCTTCAGTGTGGCTCAATACGTAGTGAAAATTAATTTAAGCTGACTGGATTTGACTCTTTGAGTTTCCTACGCAAGTTTTTAGGAAAACGGTTTTTATTCATGATGTGGGAGATTCAAAAGCAGTGCCTGTGTGCGACGCATCGGGTACGAAGTCTCAGAGAAAACCGCATTCGGAAGCTGGAAAGGTGGAAACCATAGTAAATCAATACTCCAATAGACCTTATTCGATAGCGTGATTTTTTGACTCGCCTCCAGGGATTTGTCGCAAGCTAGCGCACGCGCACATGAAACGAGTGGCAAGAAAGGCCCAGTTCGTACAAGGGAGTAGTAAAATACCATATATTTCTACTCCCGTGTTTGCAGGCAGAGTCTACTTTGCACTGAGTACCTCTTGCCACTCCCTGGTTCCTGGGACCCTGGTTCCTGGGACCCTGGTTCCCGGGACCCTGGTTCACGTGACTGTGACGTATTGAATAAGGTCTATAGTGACGCAATGCCCCCCCCCCCCCCGCTTGTGGCTTCCGTAGTACGTAATTATGTGGACAATGCGCTATGCCAGACCCCATATGCAGAGTAGCAGCACACAGTCATTGTATGTATCCATAACCCCAGGACTGGCAGGAGTACATATCATGTACTCCCGGGGTTGTGGAATCTTGCCATTCTTGGTCCGAAGTCGGTGATCAACTCGGTTTCAGTCAGACTGTGTTTACATGAGGCGTGTCAACCCGGGTCAGATTTCAACCCGCCATGTACACAAAAAGAACGGCACGTTTACATGACGCATTGCGCTTGACCCGGGTTGAAATTTCGCTGCGGGTTGATTTCAACCCGGGTCGAAGAAACCTATTTTGCCTATCATACAGACTTTCAACCCGGGCTGAACTCGACCCGGGTTGAAATTTCTCATGTAAACACAGCCTCAGTTTACACTTAGTTGTTAGCAGCATGGAGTAGATCTACATGTACTACATACATGTAAATTGTAACCCCCCCCCCCCCCCCTGGCCGGGGTAGATCTACATTGTGAGTAGATCCAAGAGTACATGAAAACCAGAGTGTGCAGCTTGGGGCCTTTTCTGCTATGGGTAGGCCTGTCCGAAAAATGTTCTGAATTTTTTTTGCATTTTGGGGTACATTTTGCATTTTTGCATTTTTTCTGAATTTTGCCCATTTTCGGTCGAATTCCAAGGTTTCAGCCAAGGTTTCAGCTCGACCAAGTCAAGTTCGGCTTGCTATTTCGGTGTCTTTTGTACTGTCCCTCTTGGCTGAGACTCTAGACTTAGAGAGAGGCAGTTGCACTGGCCTCCTAATCACACAAATGCGAACACATGGGTGTTTAGTTCTACATGTACATGCAGGTGTGATGATGTAAAACTACATGATTGTACAAAGATGTGTTCTAGTAGTAGTAGTACATGTGTGGTACAGGTACTAGGTAGTATGCAAGGGCAACACAAGTGACTTGCAATGGTGAGAAAATGATTAGCTTTGCAGGCTTGTCAGCAAAATGGGTGACAAGATTATGATCATGCAGTGCGTGTACATGTACACGTGACATGATTAGAGGTACATGTACTAGCAAGGCAGGGATACTAGTCTACATGACTGTATACATGTACAGTGTGACACGGAAAATAACACTATTTTTGTGATCACCACGGCATGGCGGCCATTTTAGATTCTGGTTGCCATGGCAACGGATGCATTTTCTCTGCGTTTTGGGTTGTTTGGCTTTGATTTTTTAATTTTTTTTGCATTCCCCTTTGATTTCTTGTTTGAATGTTGGCTGGAAAACCGTGCATTTTGCATTTCCATTTTCCGCAAATTAAAACACATTTTTCGGACAGGCCTAGCTATGGGTGTCTGTCACGGCAAAATTCCGTGATTACATCATATTTGGCCCAGATCTGAGGCGGGAAATGGCGTAGTGCGTACAACTGAGCTGCAGTGGTGCAGAAAGAGACCTGCTTGAATCCTGCTTGTACGCACTACATCACTAAAATGATGTAATCACGGAATTTCGCCGTGACAGCAACCCATCCGAGCTGCACACTCTGGTTTTCATGTACTCTTGGTAGATCAGAGTCTACTCCCTGGCTTGCAGTGACCATGGTGACCACACACAGTACATTTTTGGCGCCCTGTGAACCCACGACGTCATCATGTTCAAAACTGTGTCTTGGAGTTTCAAAATGATCACTGCATGGCCGGCCGGGCTGTCGACATGATAATTATGACTCACGAGAATGTCGAACTCTTTCTATCCGACCTTTTGATTGCGAAGTCTCCTTTCTCTAGACTACTAATACAGTTTAGAAACAATCACAAGCGACCTACCCTGACGGTTGCCCATGTACAGTCTTCTCCCAAGTCTTTATGTAGAAGTCGAATGACTTGAGATTGCAGCCCGGCGGAATGGCGAATCCAAGCGGAAAGCGAAGCTGGAAATTACGTAAGTGAACTAATTAAATTATTTGCCGGTTGATATGGCCTATGGGCCTACCGGTAATTCCATACCCAGAGAAGTTATTTCTGCTGTTAGATGGGCTATGGTTCTGTATCTCAATTTTCAAAGAGAAGAAAATGTGTCCTGGATCTACCGGTATGCAAACTGAAGGGGCAAGCTGCAAGGCACACCCGGCACGGGGGAGTCCCATGCCATGGTACAAAATACTTCCGTTGCTAAGGACGCTGTTAGGACGCTAGCTAGTACGCTATCGTAGCATCAAACGCTTTGTGTGTATGGCAATGCGAATGTGATCACGGATCCAATGGGACATACAGCTCGTGTGGTGTATGTTTGTCTGTGTGCCGCGTGTCTGTGTTTCATTTTGGCTCCCTAGAAAATGTCTGTTGATAGTTATTATCGGTAGCAAGAGTACATAAACCAGAGTGTGCAACTGTGCATATCAGATCTGAAACAGCGCAGTTCGTGCACTATGTCACCCTGGTGAGGTCAGCCAAGCCGCGACTTGCGTACAGCTCAAATTTTCGTGTTTCACAGACCGGAAATCAACCAAGTTTGCATGATTTTAGTTGTCCTGTTTTAGGATTTCGGTGTGTTTGTGTGACTGCGTATGCTGCGTACATCCGCTGCCAAGTAAATTCACCAGGCTATCCGTTTCAAAAAACCGAAATCAGGACAAACTCAGTGACCTGCACCACCGTGACTGGTTACGCAACCTTTCACCGTACCTGTGGCTTACCATGCCGTCAGAAATGACGTTCTGCACGAATTACGCTCCCACAGGAACCATCCCGAGTTGCACACTCAGGTTTATGTACTCTTGTCGATAGTGCATCTGCAAAATGTGTGTATTGGAGAGAGATATTTCAATTCTGTTCTATTCATAATTTTTGCATACAGAAAAGTGCACCGCACATTCCTGCCCCTCTCGATCAATCAGACCCAAGAGGACAAGAAAACTCCCCCAATCCGGAATCTCCAGACCCGAGCACCTTTCTGACTCCTCTCGAGTCAAGAAAATTGGCTTTTCAACGAAGACAGGGCACCCAAAAAATAGGGACTGACGTAAAAAGTCGTTACTTACATGCAACTAGTATGTATAGTTCTGAGTTGCTATACAGGCAGTACCCGGCCGCAACCTGCCCGGACAAAGGGAGTTCTGCTGTATGTATTACCCTCCCCCCCCCCCCTCTCCCCCTCAAAGTGTGTACAGTAAAACTCCCCCAGATCCGGGCAGGTCACAGTGGGACGAGCACTGCCCGTAACTCAGAACTTGCATACTTACTGCAGGCAGGTAAAGACTGTATGCCAATCTTTGGGGGCAGTTTTTCGTTGAAAAGCCATTTTTATGACTCTGGATGGTCAGAAAGGTACCTGGTAGACGGACGTGCCTGGATTAGGGGAGTTTCACTGTACAAGCATGATTGTACTGTATTGTTGGTTGACAGCATGCTGCGAGGCGGAGGAGCACTGTTTTCGGAAACAGTGACCTTACTACAACCATCCACATTATAGTAGTAAGGTCACTGTTTCCGAACACGGTAGTCTCCGCCTTGTAACATGCTGTCAACCAACAACATGTGTTTCAACAAAACAAAGGTTTTATATCTAAAATCATGTTCTAGTATCTGAACATCGGTTTCTGCATTGAGGCGTGTCGCAATGGAATCTTTAAACTTCAAACAAATTCTTGTGTCAGTACTCAGTAGCACATGGCAGTACACACGCAAGCACGCGTGCACATACACATGCATGTATACGCACGCATGCACGTAAGCACACACGTGCACCCACGCACACGCACACACACACGCGCGCGCGCGCGCGCACACACTACATTGCAAAGCAGTAAGTCTTCATTGGCAAGCACCCGGGCACGGGCCGAATTCTCCGTAACTTAGAACGTACATTCATGCTGCATGCAAGTAAAACTATTAGACACGTTTTATGCCAATCGATAGTTTTGGGGGTCGTTTGCATTGAATAGCCGATTTTTGTGACTCAAGAGCGGTCAGAAAGTGCCCGAATCTGGGGAGTTGGGATTAGGGGAGTTTTTTTTCTATGCAGTACCTCAGCTATTACAGCTTTTTAGTAGGTTTTAGTAAGTTTCTTCTGCCGTTGGAGGTGCACATACCTACAATGCTGGCTGTTAAGTTGGGGTCCGGCCCCTGGGCGGTGCGTTTGCGTTCTATCGGTCTCTATTTCGTAGTGTTACAGTCCCGTGTTGGGTCTTTGCGACGTGAGCGCACCGCTGCCGGGGTCGGATTTCAGTTGCCAGCACTGTACTTTTAGTTTGACAGCATATCATTATTTTTTACAAGGTGGTGGAGCACCGTGTTCGGAGACAGTGTCCCTTACTACAACCGTCCACGGTTGGTGGTGCCCCGGTCTGTGCGACCGTGTTCCACCACCTTATTTATGCTGTCAAAACTAAAAGCGTGTTTCTACAATACAAGGTTTATGTAGTAACATGCCTACTTCTACCCGGTCTCGTTGTACATGTACTAAGAGTTTGTTCTTTTTTCTTTATCTGTACTGAATATTCTCCAGAGGAGTTCGTTGCTCATGGGTCCTCAGTCAACTGTCTGGCCCTGGGCAAGAACTCGGGGCGTATCCTAGCAACCGGCGGCGAGGATCGGAAGGTGAATGTGTGGGCTGTCGGAAAGCCGAACTGCTTGATGGTGAGTGGGCATAAGTTAGCATCAAGTTCCTCTGCCACCGCCAACTCTCTCCTTGTCAGTCGGTGTGCATGATCTGCGGTGAGCTCTCTGCGGCTCATTTTGGAGTATACCGTAGTATCTTGTGTTTAAGCCTGTCTCGTATAGAAGCCGGTTTTGAATACATAAGAGGCACTGGCGGCACAAAAGCCTGGTTTTAGTGGTGACAAACATAAAAATACCTGGTTTGATTAGAAGCCTGACCATATTAGAAGCCTAGCACTGACATCGGCTCTACAGGAACAAGAGAGCTTGGAAGCTCAGGGCCCTACGCTATGCTTTTTTGCTTGCTCATCATGCATGTGACGTGTCGAAGCTGTGTGAACCCTGGCTAGCGCCAAACGATACTGAAGTAACGTCTGTTGCATTACTACGGGATTAATATTTTTTGTTTATTTTTAATTTTTAATTTTTTTGTGTCACGACCGGCGCTATCCCGTATTTGTCCCGTACCGTACCGTCAAAGACAGCTGGCCACAATATTTTTTGTTTGTTTGTGCCATCGGCATGCCTGGCGCTATCCCGTACCTGTCTCGTTTCTGCCGATCACGGGCGTTCTGGAGTCGACGGGATGTCTGTCCTGACGTTTCCTGTGAACGGCAGGCATATGCGGATAATGCCGGCAGAAAAATTGGCAAAATTCGGTACTTTTTTGGTAAGTTTCATGCATGTTTGGTATGTGGATAAAGAAATGGAGCAGAATTCGAGGAATTGCCCGCCGTAAGGTTTGTATGGTTCTGCCAATTTCACTGCTTTTCGAGCAGAATCTGCCACCTTTTCGAGCATTATCCGCACACCCCTAGTGACCGGCGCTGACTCTGCCGATCACGGGCGTTCTGGAGTCGACGCGATGTCTGTCCTGCCGTTTCCTGTGACCGGCGCTGACTCTGCCGATCACGAATGTTCTGGAGTCGACGGGATCTCTCTTCCGACGTTTCCTGTGACCGGCGCTGACTCTGCCGATCACGGACGTTCTGGAGTCGACGGGATCTCTCTTCCGACGTTTCCTGTGACCGGCGCTGACTCGCCCGTTCAGGATTATTTTGGAGACGACGGGATTTCTCTTCCAAAGGTTGTTTTTGCTGACTCATCCTGTCACCTATTCGGCAACTAACGTCCATTCTAATTGCATTTCCTCGTCTCCCTACTTCGTATTTCTTTCCAGAAAATCTCCCTATACAGCAGGGAGTCGTGTACATAATACGAATCCCTGCTATACATCTACTTGTATATATACGTTATAATTATTCCCGTAGCTATGCAGAAGACATTACTTCAGTAACGTCTGGCGCTAGCCAGGATCCACACAGCTTTAATTTGGTATTTGTGTGTTTGTTTGTTTGTGTGTTTGTGTCACGCCTGGCGCTATCCCGTATCTGTCCCGTACCGTACCATCAAACACAGCTGGCTACATTCAGCTGGCCGCAATATTCAAATAGGGCTTTCAAACGCAAGATCATAACGTGAAGCAACTTGGAAGAATGATTATGAATGCAAAGTGTATGGGGGAATGCATGTAGGGCGATAGTGCCCTATCGGCCTACATGCGATTCCCGGGCTGGTAGACAGGCGACCCAGCCAGCCTGCTAGTGGGATCTCGGCCTCGCACACAAATCCACACAAAATGCTACTGCACTATCGGCCTGAATGCATTCCCCCGATACACATTATATACTCATTCTCTTGATGGTACCGTACTCTTGATGGTACGGGACATCAGGTACGGGATAGCGCCAGGCATGCCGATGGCACAAACAAACAAAAATATTGTGGCCAGCTGTCTTTGCTGGTACGGTACGGTATGGGACAGATACGGGATAGCGCCAGGCGTGACACAAACAAACAAACAAACAAACACCAAATTAAAGCTGTGTGGACCCTGGCTAGCGCCAGACGTTACTGAAGTAACGTCTTCTGCATAGCTACGGGAATAAACCCAGCTTTAATACACGGCTATGCGCGACATTGTGGTATTGCAAGCATTTTTTTAAAAACTTCATGCGATCACACGATTCCCGTGATCTGCTGTTAGGTCATCTTATAAGCTTAAGCTTTGGCATTGGCATTGCAAATGGAGGAGTGTTGGCGCACAGACGACCAGCGTTTTGGGCTGATTTCTTGTTGTGGCATGCCTTTCTGCCTGTGGTGTTTCTGCGTGTCCATGTCACCAGAGCCTGAGCAGCCATACCAGCCCGGTGGATTGCGTCGCCTTTGACGTCAACGAGGAGCGACTGGTGAGCGGATCGCGCTCCGGCACACTCAAGCTCTATGACCTCGTCCAGGGAAAACGTGAGTGATCATAAAGAGTCATTGTGTGACTGGCATCATCGCATGTGCTTTGTATTGGGTGTATGCTCGCTGGATCTTTGGCAGAGTCTACGTATTGTGCTACTGGCACTGCTCTCCAGTTAGGAACGTCTTCTGTTCTCTGTAGTCTGATGATGAAATTGCTCATTTGATCTCTCTCTCTCTCTCTCTCTCTCTCTCTCTCTCACTCACTTTCTTTCTCCGCCACACACACACACGCACACGCACATGCATAATGTCCTACTGTTTTTCAGTGGTACGGACGTTACCTGGTCATCGCAGCGCGATATCATGCCTGGACTTTCACCCATTTGGAGATTTTCTGGCTTCGGGATCTGTCGACCAACTTGTCAAGGTATGTGAAGGCTTTGTTTGTCTGCGCAGTGAAGTCTGGCTGTTGACTTTGGCAATAGGAACCATGACTTCACTATGAAGTGCTCATGTTCTTAATTAAAATAGAAGAAATCACATGGAAACGAGTTATGAAGCAGCTATCCACGACTGTAACAAGATAAAAAAAAGCAGTCAGAAAGTGCGATACCAGGGCACAAAACTGACAGGCCACTGAGACATTCAACGACCTGAGACCTGGCTCTAACACATCTTCAGTTCTTAAAGTCAGCGGGCGAGTTCAGATTTTCACGCTGAAACTATCACTGTACAGCGCTGACTACGGTGCCCAGATCATGAGTTGGATACAGGTTGCTGCACCTCGCCTGCTAGCCATCACTTAAAATAAAACTCGCAGACTAAATGGGATCTAAACAAACGGCGAGAAGACAACTATCTTAGCATCGCAATAAGGAGAGCCCTGAAATAATGTGGCGCTTTTTTCAGACAGGCGGTAATAAAAGACCGGCCCTGATTCCAGAAAATACGGTACACTCTGTGTGTTTATGTATGCTTTGGTGCTGTTGGAGCCTGTCATATTATTTCACCTTGCCTAGCTTGCCCCGGTGGGGCACCATTGGCACACAGTGGCTTAAGCGAAGTCACCCACGTTTGCAGGAACTTCTAATGAGCATATTGTTTGGACATTGTGCTCAGTGCTGTCTGATGCTCGCTTCTGTGTGAAACTCAGGGGTGCAGCAGCTTTCTTTTCCCCTACTCTCTTTGTTTATTGTCAGTGACAAGCTTCGTGTACTCCTGAAGCATGCTTTGAAGTATTTTTCCCCGTGCCTTGTGCTCTTGGTGTTGGTTTCTGTAACGCGCAGATGTGGGATGTTCGACGCAAAGGCTGTATTTACTCCTACAAGGTACGCGCTTTGGTAGTGTGTTTGTCTGCCTGTCTCTCTCTCTCTCTCTCTCTCTCTCTCTCTCTCTCTCTCTCTCTCTCTCTCTCTCTCTCTCTCTCTCTCTCTCTCTCTCTCTCTCGGCCGTTTCACTCTACTTGCAACAGTACATTGTGCGATTTGAACCCCATTAGAGGTACCTTTCAAGTTTCAAATTTCGCGGCACTGCACTGTACTATAACCGTGTCACTAGGACTACTGCAGACCCACAACCGAACTCATAGTTACGTTTCACACTGATTTAATTCCATGAGGTTATTGTTGGGACTAAGAAAAAGAACTAACTAAAAAACAATGTTGGGAGAGCAAGAACCCTGTCGCACCATACCGGACGCATGCGCATGGTGCATCGAACCGGAACTAAAGACTAAAGTACAGAGCACGCGAAGGTGCAGTACATGTATGCGCCTGCAAGCAGCAGTGTCAGGAATGCAGTGAATCGCACACACCGCACGGCAGCCACCGTTAGCACGTCATGCAGTCTATACAACGCAGTGGCTCATGATCATGAAGAGAAAGCGGACACCAACCGCAAGAAGCCTATAGATTAGAAGATAAGAAGCACACCGCACATGCAGTGGAACAAGGAGTCACGCACGACTCATCCCTGAACGACAACGCCATGCAAGTACTCATGTATACAGGAAAGAACACAAACAGTGCACACAGCAAAGAACAGAAGCAGCTAGTACACGTACTTGTACTAGGAGACATTCACACAACACCATGAATACTAGCTAGTGTCAGTCAGGATGGTGGAGGGGGTCACCATTACACTTCATCCCTCCGCCTGGTGACATTTCCTGCCAAGCAGCATCAATCCTGGAAGCGAGCTGGTCGCTGGATGCCTTGTCGGTTTCGAAGATCCATGCGGACATGCTGGCCGTCGGCAGCAGGCTCCTGCGGATCAGGGAGCCATCCAAGCCAGCCATCTGCTTTGAAGCTGTCACCCTCCTGGCCGTCATCTCCATCGGGGAAGTCTTCCGTTGGCAATTCCAGACCTGGCCGTGGAGCATCCGGCTTGATGAGTTCCACGTTCACCACCTTCTCTCGAGGGGATCTACCATCAGACCTCCGCCAGATCACAACAGTTGATGGAGAAATGACTTTCTTCACAGTCCAGCCGGATTCAAAAGGTGGCAATCGCTTCTGACGACGACTAGGCATCCGCAGCATGACTGCATCTCCAGCCTGGTAAGCGCAGGGCAGCACCTCGTCATGGCAGTCGCCTTCCGACATGGCGTCTTCCAGAAGGTCTCGGATCCTAGCAGATCGTGCTGCGTGTTCTGCTTGCCACGTGTCAAAGTCGTACCTAGGGCGTCCATCGTCAATCAACACAGGTGGGTCCCACCCAACCATGGCCATCATTGGGGACATGCCAGTCACTGAATGCGGTCGAGAGCGGTAGAAGTGGACCAGCATCTGAAGATCGTCCATCCAGTCCGATGATTCGTCGAGGACCTTCCTGATGAGAGTCAGCAATGTCCGATTGTACCTCTCGGCGGCTCCCTGGGATTGCGGATGGCGAACGGCACCTGTCTTCACCCTCACGCCGAACACTTGAAAGACAGACTGGACAATGGCATTGCTGAACTCAGTCCCATTGTCCACACGGATGACGTCTGGTGGTCCCCACCTACAGCACAAGCTCACGAAGGCCGAGGCAACACTGGGCCCGTCGTGCCGTTTCATTGGCACTATTTCCATCCACTTTGTCCGCACATCCACGCACACGAGCACGCAGTGGTGTGTCCCGCCACGGTTCAGCCCAAGCTCCAGGGTGTCCATTTGCACTGTTCCCCATGGTCGACCTGGGATCTCTGCTCTGGTGCTGGGGGCTGCTGGGCCTTTTGCTAGACTAGCGGCTTGGCAGTTCTGGCACCCCTTGACGTGGTCTTGGCAGGCAGACGCCATCTCAGGAAAGTAACAGTGCTTGCGGAGCAACTCATACATTGGCTGCCAGGAAGCATGACCAGTGTTGACATGAGCAGCAGTCACGACATCAGGCACTAACAACTCGGGAACGACTGGCACATTGACTTCCCCTTCCACAGGCAGCTTCAGGCTCCGGACTAGGCGGCCTTCCTCCACATGAAGCTGACCGGCGCAACTGCGGAAGCGCCGACTTGCTACTGGCTGGCCAACTTGAATCTGCTGAATCACTCCTTGGATGATCTCGTCCGATGCCTGGGCTTTGCCCAACTCATCGCTAGAGAAAGGGCTAACAGCCACAGCCCTCGGCAGACTGGCCACAACATCAGAGCTCTTCTTCGGCCAGTTGAACGGCACGCGCGTCAGCTTGTCTGCAAGGTTTTCAGTCGTTGGCACCCACTCCACAGTCACCTGCATCTCCGTCATGCTAAGAAGATCATTGACTATCTGCAGCCGACGTTGCACCAGAACCTCATGCAGACCACCAACCCGGACGCGACGTGACCCACCAACAACCGGAGCCAGCCATCCCGCAGTAGTCTTCGAGTCAGTCTTCAGAACCACATGCGTCGCGTTCCACCTCGTGGCTAGCGTGAGGGCCTTAATGGCAGAGTCAAGCTCAGCAACATTTACATGGAGCTTGTCCCCTGCAGGCCGAAGCCATGATGCATCTTCCACAACGGTCCCGTCGAGCTCAATAACGACACCAATAGCACGCAGTCCAGGTGGAGTCAGCCTGCGCGTGCACGTCCCACTGACCATGCACCGGATCGTCGGAGGAGAGCCTCGCGAACAGCTCTTGGCAGCATTCAACAAGGGTTTCCGGCAGTGGATCGTCCCATCCATTGCCACCTGCAGCAGTCGCCAGCCGCTTCAGGTAACTGCAAGCAGGCCTGAGCCACGAACAGACCGGGTAGTGGCCAATAAGGCGTCCACACCACGAGAAGACCTTGCGTCTTGTCATCTTTGGTGGTGGCTCTAGATCGATCTCTCTCCTGGACCAGCCCATGGCGCCATCGGCATTAGCCTTCAGTTGCATACCAAGAACACGGGACTCCTCCATGGGTTCGGCAGGCTTCGTTGGGAGTCCATAGGCTGCAAGCTCGTCGGCAACACACTGAGTCACTTCTGCTGGAGCTCGGATATCATCAACATAGTTGTCGACTTCTGGGCGATGGCGAGTGATCCACTGGATGACGAGGTGCATAAACTTCGGCGCAATCGCCAACCCGAAGCCCATTCTGGTCATCACGTACACCTTGTTGTTCCAGAGAACGGCCTGGTAGCGCACTAGCTCAGCACTGACATGCACCTGGAGATATGCTTTCTTCACGTCTAGCATCTCCCACTGACCATCACTGCTGCGTCTCCACTGCCTGATCTTCTCGGCGCACACGGGGGCTTCATAGCCAGGCTCAGACTCAATGAGCTCATTAAGCTTACGATAATCCAGGCATGGTCTGATCGGGGTGGATGCTTTATGCTCTTGGGTGCGAGCAATCAACGGAAGCACACCAGCCACTGCTCCATGTGTGGCTTCATCGTGCGGCACAAGCCAACCATTAGCGATCCAAGCGTCGACTTCCTTGCAGAACAACTTCTCCTGCTCTGGGCTCAGTTTCTCCCTGGAGTACTGGCCGATGCCAGAGCCCACTGGAACCTCAGGGGCTGCACCACTTCTCCACTTCCAGCGGAGAATCCAACGCTTGGTTTCATGACACCATTGGACCTCTCCATCACGTGCCGACAACGTGACACCTTGTCCATGACGGTTCACTTGCACGTGGCGGGAAGGGTGACCGTCCTGAGGAAGTGCAGCAGACACAGGACTTGACACTGGCCCAAACCTCAAACTCTCCAGCCGGCCACCATTGGCATACTCAAGATGTAGGCCACCACAGCTGCTCGCTACATCACAACCGATCAACAAATCGGCGTGTACGACACTCAGATCGTTGACGACTAACAGCTCCACACTGGCTTCTGGCATCTGCACTGGGATAGGGCCATCCAATCGTCCAATGTTGACGGCTACTTTCCCAAGAACAGCAATAGACTGGCCACCCAGCGCCACAAGTCTGCTTTCACACTCTGACCACGCAAGGCCACAGGACAGGGCTTGGTCCTTAGTCAGCAGTGATCGGACAGCACCAGTGTCAATGACTGCTGTCATACGTGACACATCATCCTTGTTGCCCGTTGTCCACATGTCTACCTTGATCCTAGGCAGCTGCCCTGGCGAAGGCACAGACACAGAGGCCAAGGCTGGACTAGGCTCCTCTCCAGCTGCTGCTGCAGCACTCCCGCCTTGCCGGCTCGCCCGCCAAGCTTTCCGGTCCGGACAGTCTGGCTTCCTGTGACCAGGCTTGTCACAGAAGTAGCACGTACTGCCACGGCCTCCACCATCCTTGGAGCTGGACCCACTCTGCTGCCTCTGCTTCCTCCTTGGGCAATCTCGCTTCATGTGGCCGACCTCATTGCAGAGGTAGCACAAGAAAGACTTCCTGCTGGTCTTGTCGCCACGTGCTCCACCAGCCAAACTACCAGTTCCAGCACCTGTACCTACTGCAGCTGTCACAGAATCGCCATCACTAAGCTGAACAGCACGGACTAATTCTAAGCAGGCGCTCACAGTCTGGTCCTTTCCCACAAGTGACAACCTAACCTGCTTTGCCCACGCATGTGGAAGCCCGTCAAGAAACTGCTCAACAACGGAGTGATTTTTGTCATCCCCAGGCGACGCATCGCCGGCCAAACTGGCGAGGCGCTGCAAATCGGCAACATAGGCATCTGGTGACTCCTCTTGTCTCATGCGTCGGGCCTTGAACCGCCGGTAGGCTTCCGACTTCGTCATACAAAACGCCTCTTCCATTTTCTTCTGGACGGCGTCAGGCTTCTTCTTGTCATCCGACTTCATTCGGCTGAACACCAGGAACGCATCCTGCTCCAGAAACAAGGGTAACTGGGCCATTTTCTTCTCGTCCGAGTCCCACTTGTTGATTGTCGCCAGCACGTCAAATTTCGCCCAGAACGTCTGGAAATCATCGAACTTTCCCCGGTAGGGTCGCAGGTATCCTTCGGCTTTCGACATCGTACTTAGATCGGAAAATTCAGTTTCCCCACGAGTCCACACGCGACAGTACAATCAACCACGACGCCAACCAGCAACCCAGCTGGTATCCCTGACGTCCTCCCGGGTTTCGGCACCACAAGCTGTACTATAACCGTGTCACTAGGACTACTGCAGACCCACAACCGAACTCATAGTTACGTTTCACACTGATTTGATTCCATGAGGTTATTGTTGGGACTAAGAAAAAGAACTAACTAAAAAACAATGTTGGGAGAGCAAGAACCCTGTCGCACCATGCCGGACGCATGCGCATGGTGCATCGAACCGGAACTAAAGACTAAAGTACAGAGCACGCGAAGGTGCAGTACATGTATGCGCCTGCAAGCAGCAGTGTCAGGAATGCAGTGAATCGCACACACCGCACGGCAGCCACCGTTAGCACGTCATGCAGTCTATACAACGCAGTGGCTCATGATCATGAAGAGAAAGCGGACACCAACCGCAAGAAGCCTATAGATTAGAAGATAAGAAGCACACCGCACATGCAGTGGAACAAGGAGTCACGCACGACTCATCCCTGAACGACAACGCCATGCAAGTACTCATGTATACAGGAAAGAACACAAACAGTGCACACAGCAAAGAACAGAAGCAGCTAGTACACGTACTTGTACTAGGAGACATTCACACAACACCATGAATACTAACTAGTGTCAGTCAGGATGGTGGAGGGGGTCACCATTACACTTCAGCACCATGTACGATAAAATGGCCAAAAACGGAAGCTCGCCAGAGCCAGGACCCATCCTTTTGGACTGGACTGGACTGGACTGTAAGGAGAAAGGTGGAGGTGTATCCAATTTCGAAAAAGTGTCAGCACCGACGCACACAGTCAAGTAAGCCAACTTAGTAACCGAACGTTTTCGTTCCCTTTTCATCATGGGTAGTAAAGTACAGGGAATAATGGAAAATGTCAAAATACAGCAACTTATAGAGCTAAAGCAAAAGCATAGATCGAGGACTTCACGCTATACGTGTGGAAAAATACACTGGACTGTAGTTGTTTTAATTAAAATTAATACTAGCATCTTAATGTAACTCCTTGTCAGTTTTGTGCCATGTTGTCGCACTCGCTGACTGTATAAGATCTGGTTACGTTGGTGGACAGTTAGTCATAACTCGTAACATTTTGTCCTTCTTCTTTTCACAACTAGCATCTTACAATGTTCTATTCTGTGTGTGTGCATGCAGGGCCATACAGACACTATCAGATGTTTGCAGACCAGTCCTGACGGCAAATGGGTCATCTCTGGTAGCGACGACGGAACCGCAATGGTAGGGTGCCCATGAGCATGGCTTCATGGTTCCTTGCTCCAGTACATGTACTGGTTGAATCATTCAGCGCTGCCAGTGCTTTGGGGCTTTTGTTTGTCAGAAAGTTTCTCCAATTCCTTTTTTCCAATGCATTGCATGCGGGAGATGGGAACCTAGCACTAGTATGGAGGAACTACAAGTTACGCTATAATGTCCACTAACACCACCAGTTACTAAACAATCAGCTCATGCGATAACATTGCACGACACTGACCGACAGTACTGACGTTCTACAACTAACTGGCTAACAGCTTTATAGCGTAACGTGTAGTTCCTTGGTCCTTTTCATTTTTTATAAATGTATCCTTGGCTCTCCATCCGAGTCCATTCTAGTATGGAGGGTTTCGTATTTTTGTCTTGTGACAAGATGTGTGTAAGCAATGATCATGGCGTGTGGACAGTGTAGCCAGCTTGGGCGGCAGCATCATGTGACTCATATGTGCAGGGCTTGTGTGGAGTTGGAACCAACGTGGCCATTTGATCTTTGATTTGCAGCAGATTGCTCTTTGCTTCTTCTTTGTGTGCATTCTCTGATAGTTGTGGGACCTGACGGCCGGCAAGCTCATGCACACTTTTCCTCACGCCGGCGGTGCCGTCCAGTGTCTGCAGTTCCATCCCAACGACTTCTTGCTGGCGACGGGAAGCAGTGATAGGTACGGGGAGGTGTGCTGTTGTCAGGATGTGCTGCGTTCACTGCTCTTGGTTTTGCAGGGTCCTGTGTGAATGCTAGCACCTCGTTTATCCGGGCGGTCCGGGACCGGGCACTGCTTGTTACTTTGAACTGTCCATACGTCCGTATAACATACTTTTTTGATGGGGAAAGGCCATAGGTATGGCATATTACATCACTAATTCCACAAAAAGTGACAAAAGAGTAATATTTCCACTGAAACTCACCCAAAGGGTGCCCGGTAGACCGAAGTACCCGTAAATTCGGGGTCCGGATAACCGTGGTATGAGTGTACGTGTATAAGTAAGCTTAGACTTATTCAGAGTGTGTTACGTCAACAAAGTGCCTTAGAGGTGTTCGAGAGCCGAAGACATGACCACGCACGCAACGGAATCCCTTCACCGCCATCCGCTGCGGCCTCGAACGATGGCACAACTGCCTCCATTCACCACAACTCTGCACAAGCTCGCACCAATGCTATTCAGGAATGTCAATCGTACGGAAATCCTGCTGTACACCATCCCTCCAACGCTGCTCCGGGTCATGACGTGGGCGGGCTTGTGGCAGCTCCGCAAAGAGCACCCTCCGCAGGAGGCAAGATAAGTTCATCCTCGCTACGGGGCCGAGCCATTTTAGTGATTGCTTTTACGCGTGCCACTAACTCACGCGGCTTACGATGTTCGAAATCCCCAAATCCCCTGGTCGACAGAAAGCACCTGAGTAAGCTAGAATTTAGCTCATAGCTGGACAAATTATCTCAAACATCTCCCATCAGAGAGAAGAGAAACAAGAAGTAAGTAAACACTCTACGCATGGCCACAAAAGCCACCAGTCAAAGATTACAGAAAAATACACACTGCGGAAACGGGCACAACCTTTGTACGCACGAGCTGTCAGCATGCCAGCAGTGCGTACAAACTGCATGGGGGGTCTGTGTGCCATGTGCCAAAAACGGAAAGGTGAGAAAAGTAAATGCGTATACGGAATTGGCACATTTACGTGCGTACAAGTATGCATGCCTGTAGACGTAGAATATAAATATGGGCATGATAGTAGTGTGCAGAAATCCATTCCGGCGGGTCAGGTGATGCCTTGAATCACAACACCATCATAAATGAAGCATCCGCTAATATCCACCTCCAATCCAAAGCTACGAGCTAGCTCTGCGCTCGTCAGCTGCTGAATCCACTGCTCGGCACGGGACACACCTAGCATGGTGTGATGCAGGCACGATGAAAAGTGTTCATCCGGCGAAGTCGCTCGGCCTTGACAGTCCATGTCTCTGAGCCGTAAAAAGCGTAGAGAGGACTTCTGCTTAGTACACAATGCGCTTAGTCCGAGTCGTCATTATTTTGTTACGAAATATGGGCTCTCGGAAGCAGCCACAGATATGGGAGGACTCGGCAAGAAGACGCAAAACCTCGTATCCAAACAACCCTCAGAATTCAATCCGCTGCCAAGATACACAAACTCATTCACTATGTTGATGACTTCCCTGTCAGGCAAGCCTTCGTCTTCCGGACACTGACTGCGAGGCCCCATGACGCAGCATAGGCAATGAACTCGACATTGTGTCAAGGCATGCTCGAGATGTGGTGAACAGTGCAGCAGCATCTGCAAACTACGCATCAGTCACAGTGGCTCTCTCTAGCTTGGACTTGGTGGATCCCCCCCCCCCCCAACACACACTGAGTCTCTCTTTCTCTCACTCTCACTCTCTCTCTCTCTCTCTCTCTCTCTCTCTCTCTCTCTCTCTCTCTCTCTCTCTCTCTCTCTCTCTCTCTCTCTCTCTCTCTCTCTCTCTCGCTCTCGCTCTCGCTCTCGCTCTCGCTCTCTCTCTCTCTCTCCCTCTCTCTCTCTCTCTCGCTCTCTCTCTCTCTCTCTCTCTCTCTCTCTCTCTCTCTCTCTCTCTCTCTCTCTCTCTCTCTCTCTCTCTCTCTCTCTCTCTCTCTCTCTCGTTGCTGTTCTTAGGTGTGTACGTTATTGGGATCTGGAATCGTTTGATCTGGTATCCCAATCAGACCCGGCTTCCAGCGCTGTCAGGTATGCGTGGTGTGTGTATGTGCGTTTGTTTCTCCTTGACTGTTCTGCTTTGTTGTGAACTGCACGTCAGGCTAACTTGTTGCCGCTAAATGTCAGTTGTCATGCCCATAATCAGCGTAGTGTTCCTTTGTAGCTGTCCAGTGTGTGAATGGCTGTCTGTCTTTGTGTATGTTATTTTGTTTCTAGATGTATCAGTTACCACCCAGATGGCCTCTGCCTCTTTGCTGGCTACAAGGATCTGCTGCGGGTGAGCTTGTGTTTTTGCGTGCGTGTGTGCGTGTGTGTGTGTGTGTGTTTTAGGCTCATATACTAGTCCGCAGTCCAGGGTTCAAAATTATGACTTTGTTCGCCATGCAAGGGCACCCAGGTTTGACATGACCAAATGAAAGAGCAAGAGCAGGGCTTTCCAGGGATGTGTCTCTTGATTAGCTGTGTTGTGGCTTTGTTGACCAAATTGCCGAAATTGTTTTTCCTCGCGTTGCCATGGCAGCTGAATCATGAATTTGAATTTGAGGCTATTGATTGTAGCGATGTTTGTTGACTGGATTCATGACACAAACGCCGAGGAGAGCCAGCATACAAAAAATTACTGAATTTGGATGAGGTATAGGCATGTAGAGAGGAGAAATAGTACTGCACAGTATGACACAACATGCGACACAATAGTCATGTAATACTGGTAGGTTCCTTGCATTGTGCACCTACAAGCACTCTAGCACCTAAGGGATGAGTTGAGAGCAATAAAACTAACAATTCTATGTTCTAGAATTACATGTGACCACAAAATACACCCAAAAAACTATTTAGAAAGAATGCGAGAAAGAACCGTGCCGAGTATCCATCGGCCTTAGAAGGAGTGCATGTATTGTACTTCATGTGTAAGTCAACGTACTGGTTAGTACAGCAATGCAGTGGTTGAATGCAGTGTGTTATTAGTTACCGTGTCACCTAGGACAACACTGGTAACGAAGCACACCGTATAGCATGGCGCCGTTCCTACTACAAAGTGTCAGCACCTCAACGGAAAGAAACGCGGCATCAACTTTGTTTAGAACTCAGGGAAATAGTTCAGCAAATCTTAGACAATACCAAGACTCTAAAACCCCAGAGTGTGCAACGCGCGATAGGGTCTTGTCACGACTCGTTTTCAACATTACGTCATTTTCATGTAGCGAATGTCCGCGGCCTGCACGCGCAGCTACATGAAAATGACGTAATGTTGAAAACGAGTTGTGACAGAGATTTGTGTGGCGTTGCACACTCTGGGGGTTATGGACTCTTGACAATACTGATAGTCGAACTCCGTGCATATTGTGAACGAAAGACCAGGGGAACAAAGGGAATGAAACTAGTTCAACTGTTCAGCATTGCAAGTAGCTACCATGCGTGAAGGTAAACAGTTGAGCCCGATAGCTTACTCATCCACTGAATCCACTAACGGCGCATCTTCGTTTTCACATGCCGCGAGTTCCTCCATAAAGCTGGTACAGGCCACTGGGGAATTGTGGCGACATCCGCATGCATCCGTGCACGGCGATGCATGACGTCGGCACGGGCAGCTTCCTCCACCGCATCCAGTCTTGCAACCACGTCGCAGAAACTCTAAAATAGAGCGAGGTGCAGGTGGCAGGTCGGTCCAATCTATACTCGGACATCCATCGCTCCTGAGTTGCCATCCTTAGGAAATAACTTAAGAGTCACATGAAATGTAAAAGTTTGTTCGTCTTACTGGACTGCCGTACTCGATTCAACGGAAAATCTAGAAACCTAAAAGTACCTAGCATGCATCCTTAGCTTATCCAAACGCAATCCAAACAGTGACTGAAAGCATGCGACTCTGACCTCATGCAGGTCATCTTGAGATGGTGTAGGGTCTCACCTTGACCATCCTGGTGTGCTGACGGAATGTCCACGGGACTAGCAACAAGGCACCGCCTCCATACACCTGCTTGATAGTTTGGCCCGCGAGCAGTGCCTCAGGAATGCATCCCTGCATGGAGGCAGCTGGCTTGACTGGAGGCTCCTGGTGCAGAACGGCTGGTACCTTGCATCATTGGCGCTGCTACACTGTGTTGCATTGTAGAGCATGCAGATGTATTTCTCCAGGGTGGCAATGTGCTCAGCTGGAAGAGCCTCGGACTGGTTGCCTACAGCCACGAACGCACTGCGGGCGAGTACTGATACTGGCTTGTCAGAGCATAGAAGTTTGAAGGCTGCCTTCTTGCCGCGGCCAGCAAACGCACTAGTCGTATCGCACCCGGTGAAAGCATGGAAACCAGGAAGTGCGCTGCTGACTTCTTGCCCCAACTTGTTACTTGCAGCATTGACGTTTATTTGCCGGAGTCTTGACCCTGCTCCGATGAGGAGACTCAGGCGCGATGGAATAGACTTGCAGAACGCAGTGGCCAGTACTGCCACATCAGTGCCGGGCGTCTTAATTGTAACGTGGGAACAACCGGCGCAAGCAGCATGTTTTGCATGAAGAAGCAGACGTGTATCGGCCTCTTCGTGAGTGCAGACGAGGTCTGAGTCTCTGCTCGAGTGTAGGAATGGTAGCAAGACTTGTGGTAGTGCACTTCTCTAGCGATCAGGTTCCCTGAACTAATTGCTGTCAAAATCCTCTGATCTTGACGTGTGGCAGCAGCGTTCCGCAATTTGCTTTCTGCTTCCACTGTCACGAGTTGAGATGTCGCCTGCTTTGTTGTACTACTGGCCAATTTTTTTTCAGCGTACCACAAAACAAGCAGTTCTTGCGTCCTGGTTCAACAACAGGAGCTCTTAGCGACTGACGAGTGTTCCTTCTGTCAGTGGAAGACTCCTGTGTTGCCATGCCGGCTGTCAAAATAGTTTGGCACTTTTAAAAACCACTTTCATTGTGTGAAGACACTTCAGAGTTCTCTTAGTTTTGTGTTCCGGCACAAAGGAGATGGCACCTGGCCCTGTGCACCAACAAGTAAAGTGTCTGCACTCAGTGGCCGGTGCGCCTGCAGTGTCCGCACTGCAGTTGCGGACACTTTCATGTATCGCCAAAAGACTAAGCGCGCGGGACCACTGAGCGCACCCGAGAGCCCTAAAATTCTGAAGCATGTTGTGATCTCGAACTCGGCAGTCACTGAACTGATTTTATTGTGTATTACAGGCAAGATCGCACCTAGGAGAGCTGCTGGATAGTGGATTAAAAATAAGATCACTAGCTAGGGGAAGGCTAGACAGTACCGTATTTCCCCGATTGTAAGTTGCACCTTTTTACACTAAAATTCAGGGTAAAAAGGGGGTGCGACTTACAATCGAGCATGACTTACTACTGAAGTGAATATATCGCAACAATATTGCTCAAACCTGAAAATGAGGGTGCGACTTATAATCGAGTGCGACTTATAATCGGGGAAATACGGTATGTCTCTACATCAATAGCTATTGTGAGAAAGGCCGGTCAATGGCAAAAAAGAGTGAAGTCAACCATAACACAGTCAGGCAATTACTTCACTGCCTTCAGACAACCATGACAGGCATACAGATTCACAATAAAAACGCACCACGTGGCGCTCCACGTGTGCGAGATTTCAAATTTGACATCTTTGGACTTTTGAGCAGGTACGGCGCGTGCTCAAACTCACGCTGGGCGAAACTTGTGCATGGAATTGCCCCGAAGAAGTTCGCCGCTATCGAGAGAACGCCCCAGATCCAGAAGCAGTTATCGACTGTTTTGGGCACCCCAAGGGGTCCTCTTTCAGGCCCCCAAATTGAACCTCGGCGCCCCGTCAAGGCGAACAGAATTTTTTTAGAGACACATTTTGAGCACTTGGACTGCGGACTATACTCTCTCTTTCTCTCTCTCTTTAAAATATACATGCATGTTGAGTAACCAATGAGCTTCTTCTGGCTTGATGAACTCTGATTTAGAAACCCACACTACAGTTTGTAGCATCATGTACATTTACCTCCACTGCGGGCTGGGGTAAACATATTTGAACCCTGGGACGGATACCCTGATGCTGTCAAACCTTTTTTCTCACCTACTTTATTGCGATGTGGCGAGCCCATAAGTTGGGTCAGACTTGGGAGTTGGGTCAGACTTGGGAGTTGGGATATGGAGGTTGTCGGCCGCCGAATGGTTCAATCATCGAGTCACCTTCCTAAGATTTCTTCTGAATCTCTTTCCCCTCTTCCGAGGGGAGACCCGCGTGACCAGTTTTCTGGCAGTGAGCAAGCACAAATGTGCATGTGTATGGGTGGGTGGGTGTGTTTCTGAGTGCCAAACATAGCTTGTTCGCTATCATCGCTTCAGCGTTGGGCATGTGTGTGTGTGTGTGTGTGTGTGTGTGTGTGTGTGTGTGTGTGTGTGTGTGTGTGTGTGTGTGTGTGTGTGTGTGTGCGGGTGTCCTGTCCGTACAGGTGTATGGCTGGGAGCCGCCGACTTGCCGTGACTCGCTGGCCATGCCCTGGGGCGGAGTGGCGGATATGGCAGCGTCCTCTAATCAACTGGTAAGCCATGCGCGATTGTAACGGAATGCCGTTCGCTTATTATTTGCACTCGTTGTCATATATGTTTCTTGTCTTGTGGCATCCGATGTCTTCTGTCTCTTGGCCCTCTGCGTCCCCGTTTGTCCAAGATTCTGCTTTTAGAAATAATATGCCTCCCAACCAGTAACAAATGAGTTAATGTGTTCTGGGTCGGGGCCAGGGGGTCACAAGTACATGATGACGACTTGTCGAACACATTCTTCACCTCTTTACTGCCCTCAAGGATTATCGATCTTTTTCATGAAACAAACGAGTTTGTGGTGTTCCGGTGAGTAGAAGCGAAAGAAAAGTGCACAATACGATGGGGAGATCAAATGCATATTAGGGGTAGGGAATAACAAGAGTGTGATAGAAACGAGAAGACCCAAAGACTATAAATGTGGACGCACTTGCCAGGTTAAGCCAAAGAGAACGAAGGCAGTATGCAAAAGACAGGCATAAGGGGAAGGATACTGTAGCAAACTCAGAGAAAGAATGGGTTTACTAGTACTCAAAATGATATTTGTAGGCCCTGTTCCACTGCGAGTTGCTCAAATACCAGTGGCCGGCACACTTGAATCGCTGGAGATCTTTCAGCTTTGTCATGAAAACACCACAACGTCAGCCGACAAAAAAATGTGAAGCGTCCCCGGGTGGGCTTGAACCACCAACCTTTCGGTTAACAGCCGAACGCGCTAACCGATTGCGCCACGGAGACCTGCTTGTGCCTGGTGCTTGATCAATGTGTGTTTTGATCGTGAAAGGTGGACCTTACGTGGATCACAACAACAACAACAACAGCAGCAGTGACATGCAAGTTACTCCAAGGCAGGGAGTCGTAAATACCGGTATTTTACGACTCCTGCTCCAAGGTGTATTGGACTGCGGACATGTGGAACTACCGGGCTGTAAAGAGTGCTCGGACGTCACTGGGCAGCATTCTATGCAATAGAGGGGTTTCATTTCGCGTGATTTGCGCTCTAACGTGAACGTCACTTTTTCAAGCTGACGCGTAGTCACAAAGAGCTTTTGTTTCACGGTTCTTATGAAGCACGTCGTTCCCCTGGTGACACTATGAGAAGCGCGGAAAATCATGTACACAGCACCACACCAGGTACAGCGGCTTCTGCGTCAGTGACTCTGCCGCCCTGAACAGTGACCTCCTTATGAAGTGCAGTCGCACCGATGCTGTAGGAGGGCAGCTGTACACAGCTCTGGCTGTGCAGTTCTGGACTGAAGACTTTTTTAAAGCCATTGCAGCTGTAGCACACTGGAGAATGCGTTCCATGCATACATGAGGTCTGGCGTGATCACCGGCACGGCGAATCTGATGCGGGAGGGGGGGGGGGAGGTTAGACACCTGCGTACCCGCCAGGGTGCATCCGTTTTCCTAGCTGCGCGGGCCGTAGTGCTGTCCAGGTGGGCCTCCCAAGTCCTCCCAGAGTCCAGGGTGACCCCAAGCAAAGCATCTCTTCGGCGTGGACGCCAGCTCTTGCAATCTTGGTGGTGTGTACGATTTCCGAACGAGAAATTGAGAAATTACACAGCAACCGCACCATGAGCTTGATATTTTACTGGCATTGCATGTACAGTACTGGAAATTAAAAAAATTGAAAAAAGTTTGGGAAGGAATGTAAAAAGAGATATGCGTCCCCGGGTGGGCTTGAACCACCAACCTTTCGGTTAACAGCCGAACGCGCTAACCGATTGCGCCACGGAGACACTCATGGTATCTCCCTGCTCTTCCAGGACTGTTGATGGTGGTCATTGTCATTCTCTGATTTGATGCATGTCGTGCCTTGTCCTGTGTGTGTGTGTGTGTGTGTGTGTGTGTGATGGTTTGATGTGTGTGTATGTATGTTTGGCATGTTTTGTGTACTGCTGTGCGCACTATGTGTGTTTGTAGATATCAGCGTCGTCCTTCCAGACCAACATCTCAGTGTGGGTGGTGGACATGACGGTAAGGACACCATCAGGCACCATGTACATTCACACACGCACACACACACACACACAAATTGCAGACTTTGACTCGTATTACATGGCTGTACGAGTTAGGTCACCAGTACAGGTGCTTCTATCCTTATCTGTGTTTGTGTGTGTGAGGGGGGGGGGGGGGGGGGGGGGGGGAGGTCATTGCCTTCCATAACTATCCTTTCCTTCTCGTCTTTATTTATCTTTGTTATTATTGTTGAATGTTTTCAAGTCGAATCTTTCAAATCTCTTGACAGCTAGCTGTTTTGACCCTGTTAGGTCTCCCCAGCGGAGCTCGGACTTACTGGCCGAACCGATCCCAATACAGCTCGTGAACAACTAAGCATTTTTCAGCCGGCTCAAACCATCAAAGTCAGATTGCTTTAACTACGAGGTTTCAAGTCTTTTGTTGCTGCATGTTTCTTGTCTTCATAGAAAACTCGCTTGACTGACGATGCTCCAGAACGTCCTGTTACAGCACAGTCTCACAGCACGTAAGACAACCTGGGTGTTGTTCTGACCGCCACTGTGGCCACTGGCATCTTATTTCATGTGCCCGTGCTCATTGTGCATGTCTGATTGGCCTGTGTTAAGAGACTACCTGTGTTAGGAGACCACCTGCCTTAAAAGGTAGCAGTCTACCCAAAACCTACCCCGACGCACGTTTTCGTTCGTAACTCAAGAACACCTTTATAGATTCTCTTCAAATTTTCAGCATTACTTCCTGACATGTGCCGGATGCTAAAAATGATATAATAGTGTACAACAACACCCTCAATGTGTGGTAGAGGTAAAAGTTCAAAAATGGCGTCTATCGAAAAGAACCCGCACCACCTGATGCACGATATCATTAGCTACTGTGACTAAGGTCGGTCATATCTTACAGCGTTTCAAGTAGTGGTGTCATAGCTATCCAATGAGCCTCTAATATCAAGCCCGGTGTTTGCAATTCTGATGCAGCAGCTGGCTGAATTTAGCAGAAGAAAATGCGGCAAAGAAGTCCAGTCAGACCTCGTTTATCCGGTCCTCGTTTATCCGGATCCCTCGCCATCCGGAAGAAAATCGCTGGTTACCGATGTGCAGCATATGTTATGCATACAACATAACCGGACCTCGCGATCCGCATACCGGTGCATGATTTTGTGTACAAACTGGTTAAAATGTGTACAAAATGCTTCGTCGTATCCGGTTGCATGTGGCTGGCTAGCACTTGCAGAAGCTAGTATCAAGGAGTTGTACAAGCAAATGAGGTCCTTGACCTGCTGGGTGTGTGCGGACAGCACTCAGTTGCATGCACTTGTCATTTTTCTCGCTTGTTTTACATACTGGGCACGCTACATACTGCATAAGACCTGTCTACATGTATGTATGATGTCACTGCTTTTGACATGCCACATGCATGTACAGTATGTGTGTTCAGTTATCCGGTTACCTCGCCTATCCGGATGTTTTTGTGGAAAACAGATGTGTGCGGTTAAGCGAGGTCTGACTGTAGTCTGAACATTTCAAGTAAAAAGTGATTATCAATGAAGTCCTATCATCCAAACCTCAGGTTCATCGGATAGATAATTTCTTTCTAGTGCAAAGTGAACTATCAAGTGATTGTATAGAGGACTTTCCATTACATCACCTTTTTGGCGCCTTCCCGGTGTCCACCCAAAGATCACCCATAAGACAAGTCCGTGTCCTACGGTAAAATGTGCTTGGGTGGCAAAAAGAGAATCAAATGTGTTGTTCGGTGTACGGTTGAAAATGATGTTGCAGGCCGTCGCAGTGGTGAAGCACTTTTGCTTTTCTTTGATGTGGTGAATAGTTTCGGTAAGTCGCGAGGATTACTAGCCGCAGTTACTCTACTGTTTATTCCAGCCTTGAAGAGGCGTTGCCGCGAGAAGATTGACAGAATCCGTGGGCCCAGTACATTGATCCATATTTACCTATGAACGAAGACCTTTCAGCCAATCCCCCTGCGTTGGGTATCCAGGCCTCTCTAAATATTTAGTGAATGTCCCCAGCACATATGCAAAGGACTCTCTAAAGTCTTACAATAGCCCTGATGGATACAAATGTATGTGTCTCATTGCTGACTGGGTTGGCACATGATCGTGTCTTGCCCAATCGAAGGAAGAAACAACAACTGTCAACAAAATTCGTTTGCAAACGTCAGGCACTCGCGGAGTGTTTTTGCCGAACCTGTCCATCCTTGGGTAGCTGCTGAATTACCTGGAATTGTTTTTTGGCGCACACTGCACTTGCATGGTGGGCCTGGGAGAAGCATGCTCCCATGTTGCTGCAGTGCAGTGTTGTTTTGACTGAATTTACGTTGGAGACTGAAATGTGATGTGTGCTGAATGTCAACACCTACACCACTGGGTCACTCACCAGTGGCTGGCACCGTCAATGAACACTACACGAAAATAGTGTACATGGATTTTACTTCAGCTGGGCAGAAATTGGAGCACCGTGCCCATAACCTACAAGTAGTCTCACTTCTCTTTCGCTGCCTGACTCTCTCTGTCTCTCTTGCTTTGCATGCCTGTCAGTGTATCCATGTGTGTGTGTGTGTGTGTGTGTGCGTGTGTGTGCGTGCGTGTGTGGGTTTTTCTTCCTTATCAGTACGAGTATGACAATGTTGACATGCGGTGGCTGGTAGCAAAGCTGACAAAGTCAAACACGGCCATCATCATCATTGGTCCTATGTAGCCAAAAAGTTGGTGTAGTGGCGAACTTAGTTGTCCTGATCTTAAAACACGCTGATGAATGCACATCCAATACAGCAATTGTTTTTTCCTGGTCGTCCCTCGACCTGGCATTCTCCATAAGCAGTTGCTGATTACCGGTAGAGTGTCCTCCATTACTGCCTTTGCAAGAGTTACACAAGAAGTAAGATCAAGATGATCCTCGCCACAAGAAGATCAAGAAGCTGAATACATGTACCTAATTGTCCAGAAAGACAGAAGATGAGGTATACTAGTATGTGCCGCAGCAGATGAAGAACTGCACAGCGCAGCAACCAAGTGGGAAGCAGAAGAAGATTGCGCAAGTAGGTCGATCAGAGTACCGGTATTATTTTATCCATGACAAAGGAAATACACATTGTGCAGAACATGAAGCATACACACTCGCATGGAAGAGATAATGCCGGAGTTGCACCCAGGGCCAGTACTAGACTATAGCTAGCACCACCAGTCATGTAGAGGCACGTGCATAATAGAGCTGGGTACATTAGTCATTACCATCAGCATCAGCACTATCAATCATCAAACTCCAGCTATACCTTGCACCCCAACAAACTAAGTAAGTTGATAGTGTTCGGAATCATCTTCGTGTTTCCGCCTTTACTGGTGCTGCCACAAATGAGCTGAACAAGTTAGTTAGTTAATTCGATACGTACTGGGGTGACAGGGATGATCATGACTTTTCTCTTCGCCAACGAAGTGATGGAACAATATTCGTGTACTTCGAAGTATTTGCATAAGGAGCGAAGTTCTCGAGTCGTGTGTCCGTCATCCACTGGTTCCGTCGTTCTCCATCGTAGGGAAAACGATAACAACTCAAAGACGATCCAGGTGTGGGAACATCCGATCGCGAGCAGCCCTTTGGTATTCTCAAACTACAGTATGCAAAATGGAACTTCTTTCGAAAAACACTGTTTCTTTCCAGTGCAGTCTTCTTTTTTTGCCACCCAAGCTCCGTTTCAAGTCCGGTGATCGGTGGTGAACTCGATGATCTTTGGCCCGAATCCTCATAGGCCGCACGGCATGACTCATTGGAAAGTCCTCTATAGGATGAACGGCTGCAAAGATACGTTGCATCAAGTGACACGCATTATGCCAAAAAAGGCTGAAAATTGGAACTAAATTTGAGCTAAAATCCACCAGCAGCATATGCTATACCCTCTGCTTCCTTGGCTGCATCACCAAACCCCTTCTTGCTTGCCCTTCGCCTCTTCCTAGACAGCACAGCATCTTCAGAACTCTTCCTTTTACGATGGTAATCCCTCTCTGACTCCCAAGCTTTGATGCTCTCAGAGGACAAATGCTGATGATGGTGCGCACTTCAGATCGGCCAGTAGCTGCTCAAATGCACCACAGCCTTCGTTGAAGAGGAGAACAGCAAAGTAGGCCGCCGTCATTACACTCTCTGCCTTGCAGAACTTCTCCTTGGGGCAGAAGCGCCAGATCATGTGGTTGAGTGCCTCATTGGCATTCTGTGTGGCTCCCTTCTTGCAGCGATCCAGCAGTGACTTGTCCGTCAACCGCATGTATACCGGGCGCACTTCGTTCAGTACGGCTTCAGGCAGTGGATTGGTGTGGCTGTATGTGCCTTCCTTCCCAGATTTGATCTGCTGCCACTTGCACCATGATTCCAAGCCTGGAGGACAGAAGTCATGCCTCGGCTTCTCGTCACTCGACGCAACATGGTACAAGGAGGCCCATATGCCGCTGGCGATCTCAGTCACGTTACCAGAGTTCCGGCGAATCGCAATTCCGTATAAGTTCTGGAGGGAATCGATTGTTTTGTCGGTCAAGCGGCCTCTCCCACCGATTGCCTTTCCATCTGACAGCTTCGTACTTCCCAGGCGGCTCTTAAAAGATCTCTGAGGCCTTTGCCCAACCGTTTCTGCACATGACCGATGCACTCTTCCTTCGCAATGGGTGTCTCCCCATACGGCTTGTCAGCAGCAACTGCAGAATAGCCTTTGTTGTCACCATCTCCTAGGTACACCGTGTACCGCAGGTCGTTCACTTCTTCCGATCTCTTCCAGATGGTGCGCACTGCCTCCATTTCCATCGCTGGTGCCGACACCGTTGTTGTCACTACACACTCACGGACGTGCTTGGCGTTCCAGTCATCAAATTTATTTTGTGTAATACTGCCCTTCGACAGCCTTGACTTCCAGGTAGAGCACAGTGAGCAGTACTTTGAAAGAACTTCTATGTCCACCACCTTCCGTGTGTCATAAGCAATAGCGCTTTGGACCCAAAAAGAGAGCTGTACCCTCGACGCATCCATGTTCTGTCTGTGCTTGCCATTATTATCACGGAAGTCGGCTTTACCCTGCTCTTGCTGAGCGTCCCGGATGTCATGTGCTGCTTTCTGCATGCTTTGCATGGCAGCTGCCTTAGCAGCATGAAAGATTGCAGCTGAATGGCTCCGATACGATTTCTTGGCCATGGGTGGTGGCATGTCCATAAATGCACATACTCATTTCAACTCTTCCAGCCCACCTCCAATCATGCGCGTGGACAGGACACTTCTGCGATTCACGTCGTAGAACTTTACACCTGGTGACTTGGTAGCCAAAGGAAACGACACAGCTTCGTTAAGTCAACTCACACAGGTATGCCAGACCGGCTCGGCCGGACTCCTTCAGCTGCAACTGCCCTTTCTTGCATACTGCACACACACAGTGGGCTTCCAAAGCACTTTGTAAATTGATCATGTTGACAATTCTATTCCCAGGAACAGAATCCTCAATATCCTCATTTGTGCTCTCCTCATCAGTCTCCTCGTCACTCTCGGAGTCACCAGAGTTCATATCGTCAGGGATATCCATCACACTCCTCGCAAATACGGAGTCATCTTCATTCACCACGTCTGCAGGGGAATTATTGGGTTGGCTGGCATCACCTGTTTCAGGAATGTCAGGCGACGATTTCAAAGTGAACTGGTTGCCTTTGAAAGCACGCTTTCGAGCGCGTTTTTTTGCTCCCGTCTTGTTCCCCATAGTTAGTGTCAGGCAGGAAACACCTTGACAGGCCGACTAAACAGGTAAAATTCAAATACGACCACAGCGAATACCAAAATGTGACAATTTCAAATAATCTTTTATTTCAGACTTCACGGACGCACGCACAACCTATGTGGACTTTCGCAGCCCAGATCGCTGGGCAGCTGCTGCCACGGACCTACGTCATGATTCGATCAAATCGCATCTGCAGGGAAAGCCACGATTTCCTTGGGTTCAGCCAAAATTCAATTGGAATTGAATGTCGTATTTGTCGTTATTATCTGAACTTTTCTAATTGTCCGCAAATTTGGATTTTAAAATGCGTCCGCATTCAAATGTGCATAACTCAACAACGGCTTGGAGTATGACCATATAATTTTAGGCTGGTACTCTCTAGACCATTAGCTTTCATTTGAGTCATCACTCGACATGATCCGATGGAATTCATGTTTTGACCATGTTTTGGGTAAACTGCTACCTTAAAAGAGACTACCTGCATTAGGAGGCCACCTGCCTTAAGAGACGAGCTGTGTTGGAAGACCACCTGCTTTGGAAGACCGGACATCTCAGGCCCAGTGCCATACATACTTCAACAGACCTGTGTAGAAAGACCACCTGTCTTTCAAGGCTAGGTTTCTGTGTACTAGTAGTGATGAGGTGGTGCTGTGCTTGGTGATGGCCTTACAGCGGTGGTACTACTCATTACTGTGTGCACTCAACTGCTGGGCGCACTGACTCTTGAATGTGTTGCTTGGTGCGCAGGAGAAAGGTGTTTGATAGAACGGCGGAGAGGTCGTCCACTTCAGCGCAGCCGGCCAAGTCATCGGCTGCCGGAGATGACGAGAGTGCCCGTCACTCTCCACCGCCCGATGATGATGGCCCTCCGCCAGGTGATGTGTTTGCTGGCAAGCTGCGGACAGGTAATGCACCTTCTCATATCAGTAATTACAGGTGATGCCATTGTCTTCAGACCATTTGCCTGTTCTGGTTGCCATTCTAAATAAATACAAATACTAGTAGTCGAATACAAATACAATTACTAGCTTGCAATTTTGAAGTTGCCTGTAAACCTTCCGGTGTCTGCCCCCCCCCCCCCCCCCCCCGTCCGAGCCGTCCGATTGAATATTTGACCAAGTGAAGTTTTGAGTATAACGGCACTCCTTTGGGAGAATTGTCATTTGCCGCTTGGATTTTTCTGCCCTATGACTGCGCTGTGCATAGGTCTGGGCCGGCTTGCTTCATACATGCTGTCTGTTGGTTGCTTGCGTGTGTACAGCACGAACACCGCCGCGCCGTGCCATGGAGCCATTCCCTGCGCCGTCCGACGGAGGAGGTAAGGACTGTAAGACCAGATATTTTAAGTTTTTAACGTCAATTAAAGTTAGCCATCTCCTAATTTTTTTGTTGGTTGGCGAGGTGAAATGCTAACAAATTCTGTCTGGCAAAACCGGCAAATGACTGTACATGTACATATCGGTTTGCACGTAGCGGCTTCAAATTTTAACGATTTAGCGGCTTCAAATTTTAACGATTTTTTCATTTTTTTTCATTTCGGTAAAACATTAGAATTAAATTTCCGTTAGTATTAGTGGTCTTACAGTCCTGTGCACTGTGAATGGTTTTTGGCATTGTAACGGTCAACAGTCTACTCAGCACCCAGCATGTTTTTAACTCGTGACATGAGTATTTTGAGGCAGGCCTAACTGCCAGCGATGAGCTCTTGTGACACATGGCGTACATTAGTGGCGTCGGATGCCCTAGTGACTTTCCTACCCCGGTGTGTGAGGGAAATCGTTACGTTCACTTAAAAGGGAAGTGACTTCCGTAAGTCTTGTGGAAGGTCACTGTGCCACTGTGTAGCGATGAGGTTTATGCACTTCGATCATCATCTACTCTGGTACTCTAATTTCAGAAATTTTCGGTGCTCAATATTTGCGGTATGAGGGCAAACGGCCAGGTTAGGTAAACAGAAATTTTAGGTACAGAGAAGCAGTTCCCTATTGGATTATGTGTGTTAGTGTTTGTTCGGTGTATTGAAATTTTAGGTATGAAGCAGACGCACCGAAAGTACCAAAAATAAAAGTACACCGAAAATTTCTGAAATTACAGGAATCTACAGTAAAACCTGTCAAGGCGACCACTTGGACAAGGCGACCACCTATCCTAGAAGACCACTGCAGCCGGGACCAAGGTATGCTATTTCCAGTCAAATGACCCTGGATAAGGAGACCACCTGGTAACAGTGACCGTACTTTGAAGGTCCCTTGAGCGGTCGTTTCAGACAGGTTTCACTGTACTTGATGTGCCGTGTGGTTCTGATGATCTACTTGATGTGCCGTGTGGCTCTGATTCTCACCCACCATCTGTCCAGCCTCTCCACCATTGCCGTCTAGAGCAGTTGAGCGTCCGTCATCGTCAGGCCAGGTGAGTCTTCAGTAGACTCTTTACGTTATGGTGCCGTGGTCCGGAGTGACATACCGGTAGACGTAGTGTCCTGCTTATTTTCTTCTTGTGTGGTGCCGGCACGACAAGCAGCCGTCTTGACCTGCGTCTTGGTTGGCTGTGTTGTATGCATACCGTGTCAGTGGTTTGACAAACCTGTTGGTGACTGGCACTGTAAGCTGTCTAATGTCCGTGACGTAAAAATGAGAAGAGCGTAATGCGAAGATTAGCCGGCATGAAATCTAATAGTGGATGTACTTATGCAAGGACACAGTGCTCCGCGGACATTTGCCATCATAAACTCACTGGCTGTGGGAAATTGTGAATAAAATGCTGTGACTTGAAAATAGGATGGTTGACAGTGCTGGCGATTTCACTGGCCTCTTGGTTTTCTATTGTTCTTTTTTTCTTTTTCTTTTTCGGTGAACCTTCTTTCCTTCTCTACCATCTGAAGAACGAAGCGGAAGGAATCGATATGCTTCTGAAGGGTAAGTTGTTTTCGAGGGATGTGCAGGTCTAAGTCACGAAGTTTAGTTTCCGGAGGAAGTACAAACCGATGTGAGTGTGTGCATGTGTGCATGCGTGCATGTGCGGGCAGGCGGTTGTGTATGTGTGTGTGTGTGTGTGTGTGTGTGTGTGTGTTTGTATGCAGGCACATGTGTGTGTGTGCACGCGTGCATGCATGCATACGTGCATGCTCCTGAACTGTTCTGGACCTTCATGCTCTTCTTCTTCTTCTCCATGCTTTGCTGTATGCAACAACAGGCCACGAGTCGCTGTGCAAGGTGATAGAAGACCGTCAGCACCACCTGAAGAAGGTTCACTCTCTCTGGTCAAAGTCTGAGGTGAAAAGCAGCGTCAGCGCGGCAGTTAGCACACGTAATCCTGGAGTGCTCGTCGATATCCTCTCCATCATCAATCTAAAACCGTGAGCACGCTTTCTTTTTTAAGTGTCGCTCACATGTATAAAAGGAGGTGCCATCGCCTATTTGTGTTGCGACTTTAGATAAAATTCAACAACCACAACAACAACAAATCTCCAATCACAGAAACCCAGCCTAGTGGTGGTTTCACATCTATCACATGACCATATGGGGCGGCCATGTTGGGTCCAACACTAGTCAACTCCTGCATCTATGGGTCACATGACGTCGGCCATGGTTGGTTCCATTGTCCACATGCAGTCCGTGCGCCAGATTCAAAAAAGGCGTCTAAAAGTTGACTTTTCATTTTCCGCACTGGGCAGTTTGCGGGTACTTTTTGAGTCGCATTCTCAATGGTGGACAATTTTGGAAAATGGTTTTGTGTCTATGGCTCGTTTGTTTTGGCATTTCGCTACCTGTGCGGTGAGCCTAAAAATTGCGCTTAGCCGTGGCAACGCAATGGTGTATTCCGTTTTTCAGCCAGATGACTTGTTTCGCTGTGGTCCGGCATCTTCCTAGATTCTCAGCAGTCGTCGAATTTGAGTATTTTCGAAACATTTTTTAGGGTGCAGGCGTGGGGCAAGGCTTTCACTCCCAGCCAATGGCACCATTTGGCATAACTCAGCCCTATGAACACGTCACCAGGCCCTCGTTAGTGTCCAGCCCATATTTCCAAAAATGGACTGGACTTGAAACTTGAGTGTACAGACAGTACTATGCATTATCCACGTAATGACCGTATGCAATAACTTTCGCAAGCTACACGACAAGGACTCGCTGCAGAATAACATAATGATATTCACACCATATGCCATTGTGGTGCACCGTGATACCAATGACAGTATATTTATCGGTGATCAATTGCCTACTGGGTCGCTCCGTTGCCGAGAACGTCAACTTTGCGGACTGTGGAATGACCCGCGACACCGCCAACCACCCCTGACACAAAGCCAAATGCTGAAAGAGCTGACTGATACGGCACCTAGCAAGTTAACTGGATAATGTTTATCTTCAACAAAACCAGGACATAAAACAGTGCTATGATAAACTACCTCCAGTCACCGGAAACAAATACAGTGCATTACGCATATGGATAGAGATTGCACTAGTACATGTATAATTCGTAATTGTATACCAATCTTAGAGTAACAAAACAAGTTATCGGGTCTATACCATCAGAGTTGGCAGCTATATGTATTGGATTCTCCTGGTGTGCAGAATGATGCTGGCGGCGTGGTTCATATCCACTGTTGGCTTGCTGTCGGCAGTGCCTTCACTATCTCACGTCTAAGGCATTTTATAGTCTGCATGACTTGGATCACAACGCCATAGTTATCCACACGAGAATGGTAATAAATCCAGATCACTAAGGCCTTCTTCATTGCAGTTGGCGCAATACGTTCACGGGATCGCGTCTCCGACCTCCAAATTGTAATTATAGCTGGCTAGTCTGTTGTTTATTGGCAGACAAGAATTGCGATGCTTCTTCGAAAGAGGCAGTTTAGCGATGTCTGTCCATGACATATTCCGCATTGCTGTGTGTGGAAGGAAAGGTGCAACAACATTAGATTGCTGCTGGCCATAAACATCAAACTGCAACATCTGGGCTTCAGCTGTCACAGGTCCATTGACAGAGAGACTGCCGCATATTGCACATACTGCAAACTATTGACTTCATGCCATCGCCTCATGGATCAGAAGTCACCACACTGAAAGAAGAACAGCAGAGGAAAACAGAACTGATGCAGTTAATTGATGCAGTTAATTGGCAGCAACAAATTTACTCCTTCATTTCATTCGACGAATTTGAGTCGTGCAATGCAAGAAAAAAGTCAGAGAGCAGGATCTAGGAGAGGGCATGCACCAGTGCTGTTGTGCCTATAATAATTAGATGCTCAGAATTTCACCACAATAATGCACATAATACTGACATATTTACACTATGCAACCTAGTAGTCAACAAATTCAGAAAAAAACTAGTACTTCAGCTGGTGAAATATCCCACCTCTATCCCCTAAGCTCAAATGCCCTGTAAAATTGATAAAGGATTGGTAGATGCTCACTCGGAGTGGTGTTTGAAAAGTAACACAACAGGTCATGACGATTTAGAGCATGCTCAATTGTCTCTTCTCATAAAATCACAATATTGCCTGTGCGTGGTTTATTTCGGGTGCAATTGTGGGGCACATAGGTAACACTCTAATTTCTCGTGCACTCGAAAGATAAAGCTTTGGTCTATCACCCCACAAAGCGGCTTTAGTGTCCGCGATGGGTAAATGCCTTACCTGGTGTGAAATTGGTGACCATATTCCTCGTTTCAGCAATTACAAAAATGAGACATTCGTCCTTGGTGGCTGCTCACGAACTGCAAGCTCCAAAATAATTTTCCAGGGTACGGCCATAGGTGTCTACATCACTCCGAGCCATCTCTCCAGTGTAGGAAAGGTCTCCTGACGAGACTAGAAGGGCTCTAAGCAGCAAATTTCATTGAAATATTCACCATTCGGAGATAGGCGAAATCAACAGAAAACAAGCCCGCAGGTGCGGCGCCTTGGAGGCTACGATTCCCGCGAGAAAATGAAAATCGGTCTCTCAAGGGCCTTGGCGCACGGACTGCATGCTGTGATCACCTTCTGCACAAATTTAGTCACATGACAAAGATGTTTTAAACGACTCTTTGATATTGTTCTGAGTGCTTTTAGGCTCCTCAACTTGCATCTTATGCATGCATATTACTATCCAATGATGCTCCCTGTGGTTGTCTTGTGTGTCCTGTATACAAGTACAGACAGCTGGCTTGGCTTCTCTTCTACGTGCTGATGATGCGTGCTCGTGTTTCTTGTACGTGTGCTGCAGATCGCTCTGGTCTCTGGGCATCTGCTGCATCATATTGCCAGCCTTGGATGAGCTACTGAAAAGTCGGCATGAAACGTAAGATAAACTGATGATGATCCGTTCACTTGCAGGGCACTGTGCCCGCCATGGTTTTGTTATGCCCATGCAAGGCCATGAAGCGGAGGCTTAGAAAATGTATTTTACAGATCTGCGTAGCGGGTAGGTGAAGAACTGCCTTTTCGCTCCTGTGGGATGAAACCGCCCAGTAGTCATCGCATGATCAGGCATTGGGTGCAGCTCTGATAAATGGTGGGGGCGGGGGATAGATCAGATCCACTATTAACCGGAGGCCACACGCCGAATCCTGTCTGCTGCGTCCATGTTACCCGTATGCCCGGCGACACGTTGCATTGAGGCTAGAGGCTCGCCAGTTACAAGCTGGTAAGGCAATATCGCCCGCGGGGTGAAAGATAAGAGGAAAACTGTTTGTGCATTTGCTTTATGGTTTGCTTTATGGTCTCGATACAATTTTTTGTGAAAATGACACTATCTATTTTAAAAATCGTATCCCTGTCAATAGATTGAAGTGCCATTTTCGCGAATAGTTTGCACCGTAGTGACGCACATAAAGGCACATGCGCTTATGAGCGAGTTTTTGCGTTATTTGCTATTTTTTGCGGGTCGTTTTGTCTCACACATAGGCGCATGCGCTTGTGTTGCTATCATACCGGGACCTTGCATAATTATGCACATAGTGCAATACCGCAATGCACATTGAGCTATGTGAACATGGTGTTTTTGTGGTGTCTGTGGGTCGCGGATGGAATTCCATTTAGGTTCTTTTATGGGTGCAGGGATTTCGGTCTTTGACCACTTGGTGGTGGGTCTGATCTACTCACCTCCCACCGTTTAGGCGCTGCATCTGCGCCTTTGATCCTAGAGGGTGGTGGCGTTCCCACGACGAATGCGGAAAACTCGGCTTCCAGCCGAGTCTCACGCGAACCGTGAAATTTATTATAAGCCCATGTGCTTATTTGTGAGGGTGCGCTTATGCCCGGGTATAGGCACATGTGCATATATGCGCGTCACTACGGTATCGTGGTCATCGCCTGAATGAGTATGTTCGTGTGTACTGGTTGCTATTTCTCACAACAGATATCATCAATGTGCGGCATCCTCCATCAAGCTGGTCCTCAAGCACTTGGCGCCCATGATCCTGACCAACATAAACGCTCCACCAACAGACAACTCTGACCTGGCCAGGGAAGAAAGGTGAGGCGTCATCATTCATCATCACACATGTACACTGATTGTCACCTGGACTCGATCCATTGGAATTTTCAGCACACCTGCTCTTCCCACAAAAAAATCTCATGGAGTTGTTAAAAGCTGCAGGATGCCTCACCCCTATCACGTATCACAAAGAGGACATTAATCCACTTGCCGGTCCCTAGTTATTTTCTTATTTTATTCCAAGCAATACATGACTGGGGTAGCCAATGACCACTTTGCGTGGCGATTGCAGGGTTTTTATAGCCAACCACGGCTAACAAGGAAAAGAGTAAGAAGTCAAAAAGAAAAGAAAAAGAAGAAAGAAGCAAATAATTATGGACTAAACATGGCGGTCTAGGTGCTCGAACAGAGTGTATCACTGGGAGAAATAAAAGACAAGCACTCGATTTGATGTCACTTCAGTCAGTCAGTCGGTCGGCAAGAATCCCCAGCGCCATCGTTGGGACCAATGCACGAGATGAGGAGAGGAGGACTTCTTCAGGACAGGTCTTGAGAAGCTCGAACACTGCTGGAGCAAGTGCATTGACGCGTCAATGGGGGATTACATTGAAAAATATATGTACTGGTAAACGTACCGTTATATTGCAAGCCGTGAAAGTAATTTTGCATGTTGGGCCAGAAACGTTCTGAGCGCCCCTCGTGTAGTGCCTGGTGGATGTGTTCACGTGAAAGTCATTTAAAAAAAAGTTCACCGCTTGTTGCTTTTCTGTTGCCTATCTCCTGTTTTCTTCTCTGTGCAGATATCAGAAGAGCCAGGGATGCTGGTCGAACCTGAAGAAGTTGCGCGAGGTGGCACGCACGCGCTCGCGGGAAACCGGCACCACCGGGACGCAGATGAAGGAGCTGCACATGGCCTTCACAATCCTAGACTCATAGGGTGCGACGAGTGTTTTACCTGGTACCGTTGCTGTTCTTTGCAACCAGCAGCCGCGACCCAACTACTCTCACATATCTATTCGTGTGGATGCTGCAGAACGTGCTGCTTCCACGACGTAATACCACTCAGATCTTGTCTGGGTGAAGTCAGCCCTCATCACACCATGTAACAAACACACAAAACGTTCAAAGCTGGTCTTTGGATCTGCCTGTCTTCAAGCACGTGCGCACATACTTGATAACGACAAACATGAGGCCTCTCGGGTGGAGAGCAGAGCTAAAGTTATTATTGTGTTGTAGATTTTCTCTATTATCTCCCTCCCCTGCATTCTCTATGGCCTCGTTTGGACCGGCTAACAATATCCATGAAACACACGATGATTTCAAAATTCTATTCAAGTATTTGTACCCGTATTCCAAATTTATTTTATTTCTTCCGGATTTCATCCGCTTTTCTAACCCGTACTCTCCCACAGAGTGGGCACAACATGCTTGTAGTGTTTCCTGAAATCAACAGATTTCTAAACATTGTCATGGCTCTGAGTGTAGGGGCAGTGTGTTCGACGATGCCATCGGCAGCGACAGCTAAAGCAAGAGCGTGCGTGGAATGATTGAGACCTAAAGTGAATGCGCCAGAGGGCGCTTATCTGCGGCAGGCAAGGCACCGAAAATCAACAGGGTCACGTACATGAAGACCTGGAGGCATACACTAACCTGTCCCCTTGGAAAAACGCGATTTCGCGGCCGCTGCAAATTTCGCAGAAATTGTCATCATCCGCGGAAATCACGGAATTCACACTTTTGCCCGCGGAATCCGAATTTTTCAGGGTAAAATACTAAAAGTTGCAGGTCTCTCCAAGATTCTTCGCTCTCATTCAGTTTATGACTGCAAAGGATAGTGTGAAAAGTGCTCCTTCATGCAACTAGTTGACATATCCTCTATGAGGAGGGTGAAAAACTTGCAGAAAGTGCCGCAGATTTTTGATTTTACCGCACAAAATGCCGCAGAACCCCCCCCCCCCCCCTTTCCCCCGCGGAATTTGCAGCGGAATTTTGAATTCTTGGCCGCGTTTTCCCAAAGGGACAGACTAACCCGGTATGGGCACGATTCCCTGATCAAGACACACTCACAGTCAGAGTATAATTAGAAGACATGCAGCAGCAACTTCCATTGGCTCAAGTAAAAAAAAACTAAATGTGAACAGTGGCTATTGGACTAGTACTGCAACTGTATAAACATCAGTGTTCATTGAAAATGATCTAATAGTCTCACGTGCCGAAAAATTGCTGGCACTCGGTGTAGAAAAATAAACCTCTGCAGGACTGAGCAAGAACGTTTGAAGTCATGAGCGACTGGGGGTCATCGTGATGTGCCTGGATCTGCAAACACACAAATAGCGGTGTGACAGAAAGCCGAGAGATCATCAGGGTGGGAGCGTGTCGATTCTCACTTGAACATGAGGCATCGGTGACCAGATACGTGCATGTGCATTCGCACGCCAGAGCACAAGAGAGAGAGAGATCGCTGAAGCTCTCCTTGGAGATGGCCAGCACCAGTGGCGCAGGCATAAATACAGTCACGGTAGCTGTGGATCCCAAATCCGAGATGTCTCAATGTCACGGGACTAGGTACACAGATGGGTGCCTGTCTGTACAAGTACTGATTGATGCATACAGCCGCAATAGAACGGATGACAATACGGTTCTGGCGTCAAGCGCACTCATGATGATGATGATGAAGCTGCTGCTGCTGCTGTTGGTAGCAGGCTTGGCCATTGTGTTTCTGCTTTGTCCACAATCATCTTGGCGATGGCTAGTGATGAAGTGGCGCCGGGTGATGGAGCGTTGCGCACGTGCAGCATGTGTTTGCCAATCTGGCCGGCACCGGAGTCGAACACAAAGTCGTCAACGAGATTGCCAGCCTCATCCAGCGCCTGTGCACGCACTCCAGTCGGGCCTCTGTGACACGCCAAACACAACACAGTGAAAATAACAGAGAGAGAGAGAGAGAGAGAGAGAGAGAGAGAGAGAGAGAGAGAGAGAGAGAGAGAGAGAGAGAGAGAGAGAGAGAGAGAGAGAGACAGAGGGAGAGAGAGAGAAAGAGAAACAGACAGAAAGAGAGCTGTTTAAAAAAGTTCACGCATATACCATGCAAGAGAATGCTCAACCAACTTCCCATAGGGTTAGTTCATACATCACCAGTACACACCCGGACCAGGAGTCTCGATATATTGCGGACTCTTCTGGTAGCATGCGCTTGTGTGAACTAGTGCAATGCATACCAAAGTCGTACGGTAAATCATCGGCGATCAGGGCCGGGTGAATCGGACACCTCTCTCCTGGCAATGACTACAGTGCATTTCAAAACTATAGACGCGTAGGGTTTTTGAAATATTTCAAATTTGGCTGGAACGTTTTGAGAATAGTTTTCGGAATATTGCTCAGGATCGCTCCACAATTGCTCTCATATAGTTTCTAAACGATTGGATAACAGACGCCCAATTTGGAAAAATTTATGCACAAAGTGATCACAGATTTTATGTGGTATAGATGCTGGCATAACGGTTTTTGCCTAGGTACGCGTCTATAGTTTTGAAATGGACTGTAGTATTATGTAACACATGTACAAGCATAGATCACACACTGCACAGACAGACAGGCTGTCTCTCAAGTCTTGTCAGAACTCTAAGTACTCTATCTCACCTTGTGACATCTGACACGGATATGTCGGGAATGTACCGACGCAGGATGGCGACCTGGGCAGCAATGTTGATACCGCGGTACATCTCTTCCATGCCGAAGCGCAGATGACGCAGCGCCAGCTTGCGCAGGCCACTGCATGCAAAAGAGGCAAAAAGAAAACAACACTGCAAGCACAACCTGGAAAGAGGACTGGGCCAACCACATTCTCTCCATTCCCAATCTACCCCCCCCCCCCCCCCCTCTCTCAGCTCATTCCAGTAGAAAATCCTGTTCCATTTCATGCAGAAATGAAACAATTCAATAATAAACACATGCCATAGAACTATTAACATCTTCTACTCCATGACATCGCTATAAAGTTATAATACAGGTGCATCAAGGTAGGCGCTGTCTTTGCAATAACGCTCGAAGCACACAAAGTGCAGAGCCATTCACATATTGGAACATTATTGATGGCTGGTGATCCACTTAGGGTGAAAGTTGGAGCCCCAACAAATAACTTGGTTCCTTCTATTCCAAGTGTTCCAACTACTGTCGTGGACATGGAAATCCGCTCGCCCGTCTAGCGGCCCCAGGGTGCTGGCCATGCAGCCGTGGATAAGCGGTACACACATGCATTTATGCGCTGCAGCCCGCTGGTCGCATCGGATCAACATGTGAACTGCACGCAGCGTTCTGTACGCGCTGAGGGCGCCGACCCCGGTCAATCGACTGGATTTCCATGTCCGCTAGAGTACAACTGTAGGATTCCAAGACCCAAAAGAGAGCCACAGAGTAAAGGCCCAAAGGGTCCACTCAGGCGCCATACCTAAAAGCGATGAACTCGGACACGTCTTTGAGATTGACGTCAGTAAGCTTGTAGCCCTCGCGTGCAAACGCCAACACGGCGTTGGGACCGAGCCACACGGAGCCGTCCATTCGCGGCGTGAAGTGGACGCCGAGGAACGGGAAACGAGGATCAGGAACCTGGTCATGACACACACAGACAGACAGATGGATAGCAGTGGGGCATGGGATTATAACATGCAGTCAGATTGTCCTTGGAGATCATAAAAGTGCAGAAAAAAGATTGGCATTCAACGAAATGAACGTTGGGAAGCAGCGGCAACAACAGAAACACATCTTACCGGATAAATGTTGCCCTTGATCAAGTTTGCTCGCTTCTGATTGAGGATCAGGTACTCGCCACGGAACGGCACGATCCTGGGATTACGATCGCAGCCCGACTTGCCGGCAATACGATCCGAATAGGCACCAGCGCATGTGATAACGCGTCGTGCTAGCACACTCTCCTGATGCAGGAAGAAAATAAACCACGAGAGTAAACAATGACACACACACACACACACACGCACACACACACACACACACACACACACACACACACACACACACACACACACACACACACACACACACACACACACACACACATGCATACGCGCACATACGAGTCAGAAAGATACCAAGTGCCAATAGAGGAGACAGGCCTACACACAAGGCTACTGACAATCTCACTCACTCTTGCCCACAAATGAAAAAAAAACCAGTGTTGAGGCTCGCAAATACTGATAGGAGATACAATAGCCACTTGCAAACATTTCAATTTCCCGAATACTAGTAGGCTCTCAGCTGCACAAAATGAACGGCAATTCACCCATTGGGTATCATTAGGGCAATGAGCAAGCGGAAGGAACCGCTGCACTGGAGTTGGAGAGTTTCTCGGAAACGTTATGCAATGGCCACCATTAGCTATTGTTGAAGTGAGAAAGATAAGGAGCTGGTAAAGACAGACATACCTGCTCTGCACAGTGAACACCGACGTGTGTATCACTACCCTCCGGCAGGGAAGAGTCCGCAGCACCTTGATGATACGAGAAATCGTTCACCTGCAACGAGCCAAATCAGATGCGAACACACATCAGGCACAATGAGCGAGGCGAGCACATTGCAGAGCACATTGCAGAGCACATTGCAGAGCACATTGCAGAGCACATTGCAGAGCACAGGGTTTTTTTTCAGGGATTTAAACATGCCCAGAAAGTCAGCAAAAAAACAGGCTTTTCCGTACCTCGTGATTCGTTAGCACGACTCCTCCGCACTGCTCGACGTTCTTCGCATAGTTCCTGGCCACCAAACCCCAGTCCACGATGCCAGTGTATGGGCAGTGGATAGCTTTCACACCCTGTAGGGACACGGGGACACGGACAAGAAAGAACAATTAGACGAATGATGGCACCATGTACCCTATCGTACTACGGATGTACTGAATCTCTTCTCGAAGTCGTGTACCCAGAAGCTCAAAGAAGGGACAAGAAAAGCAAGATGCATGTAAATGCCAGGGACAGCCATTCCACTACTGCTAAGCCAAAAATACTGATGATGGCTACTTTGAAGTACATGTATATAATTGCAAATAGCTAGGACCGATGCGAGGGGTGCCAAAATAGCAAACCTCAAGTGTTATTATTACGTGTTCAACCTTCAATCGAAAGAAGATACCACCGAGAACTCGTCTCAATTTCCAAAAAAGCCAGCACTTCTTGTATGTTGCAAGCATTGCCTGTTTTAAGTACCGGTAAGTCCAAACCAAGGGCCCCAAGTTGCTTTCAAAAAGCTTTTTACTGATGAATAGTCCTTCCTCTACCGTATACTCAAAACTTGGAGCTGTCCAACAATGAGAGACATGACACAATGTAAGACCAGCTTAGCCACCTCACTAACCTTACAGTGCGGTTCGATGTCCTTGATTTCAGAACCCTCGATCATTCGAATGTCCTTAACGTCGTTCTGCTTTCCGCGCTCAAAGAGAGCATCCAGGCGAGGCACCTCACTCTCATCAACAGCAACGATGAGCTGCAGAAGGAAAGAGTGCGGAGAGTGTGCCATGAAAATCGATCACAAGACAAGGAACATTTTTCTTCATGAGGGGTGGTGGCGGTGGTGGTGGTGGTGCATATGGCATACGACGTGGGCTTTGAGAACTAACAGTCTCTATGGTGCCTACGTTCCAACCGCACATATACAGTAATATCGTATTAAAGGCCAGGCACAAGTATCGGTCGTACGCAGAAAACAAGGGACATCACGTGCGGAAATGAAAATGACCCATAATTTCAATAGCTTGCACACGACAGTCGGCATTGATGTGTATACATGTATCCAGTCTAATATCTACATGTCAGTTTGATTTTCAGTCCACCATTGATTGCCCACCTTGCCACAGCGCTTGTGGGGAATCCCCTCCTCTTCGCAGTACTTGTAAGCCAGGTCTGCGCCCTCCACGCAGAGCTTGGCCTTGAGTGAGCCGGGTGTGTAGTACACGCCAGTGTGGATAACGCCGCTGTTGTGTCCTGTCTGGTGCATGGCTACACAAACACAACATGTTTAGTAGCAGATAACGTTTATAAGACAATTAGGAGATGACTGAAGCTTGAGCATAAGATAACTGGGTTCAAGTGCGGTTATGATATTGATGCTGCCCCCCCCCCCCCCCCACACACACACTCCCTACCGCATGCTCACACCAGAACACTCAGTATGTAGCAAAGCCAGAGAGATCTACGTCATGTACTCACTCACAACCACCCCCCACCCACCCACACAAGCGCCCACACCCTCCCCCAACAACTCCCAAACACACGCGCACCCCCCCCCCCCCCCCCCCACACACACACACAGCCAGAGAGACCTACACTGCACTTGAACAGAGCAGCTGACTTGCCGGCATGCAGCACTTACCTAGCTCCCGTTCCTTCTCCAGAACGACAACTTTCTTGTTCGGGTGTGAGAGCAACACTTGCCGCGCCGTTGCCAGTCCCACTATACCACCACCAACGATGGCGACATCATACACTTGTTGTGCACTGTCAAATACAAGGCGACATCATATACTAAGTCTTGATGAATTTCAGAAGTTAGACATTTTGATGTACTAGTCCACTGTCAAATACAAAGCGACATCATAATTATACTTGCTGTGCACTGTCAACGACACGACGAAGAAAGCAATGCAGTGTAGGTCTCTCTGACGCGGTGTGTGTGTGTGTGTGTATGTGTGTGATTCCTTTCGAGTCTCTTTCTCCTCTCCCGGGGAGACCCACGCGAACAGTTTTGGCAGTGAACATGTACAGTACAGTGTGTGTGCGTGTATGTGGAGTTTTGACACGGGCCATTTACTGCGCTGAAGAAGGCTGTGCATGTACCAGTAGGTCCAGTTCACGTCCTCACAAGACGATGTATGTACATCATACGCCCATAACACATTACCAAAATGTGTGAGCAATGCGCGCGGTTCGCCCGTCAGGAATGCACTGTTCGACACCCTACGGTAGACAACCAGTCCCAGGTGGCTGTGTTGGATCTGTCTGCTGCAAAACGTGTCATGGTGCAGTAGACTTGTTTCAGGTTTTCGCTAGAAACCCTTGCTGCAATTATTCGCCTAAGTGCACTGTATTTCAAAATCCTGGAGTGTCCAGGTAAACTATTTCCCTGTGCTCAACAACATGGCTTCCCAGTGCTGTGTGTGATACCGATTGAGTTCCCCTTTGTCAGAAACCGTGAGTAGATCCGTCGGGTCAGATCAGTTCGTCTGGGATACGGCACGGTGACTCTTGAATACTTGAGAAAATAACTAAGTCCTGTTACCGTACTGCAGTTTGTGATGTGTCAGGCTGCAAGACCCCCAATCAAATTTGAATCAATGGACATTGGTGGGTTGTTCAAATACGTGGAAATTGGATAAAGGGGCGTTCGTGAGCCCTTTCTATGCGTGTGGGCAAGTATGCATTTGAGTGAGCCTCGTGTGGATCTTGGTGCATACTGCTCTTGTTGGAACTACATTGCAGACTACCTCAGGGTTAGCTGATCGACCTTGGACTGCTTCCAGCTAATGAAGTACATGACTACATTGTAGTGTTATTTACACGTATCAATGGCCAACTCTTACCTGTTGCTTGCATCGCGGGCAAGAAGTGGCAGCGTTTGCTTCCTGAGGGGCAGAGTAGTTACTGCACGGAACATGTTTCCTTCGTGGAGCCTCTCTTGATAGAAAACACAACGTTGACAGCATCCAGAGTACCGAAGGGCCAAGGAATTCAGATTCTACTGGAATGAGCTCAAATACTGATAATTGTTTCTTGAATGTTGTTCCCGCACAAACAAACGCGCTCCCAGCTCAATGACGTAGCTAGCTGCAGAACAACTACAACGCCAACAAGACTTCACCCTCGAGATAGAAACAGCTTTCAAAAACTAAATTCGAAAGTCAAATCAGACGAAATACATGTAGCTCAAAGAAATCAGAAAATAACTTTATGCTCATTGCCCGGAGCTCGGATTGGGAGCAAACGAGTTGGCTACTATACCGGATCGAAGGTCCTCTGGTATTTTTGGCGTCATTACAATCATACTGATTTAGGCTTTTACATACTGTTACAGTAGCTCGTAACTTCGCTTCCCTCACATCTGCTCTAGATCGCCCCTTGATAATGTTGCTTAGGTTCCTTTGGCTGTTAGTGAATTTGGGTCTTTCTCTCGCCTCGCATGGACTCGGTGACGCTGGCGACAGTTTCAATACTGCAGGGGCCCATGGCAGTTTGAAAGTGGGAGAAGCTCTACCTGAACACATAGACCCGAATGGCTATGTTCTCTATTGTCCCTGCATGGGTAAGTACGTCATTGCACTCGCAACCTTTTTTGTTGGCCAAATAATAATTTCAAAAATCCAAGGCCTTTGTTCAGTGACTTTACCAATCTCTCCATGAAACAATGACCTACATGTACATTGTACAAATACAATTCTGGCCAGAGAAATCCAACCTCATGAATAAAGTAGCGCCGCGTTCGAGTGCACGGACCAGTGTGTGGATTGCGTATTGCCCAGCACTATTCTTTTCATGAGTCTGGATTTCTATCACCAGTACCGCAGTACCTGTATCTATGAGGGTGTATTCTTACAGTTCAGTTTTTTCTTGGGGTGACTATCAACACACGCTGTCTGGAATTGCAGCATAGCCGTACACACTCAGCTAGCGCTATGCAGAGATACTGAGCCTGTGTATATGAATATGTGTGATGGCGATGGTGGTGTGTGTGGTTGGTTTGCAGGTCGCTTTGGCAACCAGGCCGAGCAGCTGTTGGGCACGCTGGCATTTGTCAAGGACCTGAACCGCACGTACGTGGTGCCACCGTTTGTCGTCTATCCGCCGGAGGGACGCTTTCCGTCTGTACGTGAGCCCCCTTACTTGCAGAGTGTTTCTAGCTACTACAGTAGCGGACATTGAAATCTATTGAGAAGTCAAGCAGCCACAGGGCGCTGGCCTTGCAGCCGCGAGCACTGCTGGTCCATTTTAGAGCGTGTGCATGAACTACAGTGCATGCACGTGCTGCAAGCAGTGAGGGCGCCGGCCCCGGTCATCCCATCAGATTTCAATGTCCACGACAGAAGTACATGTACATTCCGTTGTGCCCACCGGGGTAGCACGCATCTTTCAGGATCTACACAGTCTGCACACAAAGTGCTCCTTACCCGATAAGGCAATGCTTCCTTACAAGTAAGGTGGAACAAAAATCCAATCTTCCAGGATCTATACGGGTCATGCTTGCGTCTTCATGTGATATGCGTTGTATGGAGTGGCCAGGCTAAGGTGAAGTGGCACGTTAGTACTGATTTTCCACAAAACTAGCACCGTTTGTATGGTTTGCCCCTCCGCACAAATTTGCTATTCAAATCTCGATACCAATCCTAAATTTGCCATTCAAACCTCAATACGAACTAGCATTGTTTCCCACTGACTCAAAGATCAATCCGAAACTAGCACAGTTTTCCACTCCATGCACTCTGTAGAACGCAAACCAAACCAGTATGCAATTGCCTCATTCACGCATGACCTCTAGTCTGGCCGCTGTTGCCTGTACATGTCCATGTATAGGGCTTTGCAGGGGATTGCAGTCTGTAGTATTGCTGTGCGGCTTCCTTTAAATAAAAAACCTGAACTGAAATTGGGATAATGAACGAAGGGCCAACACACTGTATAACACCATATCTTTTTGGTGTAACTTAAATTTTGGTAACTTCGTCATCACCAGCTCTCTCCCCCCCCCCCCCCCCCCCCCCTCTTCCCCTCCTTCCTCGAAAAGACCATCTGTTTAAGTTCACTCCTCGTGCGTGTGTTAATATGATTGATGTACCGTACTCTGTTCCGTTGACTTCCCTAGGAGAGACGGAAGTTCACTGAATTGTTCTCCCTCAAAGGGCTGAAGAAAGTGCACCGTGCAATAACCATGGAGGAGTTCTTCAGGACGGTTGCGCCGGTCGTGTGGCCGAAGGGATCTCGTATTGGTGAGACCGCTGTGTGCTATTGTATGTGTGTAGTAGTGGTGTGCCGGGCTAACACTAGTGGCGGTCAATTCATCATCAGTCTTGCAAGCTGTTGGATGGGGTAGTCCGAGCACAAGTTGCAACATAGCTTGCTCGCTATCATCGCTTTAGCGATGTGCATGTGGAAGTGGAAGCGGTGGTGGTAGTGGCTCTGCTGCTGCCTTCGTCATTGCCCACTTCATATTTTGCTATAGATTATGGACATCAAATGGTCATTCATTCATTAGGTAAGCAGTGACATGTGCACTTGTTTTTTGCCACTGAGCATGCTCACTCGGCGCTTATTTCTTGCTCTTTTCTTGTACATGTACCCTGTATCTGTACAGGCCACTGCAGAAGTTTTCCAGGCAACAAGGGGACGTGCAATCACAAGAACGGCAATCCCTTCGGCCCGTTCTGGGACCATTTTGGCGTCGAGTTCGACTCCTATGACCCCTATGATCATCTACCGTACGGCGCTTCGTCGCCAACAGATAAAGCAATGTGGGATGAACGGTACGTGGAATGGCACGGTGGGCAGGGGCATAGCTGGACCACCTTAGGGTGGGGAGGGGGGGGGGGGGAGGGGGGGGGCACCACTTCACTGAAATGCTCCTGAAGTAGGTTTACTACATGTAGGTGTGTGTGGAATGAACTTACAAGTACAGCAGAACTCTGGTGAGACATACCCCCCCCCGCTGGGGAACAGGTAAATGTACAGTGTACTCCAAAAATTGATGCGTGGTACATATACATGCAAGTTGTGCGATACAAAAATGCCGCATTGATTTGCCCGATATGACCCTACACTTTGCACTCCCGAAGCTAGCTACGGGTATGTGCGTGCAGTGTTCACAACTACAAGTAGTCTGCGTGCCGGAATTCAATGTTGGCTTCATGGGAGACACTGCGCGTTTCAATCGCTACACTCGATGCCATATGGCCCACGCATGCACTTGCTGAACCGAGGTCAAATCGTTTATAGGGGGGGGGGGGGGGGGGGGCACGTAGGCCTGGTGGAGGCGATCTTCAGTTCTTTAACACTCAGCGACACAATGAGTATGAAGCGAATTCCACTAGTAGCAGTCGGCGAATAATATTTGCATGGGACCAGCAAAGCCCAGCATAAAATAAGAATTTTTTCTCGGCACCCCGATGCGTTCTAGAATAATTATTTCTTTTGGGTGACAGGCTGTATGTTGCGGTTACGTGTTGTACAGTAGACTCGTACGCCCAAGAACGCGGTGGTTTCAGAGGGCCAGCCTAGCAAAGTTCTTATTTTTCAGCGCCCCAGGCTACGTTCTTATTTCGCGTTCTTACGCGTCCAACATGACCCGTGACGCTCATGTACAATGCACTTTGCGCTACATGCACCGGTTGTACACTTTACATGCACGTGTAGTATGTAGCGCTGCACTGGGTGATGTTTTCGCGAGGACCCGACAAGAGTTTGTGGTTGCGGACTTGTTTTTCGTGTACTCGGACAAGATCATGAAGGTGCAATCCGCTTGCAAAACAAACCGGCGCTCAAAGATCACGTCTCAATACCAAAAAATGTCACGTTCTTAAAAATCTTGGAGTTCGTTCTTAAATCCAGGCTGGGGCGTTCTTAGATTTCCAGCCTGGGCGTTCTTGGGCGCCGCGTTCTTGGGCGTACGAGTCTACTGTACAAAGTTACAAACTGCAGTATGTTTTATTATTATGTATTTGAGGATTTCCCAAGGACATAGTCTATATTGAAGGGAGTCCATGTGATAGGTAATCTCCACTAAGCTGTTGCTGCTCTTTCTTTGTTGTAGATTTCCCGCTGATCAAGTCCCAGTCATTGCCTTGCCTGGCGCTGTTGGCTCTTTCCCCATGTTGCCAGAGTACTGGCCACTGCAGAAGGTCTTCCAGTGGTCCTCGACAGTAACGGCCAAGGTGAAGAAGTTCCTCAAGGACGCGCTGAAGGACAAGCCCTTCGTTGGCATTCACCTGCGAAACGGAGCTGACTGGGTGCGTGTGCGTGTGCTGTGTTGTACATGTACCATGCATGTGTTTGATTTACAGTAAAACCTGGTGTAGGCGACCTCTGGCTTTAGCGACCACCTGCTCTTAGCGACCGTTCTTCCATGCACCGACAGTTCTACATAGACACTGTGGGATCTGGTTCTAAAGACTACCTGGCTTTAACGACCGCTTTTGCTTGCACCGTGGGGTAGTCGCTTAAACCAGGTTTTACTGTAGTTGCAATGCTGCCGGCCCGCACCTACCATACCCACAGTCAGATCTTGTATGTCTTCCGTTTGTGTCTGTAGTTCACATGTATGCATTGCGCATGAACAAGCTCAATGCACAATCATGTTGACCGTTCGTTTCGAAAAGGACTGCCGGAGACATATTGCGAAAGCTGGACAAACGTAGTGAACAGTACTGGCGATGATCCGTTTCCTAGGAAACCCAAGCGTAAACCAAGGTTGCTGGAGCAAGTGCTAATAGGTCTGACTGTGCCAAGGTACTGTTGTGTGATGGTGACACGCTCTTTTAATACTGAAGTGAGAAAAAATGTTCGCACATCCATGTTGCCACCGGCTATACAATTGTGTTTAGAAACACAACCAGCTGAAGTACTGAACTTTATCACTTGTACCATGTTTGATACCGTGCTTTTCGAGCTTTTAATATTGGTGCTGTGTGTGTGTGTGTGTGTGTGTGTGTGTGTGTGTGTGTGCATGCGTACGTTCACATGTCTATGCGGCGATTCACTTGTTCTTGGATCATCGCTACCACCCTACAGTCGAATGCCTGCGCGCATGTGAAGACCGAGCAGCGTCACAGCTACATGGCATCACTGCAGTGCACGCATGAGACCACACGCCAGGTCACCTGGGAGATGTGCCTGCCCAAAGTGAGCACAGTGCTGAAGGATGTCAAGAAGGCCCTGAAAAAGACCAAGGCAAAGTATCTGTTCGTGGCCACTGACAGTGATCCCATGCTGGAGGAATTCAACAAGCATCTGAAGTCACTCAAGGTATGAATCAGGGAGTAGTGAAATACCGGTATTTTACTACTCCCTGGTATGAATGGCACTCAACTGCTGGCTTGGTTGCCTTTTTTTTTTAGAAAAAAAGTGGCTTTGGGTGGATTGAGGATTGCAACACTTATTAGGTCACAATCATTGATGGTATAGTCACTAGACGGTGGACTACATGTACATGTAGTACCAAGAGTACATAACTCCCCCTCCCCCCCCCCCCCCAGAGTGTGCAACTCTGCACATGGGGTCTCCGACTACCAAAACTCACATCACGTGTCTCAGGTACGTTTTGTACTACGACAAACGAAGGATAGCGTGCGCGCAATCCGAACATCTGCCATGATCATGCTGTTGGGCCTTGCATACGCGCAGTGAGTTCTGTCAGAGAGAGAGAGAGAGAGAGCTTTTTTATTACTCCACTGCTCGCTAACAACGGGCTGGAAACGTACAACTGCGATGCCACACCACTTGATGTGAGTTTTCGCCGTCGGCGTACCCCATAGAAAGGGTATCAGGAGTTCCACACTCTTGGGGCCTTACATACTCTTGGTAGTACGGTAAGAACTCCCCGAATCCGGGCAGGTGGTTAGGACCGAGCACTGCCCGTAACTACTTGATTAGGACTTGCCGCCCGTAACTTGGAACATACATGACTGTACTTCGAAGTACATACTTACCGCTATGTTAGCAGAACGGCGTATTGCCGTGCCAACCTGCAGTGCACGTCGGCATTTCTGTCATCTGTTTCCTTGTCTCTGCTCCTCAGGTCACCGTGGTTACGTACGAGCCCAGCAACCTTCACATGGAGCTGGCAATCCTGCAGCGTGCTGAGCACTTCGTTGGCAATTGCGTCTCGTCGGTGTCATCGTTCGTGACACGTCACCGGCTGCTGAGCAAGAAACCGACCTCGTTCTTCGGCGTGAGCTAATTGAGGTGAAGATTCAGAGTTATATCCTTTCCTCTTTCCCAGTACTGATCGGATTGGTCCTGAGTGCATCGCGTGAAGCTACTTCAGTATGAACAGCCAATCAAGACGGATACTACGGTGGCTGTTACCCATGCTATCAAGAGTGCATAAATTTTTGTTTATGATGGACTCTTGATGCTATGCTGTTGGTGAAGGCCCGTGTTGCGCACGACACGGTGTCACTCGTATGTGCATCACGCAACGTGATGAAATGAACATGCCCATATTATGATTCTCTCCAGCAGATGCTTCAAGTAAGATACAGCTTTCTTGCTCTCAGCATGTGGCATAGCAGCTGGCCAAACGATGAGATATCAGCAACTCAAACACTGCACATTTCTTCCAAGAACAATAGGCCAAAGTAACCCCTAGCTAAACTGCAATGGGATGGCAGCAAAACCTGCTGAAAAAGTATTTGAATTTAGAAATGAGGATATAAAAATTCGCTATTAAGCTGAGATTTTGTATGGCTCTTGTTATAGCATTCATGAGAATTATTATGGGTTTCGTTCGGGCACATTGTCAGACCTGCAGTCAATGTAACGCATCATCTGATTTCACCGTTGTGTTATAAATGCCATGATAAAACACACGGACTTCCTATACATGTCCATGTGCATGTCCTTTGAAGTAAATCAGTTCATGTTTGTGCTACTCACCACCAATACATGGCAATAGCTATGCGATACTCCAACCTAGCACAGCTCACTGCTCTGCCAATCAATGCAAGAATGTGGCAGATAGTCAGAAATGCTGCCTGTTGAAACTGCGCATACACCGCCATTTGCTGGGCTTGGCCAGAGAGCTCTAACGCTCCTCTGAATCATTGCCTGTGCCAGACGCACCCAGGAGGAGATCTGCCTTCTTGATCGATGTTTCTACATATATGTGCTGGGAGCTGGAGTACCTGAGGTATCTGTCTGAAGCAGGAGTGGCACTTTGTCAGCCAGAGAACACCACGCCTGGCAATGGCGAAGGAAGAGGCCTTAGCCGTGTGAGCTCATTTCGTTTTCTTAGACTCCGACTTGCTGCTCTTCTCCTGCTGACGTTGGCGGTGTCGCAGCTCTGTGCGCTTCACCGATACGACCATGTGGGAGACCTCAATCAGCATGAACACCTGCAACACACAGGAGAGAAAGTATTTAGCACCAGAGCAGCCAAGGAACTCGAGCTCTAGCCCATACGTTCTCCAGCCCATGTTCAAGGTGTCGGAATTCACACAGAGACAAACTAGTCCTTATAATGGATACGGGGAGAGAGAGAGAGAGAGAGAGAGAGAGAGAGAGAGAGAGAGAGAGAGAGAGAGAGAGAGAGAGAGAGAGAGAGAGAAAGAGAGAGAGAGAGCAGAGCAGACACGCAGATCCAGGTGTCCTCCACCTTACCAATATGAGGATAGCATTGAGCATCATGGGTAGAGAGTAAACAATCGAGATAAACATGCCTGCGGAGTCAAAGTACTGCTCAGTCGCAAACAGCCTGCATAAACAGGCAAAGAGGACACAAAGAGCACTTGATGATGACGACTGAGCTTTCTCCACAACATTATTTTACACTGCCAGCATTGCAAACAGACGGCTACATGTACTGTCGTACATGGCTGACTGTTGTTGAGATGTTCAGCAGTAATTATTCGACCATAGTAACACATAGACCGAGGCGGGCAGCTGTGATCTCCTACAGCATGCAGGGATGACGAAAGATAGCGTGCATTGTGCAGCAGCACAGAGGTTGTATGTTCGCTGTAAATTGTTGTATTTTCTCCAGCTTTGAAATGGCATGTCACCAGATTGTCCATCAGACACGATCTGTACCCCCTTTCAAACGCACAGCATGTACTTACGTGTGATTATCAGCTGCCCACTCATTGATGTAGCTAGCCGGTGCACACAGAACGACTGCAGGCCAATCACACAGAAGAAACAAGATGAGCAAGGGCATGCACGTCGGTATGTTTCGACCCAGCTGGCATGACATTTACAACATTCAAACGCACTAGGTCTTCCATAGATTTGCCTGCGACTGTATACTAAGTACTCACATTCAACATAGCAAAAGCAGTTATTCTTTTTTTTACAGTGTTTCCATAGCAATACTACCCGATAGGCTGCCCATGTTACTCATAGAAAACTACCCTACACCCCACACGACCCAATTAATTTACAGTGCAGTCAACCTCGTGAATAATGACCTCGGCTATTACAAGTCTTATTTTTTTTACAACAGCTCGCGAATAACGGAACATTTTCAGACTTCGTGACCGTTCGACCGCGTACTGTCAACCTCACAAGTAACGGCCACTCCTGAATAACGACACTTCTCTCATAAACAATCGAGGGTCGTTATTCGCAAGGCTGACTAGACTGTAGACGTACAATTGAAGATACTCACAGAAGACTGCAAAGAGAGGCACTAGCATGGTGAGTACGTGATGGCGGGCTAGTACGATGAACACCGTACAGGACAGGTGGAACACTATCAGTGCTATCAGCCATGGCTGTGTCCAGTCAATCTATGCACGTGAACACACACGCATGCACGTGAACACACACACACATGTACATGCACGTGAACACACGCATGTACACACACAGAGCATACGCATGCACGTGTGTGTGTACTCACACATACATGCACATGTTCAGATACAGCCACCCCTCTTTAATCCAGCACTTTATAAACCAGCAACCTCAATAGCTCGCTGTGTGGATAACTTCGCCCGCTTTAAGAAACTGTTACCCCAATGCCTTGCTTTGTCACGCTAGTACTTATGACTTTCAGCTATGCAAAATGCGAACATGATCACCTATCCAATACCGGTAGTCTATTATATTAATTCTTCATATCTTTTTGCATCTTTCCCTCGAGTGGGTCTATTGTTATTAGGCAATTGTCTGTTATAGTCACCACTATAAATACAAAATCCAAAATCCAAAAAATCCAAATAAACCAGCACAATTGTTTTCGGTAAGGCCGCGGTCACACCAAACAAGCCGTTTCCAGCTCGAGCTGAAAGTGCTGACTTGTGCTGAATGAAGCGGTTGGTCACATCGACCCATGAGATCCGCTGAATTTTTTTTGGCGTGCTGTAGAGAGGTTTTATCTTTGCGCTCATTTTTAAATTTGATTTTTCTGTTGAATATTACGTGGCAATCAGCAGAGTTCTGGTACTGTACTGGGAGAGGAGCTTCATTGCCACATTGAAATCAGGGTGTTTGTTTGAAAGATTGAGGGAGTCCTGCATCCTGAAACTAGACTCCGCGCCATTGTCTGCATCTTGCTCTGCACCGATATCATGGTGCGCATGCTTCTATCACACAATAGTCTCCCTTGTCTGACGCTGCCGAACCAAATCCTGCCTCGTAGAAAGCGCACAAGGAAAGATGAGGACAATAGCAGTAAGCCGGAATATTTCAGAACACGATGCATCGATGGCAAGATGCGGTTTGGATTTGCACGAGTTTGTTTTTCCCGCTACTGCGCCAGAATGGCTGAAAGTAGCTGAATCCATTTAGCGCCCCATTCAGCGCTTCGAAAACGGCTGACTGCTGAGAACGGCTGAAGCCGAAATTCAGCCGTTTCTGTAGAAACGATGACGTCAAAAAGCGCTTTTCCGCTGAATGGCTGAATCGCGCTTGGTGTGACCGCGGCCTAACCAAACGTAGCACAAATAGTGCCGGATTTTACTAGCGATGCCAGGACTATTCGAATTATTCGAATATTCTAGGACACCAACACCAGAAAGAATATTCGAATGCAGGCAGCAAAATCCGATATTCGAAAAAATGCGCAAATTTTGGTTGTGCTATTTAGCTACAACCTTGATCTCCTGAAGAGTATTGGAGATGATAGTAGGGAGGTTCTGCTCTACGTTATGGGAACGCGACGCAAAGAATCACGCGAACTTTCTTCGCGTTCCCGTAACGTAAAGAAATCCTGTTCTGCTCTACGTTCACGTAGAGAAGTCACGTGGAATGTGTACTGGGAATTCCCCCTTCCATATTTGGCAGTTTTCCGCCTGCACTCGAATGATACCCAGCAGATCCGTATGCATTTTCTCTGCGTGTGCCACAACGTAGAGAACCTCATCTCCGCGTAGAAATCTGGAGCCAAAACACGTGAAGCCATAGACTCTAACCCAGACACCTGCTCTCTACGTGATTTCTCTACGTTTCATGTATAGCAGAACCTCCCTAGTGTAAAAAGTATTATGTTCTGAGAACTGTGAAGCTTGTTCTTCGGTAAAAACAGCTCTTTAACCAGTGGGTATTGACTATCAACATGATTCTGTATGCAATGTGAATGTTGGGTCTAATTGAGTGAAGTGATTGAGGCACATACGAAGAATATAGTATATTCGTTCGTTCGTCAAAGCAATATTCGGGAGAATATTCGTTCGAAGAAAACACCATCGGCTGCATCACTACATTTTTACTGTACCATGACCATAACATTGTACAGTGAAACGTCATGGTTCTAACACACTACGGTCGCAGCGCATCGTCACTACAGTCCATTTCAAAACTATAGACGCGTACCTAGGCAAAAACCGTTATGCCAGCATCTATACCACATGAAATCTGTGATCACTTTGTGCATAAAATTTTCCAAATTGGGCATCTGTTATCCAATCCTTTAGAAACTATATGAGAGTAATTGTGGAGCGATCCTGAGCAATACTCCGAAAACTATTCTCAAAAAGTTCCAGCCAAATTTGAAATATTTCAAAAACCCTACGCGTCTATAGTTTTGAAATGCACTGTAATCAGACATACGCTTCAGTAGTGCGTGGCTGCGCTAATTCACAACTCGCTCAGGAACACGCCACCCGGTGAAGCAGGCGAATCCCTTATGCGTTCGTTGTGCCGCCATGCAGTGCTGACATGTCAATATGTGCATGTAGCTGAGTATGGATTTCATTTATCCACCAGTCTTCTTTTCCAATATCCACACTTCTTTTTGTGGACTCTTGCCCAAGGGGGGGGGGGGGGGCTAGACGAGGGACTGCTGTACTATTTTTTTAGGACCATGCATTGTGTGTGCATGTAGTCCTTTGACATTAGATACTACTGCATGTACAGTGTAACTAGTGTACGCGTACATTGGCCATAAACCCCCTTTGAGGTACGATAATAATACTGAAGTTTCAAAAATGATTTCACAGGGATTCAATCACTTACGGCTGTGACGAATTCCACGAGAAATTCAGAGCTTCGCTCAGTCTCATTCTGGAAGGCCGCGTAAACACTATCAGAGAAATTAGAAACTATAGACAGGATAGATTCGTCCATTCTTCAAAGGAAAAAGTGAGTCATAAAAGAAGAGACGTCTAGACTGAAATCATGAAGATGAACAAAAAATAATTTAAAAATTAAAAACTGGCAAAAAGCGGGACCTGGTACATCATGGTCTACGTAGATCTACGGTATGGTATGTGCGCGACTGTGTGCGAGTATCAGGGAGTCGTATTTTTACGACTCCCTGGCCCTGACGATCTACACACATACACACTACGTATAACATGGTATAAACACAGTGCTAGTGCGCTGCGCCCGCGCCGCGCCCCCCGTCATCACGTCATGCAGCAGCAGCAGTACAGTGCACTAGTGCAGGCGCTACGAGCTGATCGGTAGACCTGGTAGACCCAGGGACCATGCTGACTCAGCCTCGAAACTCCTCCCTACATACTTCAATTACCTGTAGGCTGTAGGCTAGAGTCAAGGCTCGGCCATGTCAACAACGGTCTCGTACTTGTCGCGCCCGTGAAGAAATCTAGAAAGTCAACGCTTGTTTACCATGTTTCCTCCGTGCACATGCACAAGTAACGTTAGTTCGTGCCCTGAATATTTTGTTTCGATAAGTAATTTACCGGTATACGGTTCGAACTCGAAACAGGTGGGCTGAGCCGCTGTTCCGTACTTATAGATGCTGAATTCCCCAAACCTAAGCTAAGCTAAACAAAAGAACTACCGGTTCGTACTTGAACTGAGCCGGAGGTAGAGCGGCGGCTCCGCCGCTCAAGCTGGAGTCACGGAAAAGGCAATGGAACAAGCGACGGACCGATGGTCCTGCTGTGTGTGCTCTGGTGAGCTGCTAGATGCCAGGCTATTGCCGTGCTTGCACTCGATCTGTGCCCAGTGTAGAGCCGATGGTGCAGGAAAGAACAAAGATGGATCACTGAGATGTGGAACATGCGGCTATGTCGTCGCGCCGCGCCAATTGGACACTCTGCAGGTGGACTATATGGCGCTCGACTACTTGGCGCTGCAGAAACTCTGTGATCCGCGCAAGTCGAACAACTGTGACGAGTGTGTAGAAGGAGAGGTAGCCAGTCATCGCTGTGTGAGCTGCTGTCAATTTCTGTGCACTCTCCATCACAATGGTCACAAGAAGAGCAAAGCAACTCATGGCCACCAAACCATACCCCTCACCCAGCTCCAGTCATCCGCCAACGCTGGTGATGCCGGTGCGGGATCAGGACATGTCGACGTTGCCGAATTGGCAGTGGCACGAAGTGCACTGCTGTGTGCCCGTCACACGCAGAAAGAACTGGAGCTGTACTGTGCGAGTTGCTCGGAGTGTATCTGCAGAGATTGTGTTGTGGTAGATCATAAATCCCACCATTACACCTTCATATCGGATGCCATTAAAAAAAACAAGAACCGTCAGGATATTTTGAAGTTAGATAAGATGGTAGAGCAGTTTGAAGGCACCCTGAGTAGAATCGAACAGTCCCAGGAAACACTAACCAACAATTTCCACACAACCAGCCAGGACATGGAGAGGGCTGCCAGCGAAGTAAAGCACCTGGTCGACACGCGACTGAAAGAGCTCCTCTCAGATGTTGACAAAGTCTACCAAGACAAGAGCGTCGCTCTGGAGAATCAGAAGATAGCATTGAAAACCTTGCAAGAGAAGGTAGTTTATGCATCAGTGTTTGCTAAATCTACAATGGAATGTGGCAGCCCATCACAGCAGCTAATCCTGAAGAGCGTTGTGGACAGTCGCTTGAAGAGTCTGGTACAGGATTGTAAGGAAAAGTCCATCCTGGCGCACGATGACGGGTCCCTATCAGCAGTGGTGGACCTGTCCGATTTGAAGGAGGCTGTGGAGGAGTTTGGTCGAGTAACATCCACGGCTGCAAGCGGAACGAGCAGCTTGGGTCTGCCTAAGAACTGCTGCGCCGGCGTGCCTCTCACATTCACTATTGACTTGGCAGATGCTAATGGACACCCTACATCAAATGTCCTTGAAAGTACAATTAGTTGTTCGATTATTGCTATTCCCGAAGGCGAGGTCTACACAGGGAGCGACGTAACTATCAAGAACTCCAAAGCAGTAGTGAAGTTCAGCCAAGGACGCGAACCAGGCGACTATTCTGTGAGTGCCACCATCAGTGGACTGCACGTTGTTGGTTCGCCAGCCCTTTTCACTCTCGTACAACCGCCATGGAAGTTTGGTCATGTTTGCATATCGTTATCGACGCGGGAGCATCACACAACTACATGTCCCTATACGGGCGTTCATCTGTCATCAACTGGCATGCACGCTCAATTGAAGCCTGTGCAGCGACGGGATATATCGGGACTCTCCAGAGTCCCGCCTTCTGCCTTCCAAGAACCACAGTGTTATGGAGAGAGGTCAACACCCGACAGGTTGATCCTGATTAGCGAGGAGACAGCAACAGCTAAGCCTGTGATAAAATGGCAGATTACACTTGAGCAGGCTGGCATTCCAAGGAAAGCTCCAATCTCCGACCCTGCTGTTGGTGTTGGAGTTATCGTGAATATGCAAGCTGGAGAAGCACAAGACCGCCTTGAACTTGTCGGTTTCGCTGAAGATGTCGTGAGGTCATCTGTTATATTATTCTCAACTGGCATGGTGTTCGTCGGTGGACAACAGTGTGCGGATCAAGATTCAAACGCCCAGTTCAGGTTTCACAGCGGCGAGGTGTTAAGCCTGGTCTACATCGCTGAGGATGATCTCCTGGTTGTCACGAAACCCAATTGCAATGTGGCGTGTGTGATTGATATTCAGCAGCCAGCACTGAGCATTTTGTCGCTGGATGTTGACATCAACGACGCCTTGGGAGCAGCACGTATCCAGGAAAAAATGCATGTCAAGAAAAGAAGTTACTCGTATGGTACAGTACTACGTGGTACAGTACTACGTGGTAGACGAGGAGGTAGACGAGGGCGGGGAGGCAGAGGTGCGCGAGCATATGTTGGGCGAGGGCTTCGATTTTGTAAAGTGCATACTGAATCCATTCTCCCAGCACTGTGGCTGTCGGCAGAATTCACCGGGAATGCCTTCCTGTCCTGTCCAGCCGCCTAAGTGATTACTGCTAGCAGGGCATTGTTCTGCTCTGCTCTTTGCTTGAATCATCACAGAACATGGCACAATAGCTGCCAGTGTGGGGAACTCTGAGATACACGCATGTTGTAGTTAGACCACATGGTCTCGTCATTGTCCAGTAACAGTTGACAAAAGGCTTGGTTGCTGTGGGACTAACTTAGCTTGTCACATGATTTGTCTTCGTTGTTCATACCTTCGCCCCTGTAGGCTTTCCTTATCCATTTACGTGTTGTGAATATGCATCACGAATCCGCGTTACGCTCATTATTATGTCTTTATTTGTTTATGTGTTACATCCTGTTGACGTCATGCTGATGTCTTGCTGCACGCATCGCGTGCACCGTTTTGCAGCACTCAGGCCCGAGCATGCGCAGCGAGCCAGTGGCTCCCTTTTTGCTGCCTTTTCCCTTTGCATGCTTCACTTGGCTCAAATAATGTTTTCTGGTGACACTCCTTTTCAAGTCACCTAATTCCTTCAAGTAACAAGTGCAATGTCGTTCCGTGAACCGGAACCCCTCCATATTTGAGTTACCAAGACGTATTTGTGCGTGGCTATACAAGTTCTCCCACTCGACAGTCCAAAGTTGCGCACACCTACCGAGATGGGAGGCTACTGGTTTGTGCTTTGGAGCCATCCTAAGTTCCTAACAAATATTTAGTGCTGCTTTCTGTCAGTTTTAAACCAACTCTTTCAACACTTTTTACTGCACAGTTTAAGATTTAGTTAGAAGCACTGTAGCCATTTCTTGTCTCCTGTTTCAGGATATTCTTTTCTGGTGGCCTTAGGAGCTGCATCTGCGCCTTGATCCTTGAAGGGTGGTGGCGTTCCTACGGATGCGGAAAACTCGGCTTCTAGCCGAGTCTCACGCGGACCGTGAAAATTTTCTTCTTCTTTTCTGATGGACAAAACTGGGTTTCGCCTTCCGGTTCCTGAACTGTTTTTCTGTTGTGCATCTGCTGCATTGATTTTTTTCGCATTTACTGGATGATGTTATTTGCTAAATGGGCAATAATAATTGTCATTGCAGTTTTGCAGTGGAAACAATGGAACAAGGGGAGAGACGAAAATGTCACCAGCGACACATAACGAGGGAGTATACCCCGGGTCCTATAAGGTCCGGCAATGTTTTGACTTAAAATAAAAGCTTTTTCGCTGGTTGTGTAGTATCCCTGACTGTCAGTGATCCCACAGCCAAGTCTCTACCAGTAGTTACAGGAACATTCTAGCTAAGTGCTTCTCACGCGCAACCACTTAGGACTAGATAGCCCTGCTTGCAAGACCGGTACGGCCGCATGACCTATTGCGTTCATGCTATACTAATACATTACATTGATTCCTGTGTAGTCTGTTCCCCATCACTGACCCTCTTGATCCCTTGCGAGATTCTAGGCATCCAACAGCTTTCTTCCCCGAATCCATGTTATTGTTCAGCCCTAGCTCACACACATTCAAATGGCTTTTCCTTAGATCTTTCAACAGTTGTCTTCCTAGTAATCTTTTGCACTCGCTCCCAGCTGCTCTCTCCCTCTGGCCTATATAAACCCATCATTCTTTCTCATTGCTGTGTGGAATTATGAAGTGAAGAGTCTAAGCCCAAGAGCTTGTTTTCCTCCCGCTAGTGCTGTCAGCCTGTATCACTTTCTGTTGTAAGCCCAAAGTGCCTCGGACACGAGCAGGCTGGCAGACACTACATTGGTGTCAGAAGTGTTTCGTACCTTACGTGCTTTGTTATATTCTCTGTATTTCGTAGTCCCCGTCCTTTCCTTTGTTTCCTGACCTCTCACCCGTTACGTAGTTCTCGAGTATCATTAGTATGGCTCAGCAACAACACCAACCCGCTCAGGCTGCCCCGGCTGCTCCTCGTTTCTGAACCCATGACGACCTGAGAACGATGCAGAATCCCGGTTCGTCAGTCCATCCATACAGCGGATCGACGCTGCCACGTACGCATTTCGGCAAAATGGATCACCATCATTCTTCAGCGAGTTCACATGCCCTCCGGTATGTCCCTGGACTACAGCCACCGGTATATGTCCGACCCAAGCGACGTCGGCCCTTTCGTCTTCGCCCATATTGCCGATTTTGCAAGCAGATTGGCCATGCCATAGCGTATTGCTATCGTCGTCGCGATACACGGCACATCTTCCCTTCAACCCAGGTATGTCACCATTCCTCCTCCTGCTGTATCCCTACTCAATCATCTACCCGGTCAAATGCAACTGTTACTAGTACGCATGCCACCCCTATCGTGCAAGCTACGCCGCGTATTATGCCAGCTCCCCCATCCAGCAGTAGTTTCCATTCTGTTCTTATGCTCCTCGCTGCCATATCCCTATCACTAACTCGTTCTGCTGCCAAAGTTGTTCCCCTGCTAACATCTCTCACATTTAGTGTGTTTGCTACACTACACGCGATACACAAGGCCCTCCACGTTCCTTCAGCCACTCCATCCCACAGACAATCCCACTCCCAGTCCCCGCCCCACCATTCGATCAACAACCTAGGACTCACAACCCTCCATATACCTTCATGTCCGTCCAGATACGTGCAGTACACAGTTCTAGATCGCCCAACATTCCATCCCACTGAAACTCCCCTACAACCGCTTTCTCCCAGGTCTGACCACAAAGTTTCCTAGCCTTTTCGTTACCCATCCCGATCATGTCCACCCCGTTCCGACCACGCAATCCGTTTCAGACCCAAAATACTGTATACCCTGCAAGCACGCACTCAACTAACCAGTCCATGTACGTGTACAAGTAACAATGATTTTACCGCCACATGGTGAGCGAGTCCTTTCCAGTTGTACCGTCCCAGAGAGACGAGAGTCAAGAATTGTTACCGTCCACGAGTGACGCGATGGAACACATCCCTTTTACCGTCCAATACATGTATTGAGACGCGAACACATACATGTACATTTTCCCGCTCCACAGAGAGACAAATTCTTCACACATGTTAAATGCATGTGTCTGTCTTTTCACGAACACCCGTCCCGTAGACACGAGGACGTGTCTCAACGGAGGAGGGGCGGATGTAGTATCCCTGACTGTCAGTGATCCCACAGCCAAGTCTCTACCAGTAGTTACAGGAACATTCTAGCTAAGTGCTTCTCACGCGCAACCACTTAGGACTAGATAGCCCTGCTTGCAAGACCGGTACGGCCGCATGACCTATTGCGTTCATGCTGTACTAATACATTACATTGATTCCTGTGTAGTCTGTTCCCCATCACTGACCCTCTTGATCCCTTGCGAGATTCTAGGCATCCAACAGCTTTCTTCCCCGAATCCATGTTATTGTTCAGCCCTAGCTCACACACATTCAAATGGCTTTTCCTTAGATCTTTCAACAGTTGTCTTCCTAGTAATCTTTTGCACTCGCTCCCAGCTGCTCTCTCCCTCTGGCCTATATAAACCCATCATTCTTTCTCATTGCTGTGTGGAATTATGAAGTGAAGAGTCTAAGCCCAAGAGCTTGTTTTCCTCCCGCTAGTGCTGTCAGCCTGTATCACTTTCTGTTGTAAGCCCAAAGTGCCTCAGACACGAGCAGGCTGGCAGACACTACAGTTGCAAGTGTGGGAGGTCTTCGAGGCAAGCTAGGTGACCGTGAGAGTACACAAATAATGTACCCTTGGTATATACAGTGAAACCTCGTTAGAAAGAACACTGATAAGAATAATGTTTGCTTAAGAAGAACTAGTACATATAGTATTCGTAACTGCATCGGATAAATCACTGTGTTTTCAGTGGGTGTAATACGGATAAGAAGAACTCCCGTTATTGCAAACAAATATCATCGGTCCCTTGGTGTTCGTCCTAAAGAGGTTTGACTGTACATGTACATGACATACGGACAAAAGGGAAATGAAGTCAAATGACTGATCAGTGCTTGCGCACGTGCATGGTGCATGTCAGACTGAGTATTGTGATTTGATCTGTTATGCTGCTGAATGTATGCTTTCCCTGAATTAATCCATGAAATCGGCCGGCCGAAAAATTCGCCGAAAACAAGACTTATCGAAAATCGCTAAGCTTTTCGTCGATTTTGGAGGGTTCCTGTAAGAATCGCCGAACATCTAACAAAATGTTGTTGCAAAGTGCGTTTACGAACGAATGATCATGGATGTTGCTGCAAGCATGACCGCTAGCGCTCGAGCTCTCTACTTCTGTAGCTGTACGTGTACGTGTAGTACCGGTACATGACCTAGTGCGTTGAGGTCATGTGACTCGTGTCCTTTGACCTCCTCTCAGGCTCTCAAACAAACCGGCATTCGCCATTACTACATTAGGAAGATCGTTGCTAGTAAAATACTCAGACACTTAGACTACAATGTAGTGTCTGAGTATTTTACTAGCAACGATCTTCCTAATGTAGTCATACAACGTACACTCACCGTCTACCTACTCTAGCAGAGCTGCCAATATCTCACCAATTTTGAAGCCAATCTGCCAACAATTCTTTTAGCCGATTTTCCAATGTATTCCAATTTTGTGAAGAAGAGGTTGGTGCGACTTCGGCGATAATTGGGGAATTGTGTGTCCTGCCGAATTGAATTCTCCTGCACTTGACTGACTCACGACTGCCACCCAGAGCACACGAGAAGTCCATTGAACCGTCCATTCGGCAAACCTGCAAGAAAGCACCACTCCCTGCTCAATATACAGTGTTTCGGGCAATTCACCCCTCATCAGTTGAGCTTGAGTAGGCTGAGGAAGATTGTGCCTGAAGAGCACCACATACATGTACCGGTATTTATCACTCCCTTAGTATTGACTCACATAGATTTTTGCCATACCTAAGCGGTCAAATATTCCTGCATATTTCACTCCTTAGGGCTATATTGACCGCTTATATTTGACTCCTTTTAGCGATTGAACACATGCTTTGGTCAGTCGTGATAAATCTAATATTGACTTCATACTTGGTCAGCATAGGAAATAAAAGACCTCGTAAAAGACCTCGGCTTCGCCTCGGTCTTTTACTCGGCTTTTATTTCCTAGGCTATATTGACCTCGTACTCAGTCAATATTAGATACGTATAGTGCTCTCCGGGCACAAACATCACGAGGGATACAAACTTACAGAGACGCTCCGTTTCAGCGCGACAAGCACCTCGTGAACACCAGATAGCAGCGTGAGTAGGGTCCAGCGGATAGTAATGCTCCGTAAATGTTCGTATAATGCTAATCACGACGCTCCAAAAACTACCTTATAATGCTGAATAATGCTTCAGCTAGTTCAGCAAGAGCTATAATGCTCTTGGTTTGGGTCAGAGAGGAAGAAAGGCTGTACATACTTGAAGTATTCAATCTGCTGCTGAATCCGGCGCAATATTTTCCACAAGCTCCACCACCTTGTGGTACTATAAAACATAATCGATTCACCAGTGGTTGCTCTTCATTGGTCAGCCTTTGGGTCCTCCTAATAAAGTTATTATTATTATTATTATTATTATTATTGCAGCTTTGACGCAGGACTATGGCTGAATAGTGTACTATTCCGAAATTATCCAGGGAGTGACAGGTGTAAACTATGTTACGGATCATTGGGATGAGGTTTTTCATGGCAACTGGTCGTCCTGCCTGCAGACACGCTGTCACTGCATTGGTTCTGTGAATACTAGTAATCTTTTCATCGGAAACAGCAGATATTAGGCAGCTAATCTTGGATCCAGATCCCTCCCATTTGCGGTGAGCGTGAAAAAATATGGCCAGATTATTTTGCTGCTCTACTCTTCAGTTTACTTTCATAGTCCTCTTCTCCTTGTGGTGTTGCATAGACAAATGGGTGGCAACATTGACCAGAATACTCTTCTTTGTTGATAGCACTTGACTCAGTCACTGCTGTCTAGCAATAGCACTGCCACTGGCACTGGCTCCACCTCCACGTCTGGAAGGACCTAGGCGCGGGTAGCGTCCGCCAAAATGTCACGAATCTCATTGTGCCGTGTATTAGGCTCCGGCGGATTATGCTCGCGAAATCAAGGAATTATGCTTTCATGGATTCTCGCATTATGCTCGTAAAATCCTCATATTCTGCTTTAGCACCCGGGGATATACATTCACTTTGTTGTACTTATGGAGCCTCAAAGTTCGGGAAATTGTGCCTTTTTTCGTACTTGCAAGTTGTAAGTGGCCATAAGTACAACAAAATACATGTACATGAGTATCCCCATACCAAGGTGTCCGTCCATGCATGTAAGAGCCTAAGAGGTCAACATGGAAAAGAGAAAACAATACTTCTTCTATTCATTACTTGATTTCTTTTGTACTTCAGTAAAAATATTATTTCATTGCCAAATTAGTTTGAGTTAACTTTGAAAATTATCATGTTCAACTGTCTTCGTAATCATCATACTCGTCCAACCGATGTCACCATGGGCCTCACCCTGCGAATAATCAGCTCATCTCTCCCGTAGCTCCACTTCTCCTTCCATCATGACCGAACATCTACTATACATCAATTTAGAGCAATATTCGTAGCCTGCAGACTGCAGTTATATCATGGCTGCTAAAATCCAGACAGGTCATGACTTCGTAACATGCATAATGTACATGTACAAATGTAATGTACGTGTACCGGTACATGTTCACGTAGTTTTGCGGACTACCCGCCACTATCTCTTCCTCCCCGGGATACCTGATGAAGGCTGATTCACTCGCATCTTCTGCTACATGTACTGAGTCAGTGTGAGAAAGAACTTTGAAGAAGACGAGTTCGAGCATACGATAATGTATTGCCATGATTTCTACCCTGCTTTTCATTGAAAACACTATCTGCATGACCTCTGAACCCTTTACCATGCAGACCACCAGCACTGATCAGGTGCATTGTACACAACTGTATAGCTTACATACTAGAACTGTGGTATAATCGTGTAGTTATGCTCCTACCTCCGAGAGGATGCCAAATTATGCTCCAAATTTTCAACCACCAAATTATGCCAATAATTATTCCGGCATAATCCGCCGGTGCCTACCGTGTATCCCCCTACGCCGGGCAGGTGAGAGCGTGGTCAATCGTCATCATGGTCATGGCTTGTCCACAGACACATTCACTAGATGTACCGTACTACTACTACACTTCAAAAACACACTTCTTTCAAAAAGTACGAGTAGTGCACTAGTGGTACATTGTAGCAAGAGTACATTTATGTACTCTTGCTTGATAAATGTACTCTTGCTTGTAGTACTAGTAGTCATTGCTATAATCAAGTGCTAAAATTAAAGTAAAAAGTGTTACGTGTCTACACAAAGCGATCCACGATCCAGTGACCTGGTAACACGAGGAGGGATGCGCCTACTCATGAGTGTAGCCGATTGTGGCCAAAAAGCTGGGATTTCCCGATTGATCCACTATGAAAGTCCAAATGCCGCTCAAATCTCACAAAATGCTCTTTTTTTCCTTTCTCCACAATGCATGCTCCGATGCCGCTCGGAATAGTCCCATAATGCCGAATATAATGCCGGCATTATCCGCTGGATCATGGACCCTAACTTGCCTAAGCGTGAGTCAGTGTCGCCCATGGAGGTGCTAACAGACGCCGAGGACCTTTGGCCGCGCCGGGGACAACAATGTGAAGAAGAGGTTGGTCACAATGATGCGACTTCGGCGATGGTTGCTCCCAAGCCACGTAGGGAGCAGCACACTATTTCGGAGCCGATTCTCGAACAATCAGCTGATTTTGCAGCCGAATCTGATGTACATGTACATGTACATGTATTTTTGAGCCGAGCGAAAAGCCGAATAGGCGAAAAAACCGGCCGATTTGGGGAAAGCCTAGCTGTTACACGGTACATGTACATTACTCATTAGTGATCAGTGTACATCTACTCCCTGCATGCTCCTCCTGCTCTGGGCCAAGCGCCTGTGCCCGGGGCTCCTGCCAGTCCTGGGGAGCCCACGCTGCTGTGGCAGTGGCAGAGGCTCCCTTGCCGACGTAACTGGCGTCGTAGACCAACATGAACAATGGGCTGACTAATTATTCACTTGTCCTGTCTTTGAACTTACTTTCTAAACAACAAGAGTTTAAACTCTTGTTGTTTAGAAACAACACAATCTACAATCATAGTCACTGCTATACTTAAAAAAGTATAGCAGTGACTATGATTGTACGTGGCATAATGGTACACAACGATGAATTTATTTTAGTTGTATTACTCCCTTGACTGGTTATATGCATGATGTGTGTCTAGACGACTGCCACGAGAGAAAGTCAGGAAACTAGTCGTGGTCTTGTACTTGTAGGAGATGAAAGTAGAAACAGGTGGGATGAGCTGATGTTCGCCAGCACAGTATTCCAGGTGCTGAATCCCCTGTATACCTGGTATACGCGTACCTAAGAACTTGAACCGAGTCGGAGCTAGAGCAGCGGCTCCTTCTGGAGTCACGGGTAAGGCCTCAACGGCTAAACTAAGCCTTGTATTGCAAAAGGCTAGTATGGAACAGGCGACGGACCGATGGTCCTGCTGTATGTGCTCTGGTGATCTGCTAGATGCCAGGCTATTGCCGTGTTTGCACTCGATCTGTGGCCAGTGTAAAGCCGCAGGTGCAGGAAAGAACAAAGATGGATCACTGAGATGTGGAACATGCAGCTATGTCGTCGCACCGCGCCAATTGGACACTCTGCAGGTGGACTATGTGGCGCTCGACTACTTGGCGCTGCAGAAACTACGTGATCCGCGCAAGTCGAACAACTGTGACGAGTGTGTAGATGTGGAGGTGGCCAGTCATCGCTGTGTGAGCTGCTGTCAATTTCTGTGCACTCTCCATCACAGTGGTCACAAGAAGAGCAAAGCAACTCATGGCCACCAAACCATACCCCTGACCCAGCTCCAGTCATCCGCCAGCGCTGGTGATGCCTGTGCGGGATCAGGACATGTCGACGTTGCGGAATTGGCAGTGGCAAGAAGTGCACTGTTGTGTGTCCGTCACACGCAGAAAGAACTGGAGCTGTACTGTGCGAGTTGCTCGGAGTGTATCTGCAGAGATTGTGTTGTGTTAGATCATAAATCCCACGATTACACCTTCATATCAGATGTCATTGAAAGGAACCAGATCTCGCCAGATGTTCTGAAGTTGGATAAGATGATAGAGCAGTTTGAAGGCACCCTGAGTAGCATCGAACAGTCCCAGGAAACACTAGCCAACAATTTCCGCACAACAAGCCAGGACATGGAGAGGGCTGCCAGCGAAGTAAAGCACCTGGTCGACACGCGGTTGAAAGAGCTCCTCTCAGATGTTGACAAAGTCTACCAAGGCAAGAGCGTCGCTCTGGAGAATCAGAAGATAGCATTGAAAACCTTGCAAGAGAAGGTAGTTTATGCATCAGTGTTTGCTAAATCAATAATGGAATGTGGTAGCCCATCACAGCAGCTAATCCTGAAGAGCGTTGTGGACGGTCGCTTGAAAGGTCTGGTACAGGATTGTAAGGAAAAGTCCATCCTGGCGCATGATGACGGGTCACTATCAGCAGTGGTGGACCTGTCCGATTTGAAGGAGGCTGTGGAGGAGTTTGGTCGAGTAACATCCACGGCTGCAAGTGGAACGAGCAGTTTGAGTCTGCCTAAGAACTGCTACGCCGGCGTGCCTCTCACATTCACTATTGACTTGGCAGATGCTAATGGACACCCTACATCAAATGTCCTTGAAAGTACAATTAGTTGTTCGATTATTGCTAGTTCTGAGGGCAAAGTCGACGAAGTGAGCAACGTAACTTTCAAGAACTCCAAAGCAGTATTCAAGTTAAGCCCAGGATTCGATCCGGGCTACTATTCTGTGAATGCCACCATTGGTGGTCTGCACGTAGTTGGTTCGCCAGCCCATGTCACTGTCGCACGGCCACTGTGGAAGTTCGGTTCGGTTTTGAAATCGTCAACATTGCGAAACGCTGACAGAACTACTCACGCGGGCGTTCAGTTGTCGCCAACTGGCATGTGTGCTAAATTGGAGAGTGCATGTCAGATGAGCGGACCTGAAACGGAATGGGATCCATTGGAAGGACGCTGGGTGCCTCGCGGCTACTTCAAGTATGAGTATGGCGACTCAACACCTGACAGGCTGATCCCGAGTAGCGAGGCGACAGAAACCACCAAGCCCGTGATAGAATGGCAGATTACATTTGAGCAGACTGGCATTCCAAGTGGGGCTGAAATCTCCCACCCTGCCGTCGGCGTTGGAATTCTCGTGAATACACCAACTGGAGAAGCACTAGACCGCCACGATCACAATTTCGTCCAGGCATTCTTGAAGTCATCTGTTATTTTGTTCTCCACTGGCAAGGTGTTCGTCCGTGAACACGAGTGCGTGGATTACGCTTCGGACTCCGCAGAGTTCACATTTCACAGCGGTGACACACTGAGCCTGGTATACATAACTGACAGTGATTACCTCGTTATCACGCAATCCAACTGCGACGTGAAGTGTGTAATTGATCTTGGCCAGGCAGTAAAGGTATATCTGGACCTGGATGGTGAAATCGACGAAGCCTTCAAACGGGGAGCAATTATCCATAGAGCACTATGTAAACGGAAGAGAAATACTGCTCCATTACCGGGACGGAGAGATCAACGGGAACGCGGTCTTCTATTTGCAGAACGTGACGGATTTCGTTCTATTGAAATTGAATCCATTCTCCCAGCGGTGTGGCTGTCAGCAGAATTCGCCGGGAATGCCTTCCTGTCGTGTCCAGCCACCGCAGGCTAAGCGATTCTACTAGCAGTTAGTAGGGTATGGCTCTTCTCCCTGTTTGAATCCTCACAGAACATGACACTATACCAGCCAGTGTGGGGAACTCTGAGATACACGTGCGTCGTGTAAATCATTAGTTCTATCTCTCTTTTTTTTTAAACATGCGTTGATTTGCAGTTTCCAGTTGTAGTTTGACCGCGTGGTCAAGCGTTGTGCTGCTCTCATCGTCGTCCAGTAACAGTTGACAAAAAGCTTAGTTGCTGTGGGACTCACTAAACTTGTATTAATTTTTGTCTTCGTTGTTCTACCTTCGCCCCTGTAGGCTTTCCTTATCCATTACCCTCCTGCGATGGAAGGCTACTGGTTTGTGCATTGGAGCCATCCTTAGTTCCTAATAGATATTTAGTGCTGCTTTCTGTCAGTTTCAAACCAACTCTTTTCACTTTTTACTGCACAATTTAAGATTTAGTTAGAAGCACTGTAGCCATTTCCTGTCTCCTATTTCAGGATATTCTTTAATAGTGGACAAAACTGGGTTTTGCCCTCTGGTTCCTTAACTGTTTTTCTGTTGTGAATGAGCTGTAGGGTCCAGCGGATAATGCCGGCATTATATTCGGCATTATGAGACTATCCGAGCATCAGAGCATTATGGAGCATCAGAAAGGAACAAGACGAGCATTATGTGAGGTTTGAGCGGCATAGCGAGTTTCACAGTGGATAATGTCGGGAAATATCAGGTTTTTGGCAACAATCGGCTAAAGCTATGAGGTGCAGCGCCATGTATTCTACCGGCACATGACTTTGCGATTCGTAGACACGTAACACCTTTACTGGCTTTAGCACTAATGCTACATTTACCTGACTACATACATGTAATGCCATTGCTACATAATGTTTTTATGTAGCAATGTAGTCAGGTTAATGTACAGGTGATGTAGCATGTCCAACGTTGCAACTGAGACTGTTACACAAAATCTGTAACCATGATTTACGAGGAGTTCTTTTTTAGAAATCATGGAGAACCATGGAGGAGACAGACACACGCGAAGTGAATATCAAGCAGACGAAGAGGAGCTTTCCTGTTATGCCATAGGCTCTGGCCATAGCATCTCTAGCGATACTGAAGTAAACACTGATCCGTTGATAAATAACTGCCTTTGCCGAGTCCAGCTCAGCAGGCTCGAAAAGAACTAGAATTGCTCATGGACACAGTACCAAGTCGATTTGGGTGCTCAGGAGGGCGTGTCTTACTTTCCTGGTGAAGCCCGCACAGTTCGTCGTGGACGATTGTAAGGCAAGGCCAACAGTCAAGTGCTATCAGAAAAGAAGAGTATTTTGGCCAACCATTTGTCTCCGCGCAACCTCAGGAGAAGAAGACAGCGCAAGCAGAGGATGTAGAGCAGCATAACAACTTCTGACCATGTGTTTTCAGGATTTCCGCAAATGGGAGGGATCTCGATCTGAGATCGTCTCTCAGGAACTGGCCTCACGTGAGCTGTTTTAGATGAAGACATTTTTCACAGAGTGGAAGCAGTGACAGCTTGTCTGCAGGCAGGAATACCACTTCCCATGATAAGCTTCCAGCATCCAAATGATCACCAGCAATAATGGTTTCACCTCTCACTACAGGGATAAGCCAGGGAAAGGATTTGATACACCCACTATTCAGCCACAGCCCTGCATCAAAGTTGCAATGGAGAGCAGCAAATGGAGACGCGATCGTGTCTTATAGTCCTAAGAATTGGTGGAGGTTGTGAGAGATATTGTAGCAGCTTCTGAGGCAGATCGACTAAATGCATCCTTTCCTGGAAGTTTGACAATGTGCAGCCTTTCTTCCATTTTTGGTCCAAACCAAGAGCATTATAGCTCTTGTTGAAGCATTATAATCAGCACTGCAAGGTAGTTTTTGGAGCATTATGATTTCATACGAACATTTTCGGAGCATTATCCCCTGGACCCTAACGGTTGCTGCTGCTGCTGCTGCTACCACCAGTCCTACAGGGTTTTGGTCAGTTTGATTGTCATGCATCATTCTGGCCATCAGTATTCACTGGTCATGCATCATTCTGGCTTGCAGTATTCACTGGTCATGAATCATTAAGATGCAATATCTCTTTCGTTTTGGTCAGGTGGTTCGTCACCCGTTTCCGCGGCTGCCGGGACTCATATTGGAGTAGGTGATCCGGGGCTTTGTCATTTTATCGACCTACTTTACAAGTAGGGATGGTCTGGAATTTTAGCTGGCTTTCCAAGTTGCGCTATTGCAAATATTGATCTGCTTTGATAGTAGTGACTGCTAATAATTGCCTGGGTTTGACTTTGGGTTTTTCTTCAATCATGTTTCCGATCACATTATCATGGATTTACCAGTTTTACGGATAGGGTCTCCCGACAGGGCCTGAGTGCCTGAAGATGACGGTAAGGGTTGGTCGTCAGCATCTGTCACTAGCTGCTACGGGTACAGGCGACGGTTGGGATGTCGAGGGGCTGCTGTTTCGCCATCTGCTTTTTTCCAGTGAGACAATTCCGACGCTCGCGACCCTCCTTCTTGCAGTCACACCGAACGCAGGTGCCGTTGCCGTTGCACAGGCAACAAGTGGCACTCTGCATCAGGGATTCAGCGATTTTGCAGGAGAGGCACACTAAAGCTGGAAAATTCACAGAAGACTCCTTTGACATCGCATACTACTACAGTAAAACCTGCTACTACAAACCACCGTGACTAGCGACCAGCCTGGTACTACAGACCACCGTGACTAGCGACCAGCCTGGTACTACAGACCACCGTGACTAGCGACCAGCCTGCTACTACAGACCACCGTGACTAGCGACCACTGCCTGGTACTACAGACCACTTCGCCAGGCACGGACGGTCTCACATTCATTATAATGGTTGTGCGGTGCAAACCTCTAACTAAGGACCAACTGCCACTAAAGACCGCATTCTCTGGCCCCAAGGGCAAGGGGTGGTCGTTAGTCACAGGTTTTACTGTAGATGTACAGTGTAACCAGTGTACAAAGTCATTGGTCATAAACCCCCTTTGAGGTACGAGAATACTGAAGCAATAGTTTCAACATGTTTTCACAGGGATTCAATCACTTACGGCTGCGACGAATTCCACGAGAAATTATTCAGAGCGTCGCTCAGTCTCATTCTGGAAGGCCGCGTAAACACTAGAGAATACTCGTACTCGTACACGGCTGAACGCGCGCGCCTGCCGCCCGGCATGCATGACGTCAAGTCTATACAATGCACTTGAATGCAGTGACCGAGTGACCAGGGAGTCGTCAAATACTTGACGACTCCCTGCTAGTGACCGCAGTCCTCAAAAAAAAAAAGAGACGATGGCAGCTACATGTGCTAGCTAGCTGAGCTCAGATCATGAGGCGCTCGGGTCACAAAAGAACTAACTACATGTACATGATTGTACTTACAAGGAAAGGTTTGCTCCCCACATTGGAGCTCGCGCTATTCCGCCGACTTCACTTGACACTTGACTGACTCACGACTGCCATCCAGAGCACACGAGAAGTCCATCGAACCTTCGACTCGGCAAACCTGCAAGAAAGCACCACTCTCTGCTCAATACACAGTGTTTCAGGGAATTCACCCCTCATCAGTTGAGCTTGAGTAGGCTGAGGAAGATTGTGCCTGAAGAGCGCCACTTATATAGTGCTCTCCAGGCACAAACATCACCAGGGATACGAAGTTTGAAACTTACAGAGACGCTCCGTTTCCAGCGCGACAAACACCTCGTGAACACCAGATTAGCAGCGTGAGTCAGTGTCGCTCCTGGACGGTGAAACGTTCTCACCGTCCAGGAGCGACACTGACTCACGCTGCTATCTGGTGTTCACGAGGTGTTTGTCGCGCTGGAAACGGAGCGTCTCTGTAAGTTTGTATCCCTGGTGATGTTTGTGCCTGGAGAGCACTATAATAAATTATTATAAGTGGCGCTCTTCAGGCACAATCTTCCTCAGCCTACTCAAGCTCAACTGATGAGGGGTGAATTCCCTGAAACACTGTGTATTGAGCAGAGAGTGGTGCTTTCTTGCAGGTTTGCCGAGTCGAAGGTTCGATGGACTTCTCGTGTACTCCGGATGGCAGTCGTGAGTCAGTCAAGTGTCAAGTCAAGTCAGCAGAATAGCGCGAGCTCCAGTGTGGGGAGCAAACCTTTCCTTGTAAATCATCGCCGAAGTCGCAACCACTATTTCGTACTTACTCACAATGACGGTCGGAGTGGGTATCGAATGGCAGACACGAGAACAAGTATTACCTGTCCAGATTCTCACCATCAGTTACATGAGCTGTTTTTCAACATGGCGCCACCTGCACCAGGTTTGGCGCCATGTTGCTTTCTCTCTCCCTCTTCACTCCTGCTGTGGTCTTGCGCTACTGTCGCTATCGCCTTCGATGACTCGGTAACACTGCCCTGTTATCGCCTCTATTCTCACCTATATCCGTTAACCTACGGAGATGGAAGGCTACTGGTTTGTGCATTGGATCCATTAGCCATTGGCGGACTATGCTCGGCCAATCGTCAAAATATTATGCTTTTGATTATGCCACAATTATGCCAACAAATATGCTGAATTATGCTGAATTATGCTCGGTCCCACTATGTATTCACGCTGTACATAGAGGATTTGGAAACCACGCATACACACACGGCCATGCCCTAAGCATAATTTTTGTCTAAACCGAAAGATTATGCCGACCTTACATGTTGGAATCCGGATATTATGCCGGAGCATAATTTTTGACAAAATCCCAAGATTATGCCAAATATTATGCCGACATAATCCGCCAAGGGCTATGACAAGGAGTCGTAACATCTGCAGGCTTTCTGACAACGCTGTATTATGCCCTATTAAAGGGGAAGTTAAGGCAAAAATTAAAATTTCACCAGTTGTAGTCTTCGGGGTGCTGAGTCGAATGGTCTTGGTCCGAGGAAGCTGAGACCCTCCCTTCCTACTTGAATCCCAATCGAACTCGCGCACTTCCACCGAAACTGGGTGACTGCGCCCTACTAGATGGGGATTTGTATGCAAAATGTCACTAAAAGCGCCATTTCGTTCTTATAAAAGCATGGATGACCGCGATTGGCCCATATGTTGTAGTCTTTTGGACGCTGAGTCGACTGGTTTTGGTCCGAAAAGGCTGCGATGTAGCGTTCCTCCTTTATTCCCAATCGAACATGGTTGAAGAAGCGGTCACGTGCTCCTGCGTACACCGGTCACCTGGTCACCGTGCCTGCAGGGTACAACTACAGTGGTGGTCAAAAGTTTTGACCCACCATGCAGATTTTTCTAATTCTGAAGGTTTGGGCTGTAAGCTACTAAATTTTTGGTTGAGGACCTCTGAATCAGGCTGAATAGTGAAGTAGAAATGAAAAATGCTGAAACACGGAGTCATCTGGGGACTACTGTGGTCAAGTATATGTAAAAGGTGGGTCAAAACTTATGGCCAACGCCCGCACTATCATAAACCGCCAACAGGATACACGAAATAGTGTGATTTCTAAAAAGTATTCAACTAAACTAAAGTCTAGAAGTCAGTCCCGGCCTATTCCAGATACATCCACCACTTTGTAACCCCTCCCTTGGCCTTGATGATCGCTTGCATACACTGCCGCATTGAATCGACGATCTTCTTGCGCTCCTGAGGAGAAATCAACTTCTATGCCTCCCGGCACACTCGCCACAGCTCATACTGGTTTCTGGGGGTGATTTCGACATCGTGCTGCTTCAGCCCAGCAATTTTGCAGAGATTCTCAGTTGGATTGAGGTCAGGTGGCTGCAGGGGCCATGTCAGGACGGTGATGCCGTTCACCGTCCGCCGCGCCTCCGTTCTGTTTGCGGAGCGTTTGCGGCCATAAGACACCACCCACACCACCCACAAGCTGCATCATGCTCAGCAACATCATGTTTTCGGATGATGCGAGGTACTGGTCCACATTCATCGTATCCATCACCCGGCAAATGCGCGCTACGCCGTTGCTGGCCATGGCTCCCGTACATTGATATTGCCGTCGCGGCGCTTCACAGTTTTGCGGGTGCATGTGCCAGCCAGAGCCTATCCTGTCCACCTCCTGACGTAAACTGCATCACCAGAGCCCTTGAGGTTGATTTTAGACTCATCAGTCCACAGAAATTACCACCAGTCATCACTGCTCCAGTCCTTGTGCGTCTATACAAATTTAAGGCGTTTTGCCTTATTCACGGCACTGGTGAAGGGCCATTTGATGGCCATACAGCCACGTAGGCCTGCTCTCTGCAACTTGCGTCTCACAGAACGCACAGAAATCGCGTTATCACCGTCGCTCACCATCTCAGCTCGCAGGCAGTGACGTATTTGAGGTGATTCGCCATTGACTTCATGATATGGTGGCGATCTTGTCTTGCACTGGTCTCTCTTGGTCGGTCTGATCGTGGTGAAATGAAGTCAATTTTTGTTTCCTGACAATTCTACGTATCGTAGGATTACTCAAATCCAACAGAGGAGCGATACCACGCCAAAAGAGACCGTCAACACTCAGCTTCACGACCATTTCCCTCACATCCTTGCTAATCTGACCTCGGTTCACTAAATTGGCTGAAAATACCATCTCCGTCGTCAAAATAATCAAGTTTGATATCGCAAACTCTCGAAGTGAGAAGTCAAGTGTTGATTTTCAACTTTCCCGGCACGTGCATCAGCCTGACAACTTTTTTGAAACCGTACGGTACGGTACAGCAAAATTTGGTCACGTGGCCATAAGTTTTGACCCACCCAAATGTATGGTGATCCATCACAAATCTCAGTTGACAACGGATTCTTGCAAATTTTAGTGTCCTTGCCAAGTTTCAATCAGCTTTGGCCTCAAAGAAGTCAAAAACGGCGTGTTTAGGAGCCAGACTGAGCTGTACTGACGATTCCATGGGGTGGGTCAAAACTTTTGGCCACCACTGTAACTTACTCACTACACTATATACTAGCCTGTTTGACCTTTCTTGGATGCACTCCTGTCACTCGAGTTGAACCAGGGAGTCGTCAAATACGACTCCCTGAGTTGAACCTTGGTGTGAAATTTGTCGCCTGCTGGCGTGGTGACCAGGTGATTTGGGCACCCAGGAGCACGTGACCGCTTGTTCAACCATGTTCGATTGGGAATAAAGGAGGAACGCTGCATCGCAGCCTTTTCGGACCAAAACCAGTCGACTCAGCGTCCAAAATACTACAACATATGGGCCAATCGCGGTCATCCGTGCTTTTATAAGAACGAAATGGCGCTTTTAGCGACATTTTGCATACAAATCCCCATCTAGTAGGGCGCAGTCACCCAGTTTCGGTGGAAGTGCGCGAGTTCGATTGGGATTCAAGTAGGAAGGGAGCGTCTCAGCTTCCTCGGACCAAGACCATTCGACTCACTCAGCACCCCGAAGACTACAACTGGTGAAATTTTGATTTTTGCCTTAACTTCCCCTTTAAAGCATAATTTTTTGTCTAAACCGAAAGATTATGCCGACCTTACACGTACACGTTGGAATCCGTATATTATGCCGGAGCATAATGTTTTGACGAAATCCCAAGATTATGCCAAATATAATGCCGGCATAATCCGCCAAGGGCTAGGATCCATCCTAACCGGCAATATGAATTCCTGTCTCCTATTTCAGGATATTCTTTTCCTGGTGGACAAAACTGGGTTTTTCCTTCTGGTCCCTGAACTGTTTTTCTGTCGCAGATGAGCTGCATTGATTTCTACACATTTACTGGATGATGTCATTATTTTGCTGAATGGCTGCTGAAGCCGCGTTGTCATGGCATTTTTGTAGTGGAAGCAATGGGACGAGGGTAGAGACGAAAATGTCACCAGCGACACGAGGGAGTATACTCCGGGTCCGGCAATGTTTTAAAACGAAAGCTGTTCCGCTGGTTGCAAGTGTGGGAGGTCTCCGAGGCGAGCTGGTTGAGCGCGAGAGTACAATTGTAAACAATGTACTCTTGGTACAGGCTTACAGGGATGTGCAAGCACAATGCACTTCACTTCTATGAAGGTTCGGGTTGACTGAGCATGATGTCTGCCGTCTGTGCTGCCGGTGCTAACAACAGTTCACTTTGAAGTACATGTGTGCTGTGAAACCTGGCAAAGGCGACCACTCAAGGGACCTTCAAAATGCGGTCGCTATGTACAGGTGGTCACCTTATCTAGGGTCATTTGACTGGAAATGTTAGAGAGGCCGCGCAGTGCGCACAACGAAAATTCGTAAGATTTCGACCGTCCGGGTTCGAGTAACAAAAGTTGCTAGGAAGATCCGTCCAAACGCGGTCATGTATCGAAGTTACCGAAAATACATGCATATCTCCACCGAAATATTCCGCTTTTCCAGTCGAATTATTAATTTCGTAACTGGCACACACACACACACACACCACACACACACACACACGTGCGCACACGTACATGCACACACACGCACGCGGCACACACACACACACTTACACATACACACACACACATACACACACACACGCACACACTTACATATACACACACACACACACACACAGAAACACAAGCGTAATCATGGTAATACACATACAATGTACATGTGTGCTTGGTCCTGTTCATGTCAGGCTGTTGACGTTGCTGCACTTGAAGTACAGTCCGTATCGCCTATAAGGTTGGCGGCTATAGTAATATACCGGATATAGTGATCAATTTCTCAAATTCATTTTCATTTGCCATAACTAAGTATACACAGTTATCGCGTATAGTAATAATCGTCTATAGTAATATATCGCCTATAGTGATCAAATTCATATTTCAAAAGACGTTTATTACAATTATTTTTGCATCGATTATAGTGATTGATGTAAAATCAAGTGGTGTCAGAGGAGAACAGAGTGTTACTTCTGCGTGAAGAACTAACTTGTCCAGTGTTGTTTGGTGAGTTCTGCTTGTACAAGTTGCCAAAATATGCCTCCATCGTGAGGAAATGCTGTTGTGTGACATGAGCTGCAGCCAGCTATGCAGTGCGTATGTGCATGGTGCCCTGAGTCGTTTGACACCCCACTCGCATACATTGCATGCAGTATCGGTCATAGTGATATATCGCTTATAGTGATAAAATGCTCATAATCAAACACCAACGCTATAGGCGATACTGACTGTACTTAGTAACAGCTGCAGGGGCGTCGCACACGGTACGGTCACTACGGCATTGACCGCGCCACTATTTGCCCCAAGTACCCCGGGAATCAATAAAATGCACTGATTTGGGTTCTAAAATTCCAAAATTTTCGGCTAAGCAACCCCTCCCCCACGAGTTAAATTGTACTTCAGATGGCTGACCGTACCACATAAAATTACCTTCCGACGCCCCTGAGCTACTAGTAGTAGTACTACTTGTAAATACAGTAACACCAGCAGATTCCCTGGCAGCCAGATCATAGTAGAGGTAGAGTGGCCAGCACATGGCTGCATCTGTGTTGATCAAAGACAAGTACAAACTGTACAATAATTCTTTACTTGACTTTTAATACGTGCGCTGTGGATTGCCGAGTGCATGCTGTCATTGCCTGGGAGCTGAGTAGGTGTAGTGATGTCGTGATGATGATACAGTCATGTGCATGATTGATGTGGTCCCTGAACTGTAGACTAGACTAACTTCGGGGCCATCCATATTGATGATAATTATCGATCTTTTACACGAAGAGAAAAAAGTTTCGTTTATGGGTGGGTGGGTCAAGGGGAGTTTCTTTTTGAAAGTATTGATTATGTGAGCCATCAAGGCATTCTTGCTGTAAAGTCAATCTAGTTTTCGTTGAGGGGGGGTGGGAGGGGGTGGGGGGTGGGAGGGGGGGGGGGTGGGAGGGAGGGGGGGGGGGTGGGAGGGAGGGGGGGGGGGGTGGGGGAGGGAGGGTCCTAACTAAACTTTTTCGTTTCGTGAAAATTTTACATGCCCCAAACTCCAGTAGGTGGGTCCACACCTACACATTGTACGTGAGTAGAAGCAAGAGTATTATTATAAACCATGATACACAAAGGCACACAATGAAAACCTTGGCAAATTTATTCCGTTGTGACTCCGAGTTTCATGGCTGAACCAATCATCAGACAACGATAATGGAATAGGAGGCAGCGCTGGTATATCTAAGTGGAGAGAGGTGTGATAATACGATAGCGTATAAACCATGATAAGTTTTTTTTGATAACCCCCTTTTTTTACAAGCGGAGTATCGATCTTTGGCGGATCTTGAGGCAAATGGCAAAATTTGATTCTGCAGTACGTACTCACATAGACTTATGGTGCGTTCGTCTTCATCACCTTTTCGAAAACAAATTCTTAGAAGAGATCAGTTGAAGTGTCCCAATAGAACGGTTTCTACCATTTTAGAGCTTTTTCAGTGGAATTGTCATGGCGATAATGACGTCCGATCCGATCGACCATCTCCGCGGGAATATTCCAAACTCTTCAGAATTAATCCACCTCTCCCATCGGATGAGGTTGTGGCGTTTTGAGGAGACTTTCGCTTTCTGAAAAAACCAATAAGCCACCTCTTGAGAAAAACGAAACTCCTCGAAAGTCAAAGAGCGGCGAACGTGCCCCTGCTTAGTAACATGCTATATCACATGTCACGTGACTGTTTCCTTGGATCGGGCCAATCACTGATCTGTATGAGCGGGCAATAAATCAGTCCAACGCCCGTTGTCCGTGACAACCCTGACAGTGACGCTAGTACACTGTACGTGTGAAATCTACGGGATTTGAACGCGGTGCCTGTGTACAGTGCTATGCAGTGTACATGTGAACGCGTGTTCGACAGTGGCGATCTCAGCTTTTCTTTTTCTTTCCTTTCAAGTGTTGCTGCACACGAGATCGACTTTCGGCTTTAGTTTTGATTCTTTCAGGTTAGTGTATTCAGTGATGTTAGGCTGAAATGGCATGGTTGGTCGGGCAATAATGGATTTCCAGCGCCCTCCAAGTGAGCCCTCGGGCCTACGACCATTATAATTATATTTAGTTTCACAAATTTTCAGTATACCTCTATTTTCGGTGCATCTGTTTCATACCTAAAATTTCAACACACCGAACAAACACTGACACACATAATCCAATAGGGAACTAGTAGTAGTAGTAGATTTTATTATTTTACTAGGGGAGTCCCAAGGAACTGCTTCTCTGTACCTAAAATTTCCGTTCACCAAACCTGGCCTTTTGCCCTCCGATACTGAAAATATTCAGTACCTAAGGCTAAATTTCTGAAAATTAATTAGAGTAACTCTACAGCCAGTAGAGGGTGAAGTGACTGTGTATTAAACATGGTGCACTTGCTAGCTGTGTGTACACGTACTTTATATTCGGAATATTCCTTTGAATGACATGAATCAGTGATATGAATGACTGCACAAAATGTCAGTTCATCATAATACTTTCGGTAAGATTCGGCTGTGCTAAAACTACAAACTAACTTTCAGTAAAATAGACTCATTCAACAAACACCGGGCCGGGGGAATAATCTAGCAAAAGACGTGGCCTGTGCGCTGTGCAGTGCGTGATTAGGCGGGAAGCAGTGCGTAAACGTGCCTGAGCGCACGGTGAATGCTTTGTCTTCCCTGAGCCGGTAGCTTCTTACCGTATCCTGGACTGGAGTTGTGCTGGAGTTTGGCGATCGATTGGAGGTTCCGCCTGGCCAACGGATATCTCTCCATGCGGCGAGGAAACAACCGATGGCAGTTTGACCGACAAGAAAATCTGGTCAAATGTTATGCGATGTGAACGACTTCGCTGCTGTTGTTGCTGCTCTTTCTCACCACTGCCATCAGTTACCGTCGCATAGTCCGCGGTGCTGCCCAGCCTGCAGCCATGCAGCTACTCATCTACGCTACACAAACACGGTAGATCTAGTACCGGTAGTAGTACCTGCACGTGCCACGAAGATATTCAGTTTTTTTATTTCACTCGTCCGAATAGTGTTCACTTGCTTTGTCCTTATCATCTTATGCTACTGTAGACCATTGCCTTCAACAAACCAACGTTTTAGCGACCGCATTCATCACTTCCCACTGCCTAAACGCTTTGCCTCAGCGCTATAGCATGAGTTTACCGATCACGTCAACCCAGGTGCAGGTGCAGTTGCAACTCCGAAAGGGATTTTTATTTTGATGGACAGCAACTCCAACCTTGGTGTTTGTGATGCCCCGATATTGTGGTGTCTCTGCCGCGCTGCCCTCTGCTCGAACGCTCCTGATAGCATCTGTAGCGATCGCTACGTTCCTGGTGTACTCGTCGCACTATGCGCTAATACTCGGAACGACACGCCAACAGCAGGTGAACAGAGAACTCGATGTGCCGGAGCAGCGACGTCAAATCTCCTCTCCTGTCGACTCGTCACTGTTCGTCGGCAACGAGGAGCAGCGGAAGCAGCAATGTCGCTGCGAGAAAGAGTGCAAGCGCTGCTTGAAGCGCGCGTACTCCGCTGCAGCCGAGCGCACGAGTCAGGACAATGAAGACGGCGGCGGCGAGCAGGAAAGCGAAAACGGAGCACGTGCCCCAGACGCAGATCCTGGCGGCGGTAGCGATGCGGACGCCACCAGCACGACGAGTGCCAGGTGCGAGGCTGCAAAAATGTCCGTCAACGGAGAGTACCAGCAATCGGTGTACATTCTGAAGAGGTCTGGCAGTGCAGGTGCAGGAAGAAAGGAGGCAGCAGCAGCAGCCACTGGTACTGGCAAACACAACAAAGACACGATCCTGTGGCCGTTCTCATTCATCAAGAAGTACTGTGACATCCCGGGCATGATACAGGCTGAGACGACTGGCGACGGCGGTGGTGGTGACGGCGGCTTTGTGTTTGAGCACTCGCACGGCCGCCTGTACCACCCGACGGCGGCCGCGCCGTACCGTGCCACCGGGCCCTACATCACGTTTGAGAATTCGTCGGTGGAGACGCGCGGCCAGGTGCAGTGCATCGACGGCGCGGAGTCGGTGCCGCGCTCGCAGCGCGACGACCGCGTCAACTCCTACTTCTACCCGACGCAGATCGCCCAGTTCGGCCTGAAGCACTACAGCCGGCTGAAGAGCCAGGGCGAGATCAGGTCCTGGCTGCTGCTGGATGACGGCAAGGGTTCGGGCAAGAAGCGGTGGATCGGCTCCAGTAAGGTCTCCTATGCGGATGGCACGATGCGCTTCCGAACGGCGGGGTTTAGCACGGAAGGTGAGAGGACATCTGGGCACTCTTGGAACTGGGGGGGGGGGGGGAATTATTGTTACCATGGCGATATTGACACAACAGGGGCGAGGCATCCAGCAGCTTCATGGTGGTATTGGACAGCATTGTAGTGGCGGGTGTGCGCGCGTGCATGTCTTCTTGCTGATCGATGCGAGGTCAGCCGCTGCGCATAATGCCGTTCTGTGTGTGTGTGTGTGTGCGTGCGTGCGTGTGTGTGTGCGTGTGTGTGTGTGTGTGTGTGTGTGTGTGTGTGTTGGATGGCCTGAAGGAAGAGAGAAGACGATAGCGCAAACTCTGGATACTTGTGCGTGCAATAAGGCCATGGGCCTGGGAGCCATGCAGCGGCAGTTGTCACAAAAGACACTAGTGCCCGTAGAGCCCCCCCCCCCCCATTTTGCTTATGGCACTGAGTTGTACCAAGAGTACATGAAAACCAGAGTGTGCAGCTCGGATGGGTTGCTGTCACGGCGAAATTCCGTGATTACATCATTTTAGTGATGTAGTGCGTACAAGCAGGGTTCAAGCAGGTCTCTTTCTGCACAACTGCAGCTCAGTTGTACGCACTACGCCATTTCCCGCCTCAGATCTGGGCCAAATATGATGTAATCACGGAATTTCGCCGTGACAGACACCCATAGCAGAAAAGGCCCCAAGCTGCACACTCTGGTTTTCATGTACTCTTGGTTGTACATGTATCACAGGCTTTGCTGATACTAGGGAGGTTTAGTCCCACGTAATCCGTGGGTACTTTACGTGGGTGTACCACGTGATACTCAGTGACCCACGTACAGACGTTTTCTGATTCACGACATACCGTGTATGGAGGCTCACCCACGTTCCGCCAGAACGTGGGTGAAAATCAGAATGGAGCGCATTGTGCGAGCTGTGAGGGTGCTCAGCTGAAGAAGTTTCCGAAGCACGAAATCAAAATATTGGATGAGCTTCTTAGGCCGGGGTAGCTTCATCTTTGACCAGGTTTTGGCCTTTAGCTTCATGCTTTTGTTTGTTCCGTGTGACTAAACACAACATTGCAACGTGGATGCCCTTCATCCACTTTACGTGGATCACCCACGTACGCGTTTCCGTTACGTGGGAACTAAACCTCCCTATTGTGCCCGTGTGGGTCATCTAAGAATATCATTGAATCATTGTTGAGTACCGTCGGTCAGTGCATTGTTGTGTTGTTGTGTTGTTGTGCATGATTTGGTTGTATCCAGACACTGGACATGAAGACCGATTACACATGGACACGAAATCCATGAAGCCCACCGACAAATCGTCTCCTTACCACCCGAGCATTCTGATGGCGCAAGTCCAGCTCGGTGAGCAGGCGGCAATCACCGTTCGGCTGAGAGTCCTGTTCTACAATCAAAAGACGATGCCGTCGACCGTTCACACGCTGCACTACGTCAGCAAATCGGCTGTGCCGCACATTTCCAAGCCGATTCACTGCGACAAGGCCAGCCGGGAGGTCTACCATCACCTAGGCGACGACAGCGGCCAGTGGAGGACGGTGGTCAGAGACCTGGCCGTGGACGTGATGAAGGGCATAGCCATGTGCCAGGGCGTCAAGCGCAAGTCGAGCCTCGCCGACTTCATCACCTCGGTGCACGTTCAGTCGGTGCAACTTCACGGCACGGGGTCGCTACGGCAACTCAGCCTGAACAGTTCGGCTCACGAGCGCATGTTCATGAGCGCTGCGGGCTGGTTCGTGCGCAATCAGGATGCGCACGGCGGCTGGCCTATCCCCGTCAAGAGGCAGATGTCCCGCGGCATGTCGCCCCTGCAGCCTGGCTGGAAGTCTGCAATGGCTCAGGGTCAGGCCATCTCACTGCTGGTGCGCGCGTATGACCACACGCACAAAGAGGTATGGAGCAAGCCGTAGTGACAGTGCATTGCTATCCCATATCCCCTCAGTGGCATTACTTGCCCAATGCGCACACACAGTCTTGAAGCCATGGAGGCATATCATAGCGCTGCCCCCCCCCCCCACCCCCTGAAGTTTTGGCCACCCCTTTCGAAATGAATAACACCACAGCACATGGTTTGACTATACAAGCGCAAACACCTTGTTTTCCTGTGATCCATGGCGTGTTGTGCTGGTTCGTGACCTGAGTGCCATGCCTCCATCACTGTGCTGTATACATACTGGGCAAACTGGGCATGATCTCAGCGAAGGCATGCAGCTGATTTGCTGACTTCAAGAAGTGCGACTACTCAGTGCTAGCATACATGTAATGAGTTTGTATGTGCTATAAATAATGCAGGGCGCCAACTTACTATAGGTAGTGACTACACCCAATTTCCAAAACTTGCTCCGATCGCTTCAATTTTGGTCTCATTCGATTCTCCCAGGCGTAGTACATAGGCGGGGGGAAATCTGCAAGTATTATTCAAATCGGCCCAGCCATTCTTGAGTTATAGTGATTTGAAGTGCGCCAAGTTGGACTTTCGCCGGAAACAGACATGGATGGGAGTGATGGGAGAATCGAGACTGACCGCACACTCAGTGCATGCAGTGCAGTGTACAGTGCACACGCCTCGCCACTCGAACTGCGCGTACGAAATCGCATACTTTGGTATGCTGGCGTAGAACAAATTCGCTCGTAGAGGAAGACGAAAGCTTCTCACCGCCTTGTAAGTTCACATGGCCAGTAGTTTTTCGACGCTGAAGACGATGGAACAGTCCGCGACGCTGCGACCCGACTAGAACAACCCGAAATTCATACCCTGAAAAAGCGCGGAGCGCAGAGCTCCTAAATTTTGTCGTATGGAAACGGGACTTCGGGTCTGAAGGGCACGAACATCTCCTCTCTCAGATAAAGCAATCCACTCGATGCGATATTCTACAATTTGACCTGGCCACACCGAAAAGCACTGTGATGTCGGATTCTCCCATCGGAAGTATAGAAACTTGTTCCGAAAATTTAGCGTCTGGGTGCGAGGGAGTAAAGTCACTACTATAGTATCATTCATGGGGTAGGATTTCATCGAGCAAGGCTGTATACTACTGCTGTTGCCATCATGTTCGATAAAACTCTACCTCGTGGGGCGGTGCGCACGCATGACTTTAATAGCAGTGCAAGCACAGGGCTTGATCGTGCAGGTCCGGGTGCATTGAGATTTAGCTGTACTGCCCGATATCAAGTTTGGCTGTCTGCAGTCGGCACACAGCCATCCGTTGTCCAACTCCAAGTTTCACTGTCAGCTTACCCTCGTGTTTATCTGGTGGCGTGTCACTGTCCTGCTGCACAGGAGTTCCTGGACGCTGCGGCAAAGGCCATCGAGCCGTTCAAGCATCTGTCCAAGGACGGCGGTGTGCGCGCCGTGTTCATGGACCAGTACGTATGGTACGAGGAATACCCGACCAGTCCCGCTCTGTTCGTGCTGAACGGCTTCATCTCGTCGATGCTAGGCCTTTACGATCTCGCCGAGGTGATGAAGGATGCTCGCGGACAGCAGGCGGCCGTGGCAGCCCAGCGACTGTTCGATGCCGGATTCAAATCCCTGCACGCGCTCCTGCCGCTGTACGACACCGGCTCCGGTTCCATCTACGACCTGCGGCACTTCATGACGAGGCAGGCGCCGAACGTCGTGCGTGCCGAATATCACGTCACGCACATCAACCAGCTGGCCACGCTCACCAGCATCTTCCCGGACGACGAGCAGCTGAAGACGTTCTACCAGCGGTGGCTTGGCTACCACAACGGGCACCGTGTGTCTCGCAATTAACCGTTAGAGCACGCCGCTGTGTGTGCAAAAAAGAGAGGCCACACCCTGTGGACCTGTTGCTATTGGACTGCTCCCGTAGGATGATGGTGCGATTCCAATTGGGTATGGATGCCTTGAATGCCCTGGACATCATCACCTGCCTGGTTATATCTTGTACAGACTACAAACATCATCACCTATCCAGAGATCGTGTGCGGACGTCGACGCCAATCATGGTTGATACACTGGTCAGACGTCACCGCCAGATCATCAGTACAGACATCGACACCGGCTCGCACACATTGTACCCCGTACAGACCCCACGTCACCTGTGCGGACGTCGTCGCGTGCAGCTTTAAAGGACCGGACACTGCTGCTCTCGAGCGTACTGCGTTACGTATACCCATGTGCGAGGTTGGCATCTGCATGCCAACTAACTTGAACTTTTTTTATTTTATTTTTTTAGGAAACGGACCGACATGATTATAATTATTATGCATGAAATGGACTCCGTCCTATTTTGAGCAGCTCAGATACGCAGACCAATACTGAACAGTGCACTATTATTAATAATAATTATAATAATATCTAGGGTCGTAGACTTGATCGTGACACTATTCTTATCAACAGATGATGATGATGCCGTGCAAAGCAGTTCAGATCCGAGAATCGCGGAGTGATTCCCTGACTGGTTTCGGTCTCCTGCTCTATAGTCGCAAAACTGATAATCATTATTATCATGATGGACACCGGATACACACCACTAGTATTGGATTACACCCGCTTTATTCTATACGCCAACTACTAGTACATACTACCCTACAACTCGGCCCACATGTGACCATGACCATGCTCTTATGTACAAAGTGACTCGTTCTATGATTGTATTTTATCCCGCCGTTCCGCTCTGATAGACCGACTACGTGTGTCATCAAGAGTACATAACCGCCAGGGTAATATGTACTCTTGATGTCATGCCCATGTGTGACCCTGACCCTGACCATGCTGTTATTATATGAAGTGACTCTGGTTCTATGATTTTTTTATCCTGCTGTTCCGCTCTAACAGACTGACTCTGCTTGCTATGTGTGCCACTGGTGTCCTTGAGTAGGTCTTCCGTACTACTTCATGTCTTCAAAGTGAATTGACCGTCCTTGTGCGATTGCTCTGAACCATTACATCATTGCATGTACTTCAAGTACATTGTGCATGCATGATAGCCTCTTCTACGGGCAAACAAAACACAATTTGCCACGGTGGAGGCTCGGAGTAGAACACAATTCAAATACTGAAAACCACTTTGAGCCCGTCAATTTTTTCCTCCTCGATTTGGGCAAAAGACAGAACTAAAGTAAGGGTGAGGCTTCTTGCAGTTTCATTTAGAAAAAAATGATGACCTGATGATGGTGAAATGCTGAAACGTAGCTGAAATGGACAAGAAAACGGTGTCAGTGTTTTGCAGAGTCATGGGAGTGAGCTTGTCAGCTCAAATGCCTTTCTTCTAAACAGAAATGAATTACAGCAACACAATTCAAAATCGTGCAGTCCAGAGATAGAGCAATGCTGAGGTAAGTATTGTCAGAAACATGAACTGGCTGCATTAATGGGGTCTGAGCAGCCTGAAAAAGTCAAAATCTTGCGGAAGAAAATAATGGCCGACGTGCATTCACGACACCAGTGCCACTACAGCTCAGCACCAGGGAGTAGTAAAATACCGGTATTTCACTACTCCCTGCTCAGCACAGTGGCAGCGCGACGAAAGACAGCGGAGCGGAATAGTGTGCACACATAAGCGCTACAGGAAGATAGGAACTTGGGAACAGAAGAGAACTGGCTAGACATGGCCACTAGCCGAGTACTCAAACACAAAGTTCCCTCTTCCACTAGTGCACTGCTGTTGGTAGAAAAATAATTGGAAAATATTTCTACAATTCTCCTAAAGGACAACTAGTGACAGGGATGGAGTACACTGACAAGTTGGCAGTGCTATAATGACATTACACGTTGTGATGTTCAGCGTAGCAGACTAGCACTCACAAAGCACGTTATAGAGTTGAAGAGTGGCTGGGCAGCGGACCGTGCACATGCGCAAATGCTGACAGGGTGTATGGACATCTGCCAGTACGCAAACATTACCATCAGCTTCAAGCTCGGTAAGACGCTGTTTGTGTGTGTGTGTGTGGGGGGGGGGGTGTTGTAATCGCAGCTGTTCCCCTTAGGATTTGGACAGGAGATCCAGCTGTCGTGGTAGCAGTATCGCCATCTCCCTGGATATCTCGAGCTCCACCTGCAAGATGGCAACACAGGATGCAAAGCTCTCACCACAATCAATCCCCCCCCCCCCCCCTATGCCGGGCTCACACTGCCTATCTTATCAAAACTTACTCCAAAGTACTGCTACAGTAAAACCTGTCCAAGACGACCGCTCAAGGGATCTTCAAAATATGGTCTCTGTTACCAGGTGGTCTCCTTAACCAGGGTCATGTGACTGGGCGATTAATAGAATGATCCTGGTTTCACTGGTCTTCTATGATAGGTTTATACAAAAGAGAAAGGACCAAGGAACTACAAGTTACGCTATACTGTCCACTAACACCACCAGTTACTAAACAATCAGCTCATGCGATAACATTGCACGACACTGACCGACGGTACTGACGTTCTACAACTAACTGGCTAACAGCTCTAGCACATCTTTCTCTTTTGTATAAATTAAACCTTGACTCTCCAACTGAGTCCATTCTTTGATAGGTGGTCGCCTTATCCGAGGGGTCGCCTTGACAGGTTTTACTGCTAGTTAGATAGTGTGTCGAGTAATTAGTTAGTAGAGTGCAACTCTGATACTTTAAGACGTACCTGAAGTACCCTCATGGAGGGGGGGGGGAGACAGGGAAGTGTACCTAGTATCCAAAAAAAGAATATTTTTTCACGGTTCGCGGGAGACTCGGCAAACAAATCAAACTCCCTCTTCGGTGCAACTGTGGGCTATATTATTGTCATAGAATCGGCAGCGTCAAACAGGCCATAAGATGGTGTGTGATCTTTCGGCAACCCCCGGAATGGTGTTAAATTGAGAGTTGAACCAGGAGCACTCTGAATCGCTCAGGCGACGGGCATCAAGAAACAGCCCAGCATAGCAAGTACATGTACAGTGCTGCTCAATGAAATCCAGTCGCGTCACTCAAGTTAGCGCCTTGCACCATTTCACAGGCCAGTGTTCGCAGGTCTAGGGCTGCGCAACTCGAGTGACACGACTGGATTTCATTGAGCAGCACAGTACATGCACAGTGTAGTGGCATGGTCAGAAGAGAAGCAGTGTTCCACAAGGCTGCGCCATACGGCATCACTGTCCATCCACCAGTACGGATTCCGGCAGGGGCTCAGCACATCTGACCTTCTCACGTCTCTCAACCACTCCTGGGTCTCCGCAGTCAACCGTGGTGGCGCAGTGCGCGTGCTGGCTGTAGACATAGCAGGAGTATTCGACAAAGTTTCACACCGAGGCGTGCTCCGCAAGGCTGCGTCATACGGCATCACTGGTCCCCTAATCAACTGGCTGTCTGACTACCTGTACGACAGGAAGTTGCAGGCAGTAGTCGACGGAGCATCTTCAGAATCATACAAGATTGATGCTGGGGTCCCACAAGGGAGCATCCTTGGGCCCACACTGTTTTTGCTGTACGTGAATGACGCCTGCGACATCCTACCGGAAGGGATCACTCCGGCTGTTTACGCAGATGACACCACGCTTTATGCCCACATCCCAACGCCACATGCTGTGACAGAAGTGTGCCGCAACCTCCAAGCTGGTGTAGATGCACTTGCTGAATGAGGTGCTCAGTGGCGCGTCACTTTCGAGCCAACGAAATCACAGGCCATGACTGTGTCCCGCCACCGCAGACCCTGGGAGACACCACCCATCCAGTTCAATGGCACAGCGGTCCCGGAATGCTCGCGGCTGAAGCTCCTTGGAGTGACGTTTGATGCCCATCTATCATACTCAGAGCATCTTCGAGGAACTGCAGTGCGTGCCACACAGCGAATTGGTTTCTTCCGAAAGGCGTGCCATGTCCTGGACCCACCGGGCCGGACCACAGTATACCGGGGGTTCATTCGGCCTCTGATGGAGCACTGCCCACTTGTATGGATGGGAGCTGCGGCTACCCATCTCTCACAGCTGGACCGAGTCCAGTATCGTGCCCTCACCCTGATTGGGACAGAGGCTGCAATGGACACTCTGTCCCTGTGGCGCCGTGTGGCCAGCCTCACAACTCTGTACAAGTTCCATGACGTCACAAGCCCACCAGCTCTTGCAGCGACACGCCCAGCCAGAGCCATCGCACCCGCCATCGCGCCTCCCACACGTCGTCGCTCGGCAGCCAACCTTGCGCACAAGCTTTAACTCCAGACAGCCCTACCTGCCAGATCGTGCAATGTTGCGCTGCTCCAGACAGCCCTACCTGCCAGATCGTGCAATGTTGCGCTGCGCTCTTTCCCGGAGTGCCTCATCGAAGCCTGGAATGAACTGCCAGCCACTCTCCTCCGCGATGCATCGTCTGCCAAAGGGATGCAGCAGTTCAAGGTTCTGACCTACCGCTACCTGAAACGGTCGGGTTGGTCATGGGCCACGGACATCGCCCCCTACAACTTGTAGGCTACTGCCAGTACGACCCTCCCTGTTCATGTTCTCGGAGCACTCCCTTCTCATCAAACTCCCAATCCATCTGTCTTTATCTCTCTCTAACTCTCCTCCATTCTCACTCTAATCTTTCGTCAAAATTGCACGGCAATCAGCCTCTACTTTCGCCTCAGCATCATGATCTTGATACTGCTATCTTTGTACTTGTTTGCGTACTTGTTTGCACTCATATCTTGGAATAACTCGCAAACTAACAAGTTTCCTGGTTTCCTCCCCTCCCTCCTCTCTTTCCTACCCTTAGAGTTCTTGCTCTCCTGCTCCCCGCCCTTCCACTCCCCATTTTGTTTCCTTTGGTGCACATGTGCAGCTGTGATGCCGAGACCCTTGGTCGGCTGAGCTTCACAGGTCCCACCCACTCCAGCCTGCTGGATATGTACCATTGTGTGTCGAGTTCTCCTCCTCATTTTAGTTCATCATGCAGTGAGTGTTCAATAGTAAAAAAAAACAAAAAAACTTAGAAGTTGCGTGTGCTCCGGATGGCAGTCGTGGGTCAGTCAAGTGTCAAGTTCGGCAAGAAGCGTGTGTTCCTAGTTGGAACAATCAACTTCAAAATAAAAAGAAGCAGTGAGGTAGCTAGAGCTAGAGAGCAATGCACTGGGTGCTTACCTGGAAAGCTTTGGCCAAGTCGTCTTGCTTGTGGCACTGCTCCACGATCTCCTTGTGAAGTTGGAGACTACCAACACAGATACATACGGACACATGCGGACACACACATGCGGACACACACATGCGGACACACACGCGGACACACACGCACAAATACACACACACACGGACATGCACACGAAGAATTCACCCGTACACAACACGTCACGGCATGCAGCCTTAACAATTGACTTGATGAGAATATTCACGGACCAAATTACATGATATTTTATGCAGTTGCATTGCCATTCACCCTGGCGTTGACTTGCTTCAATGTAGCGTTCATGCTTATTGAAGACAACCTGAAATCCGCATGGCAGTACCGCTTTACCAGCCCCATCAAGACTAATCTCCCTCACACTCCCCAGCCCCATCCCCAGCTCTCATACAATCAGGAAGCATGAAGCTACGCCTCATGGCAAGCGTAATTCATGCAGCCCTCGACTAACATTATCGGCAAGGATCTTCTGTGAGTGCTAGTTTAGCACAAGTCAAGCAGCGCGACTCAAGAGGATGACTCTGACTCAGTAGCTTTGCTAACTTACCTGACTTTCAGGTTCTGTATGCGCTGTGCCGGATTCAGGGTGATAACCTTGCTGTGCCTGTCCACATCAAGGCGCAAGCAGAGCATTCAAGAACATCACACTCAGAGACACAAATCACAATAGTAACTGGACCACACCGGCTCTGCTTCGGAGAACTATAGTGCTGCTCAAAGAAATCCGATAGCGTGAGTATGGACTCACGCTATCGGATTTCTTTGAGCATGCCAACCTGGAGGCTTGAGTTCCCTGGACAACGAGGCTGAATTCCCTTGATTTTGCCCGTTTCCCCTGGACAGCAGTTTTTTAGCGCATCCACCATCAGCAAACTACGAGAGAGTACGAGAGAGCATTTTTCATGACTGCTGCTCAAGCAAAGAAAGGATGTCATTGCATCGAGTTGTAACTGCACAAGTAAAATTTCTGTTGACTGCCGGTGATCCATTGCAGTTCCACATGGGCTGTTTCTGTCTACTACGTGCTGTGTGTACTAACAACGGATCTACCAGTTCAAGGCAACACCAAAAAGCGTCATAAAAAGGAGAAAACATCGATTCAAAAGTTCCATCTCAGTCCCTGGACTTTCGCAAGACATCCCTGGACCGCGGGACAAACACCCTATTCCCTGGACTGTCCCGGGAAACCCTGGATGGTTGGCACGTATGTGAGTCAAGGTTGCGCCCGGCACCAGTGCACATTCCAGTGTTCACAGGGCTGCACAAAGTCTGCTGTGGTATTGACTGAGACTCGCTCGATCGGATTTCATCGAGCAGCACTGTAGTAGAATTTGATGTGACTACCGTCCCGTCATCAGGTTTATTGATGGGGAAAGGTTTATGAAAGCAACGCCTCCTCAGTAACAATAATTATAGGACAGTCGTATCGTGGGACAGTCGTACACCAGTATTTACTCCATTCAGCTCTATGCTATGTACACAATCCTAGTATTCCTGGTAAGCTTTGCAGCACCAGTCTCTAGCCGGAACCGAGCCAGTATTTACCACACACATCCTACTTCTCCCTTCAACCGCATAGATACACACATTCACAAAAGGACATACTCACGTACAATATGTGTGTGCATGCTTACACGCACACACGCACACATATACGCACACATGTACGCACACACATGCACACACACGCGCGCGCGCGCTCACACACACACACACACAGTGATTCCCACACCGACAATCCGAGAACTGACCCATTTAAAATATTTTCAATATCAACCATACACATCTCCATGGACCACCAGCAGGGCAATACAATACGGAGAAGGACAGTAGAAAACCAGACACTATACTCGTAGAATAGCCAAGATGAGCTAAGCCATACTTACAGTCGTGCAATATGGAACTTGCAAAGTAGAGCTGGTCTGGCAATGTCCTCGGATAGCGTTTCCGGCATGTTACCCTTGAGGTCACTCAGAGATTCTGAGATAGCGGAGAAGAGGAGGATGAGAAGGAGGAAGACCATGAGTACAAGGAGAGAGAGAGAGAGAGAGAGAGAGAGAGAGAGAGAGAGTGTGTGTGTGTGTGTGTGTGTGTGTGTGTGTGTGTGTGTGTGAGAGAGAGAGAGAGAGAGAGAGAGAGAGAGAGAGAGAGAGAGAGAGAGAGAGAGAGAGAGAGAGAGAGAGAGAGAGAGAGAGAGAGAGAGAGAGAGAGAGAGAGAGAGAGAGAGAGAGAGAGAGAGAGAGAGAGATGTGAGCCATCTTAACCAGCACTGGTATTTCATACACACAGACCAGACCATGGGTATACATTGCAGTAGGCCCAATCTTTGGGCAGCAAACAAAAAGGATGATATGTGATTATCGTTATAATGTAGGCGATCAGAATATGCCATCAAAGCAGCCCTCGCCCGAAGGCGTTCAGGATAGAACCACAGTAGGGCTGGGAGCAGTAACAGTGTGTGTGTGTGTGTGTGTGTGTGTGTGTGTGTGTGTGTGTGTGTGCGCGTCCGTGTGAGTGTATGTGCATGTGCGTGTGCAAGCACGTATGCACATAGGATTCACTCTGATCTAGACGTATACACAGTGTCAGAAAGGGAACGCGAACTCACTGTAGAATGCCTCAAACTGCTCTCTAGCTTGTCCAATGCTGACAGCAACACACATAGGCACAGGATAACAAATTTAACAAGTAATAATATTATTTCAACTTCCAAAACATAACAGTTCCACATACAACGATGGTCACACTGGGGGTCAAAAATAAAATAAAATAAAACGAAATGAAATGCACCTCCGGGCAAACCTGAACGAGCACGGCAAAGCAGAATTCGTTATTCACGGCATGTTTGATGAGCAAGCTGCTATCCGCGATTGCAGTCATGCGATACATCAGTACATCTTGTGCCATCAGCATTGCCATATCCTGACGTCAAAGTGACGTAAGCGACACGTTGCACCGTCGGGAACCTATTACGCGGTGCTGAACGCTCTGGTTTATGTACTGTTGCCATTTCCGATGCACACACGGATGCCACTAAGCCCATTATTGCGCAATGACGTAATTTGTACCGCGAACACCCCACACAGCCACCTGGGCATGGTCGTGTGGGGTGGTGAACATTAACAGTGCATTCCTGATCCCAGCGTACTCACATACATTACTCATACCTTCCATATTCTGGTCTCTCCTCCCACAACATCTAAAATCCTGCCAATGTTACAATACATTCACACAGCTACTGCAGAATGCAACATACTAGTTGATATCCAGCCCTGCCCTAGCTTCTTTTGCTTTTCAGTTCCCCTTTCATTCTTTTTCTTTCCCCCCCTCTAGCTGTATTACCGCCATGGCTGGCTATCGCCCACATCACCATTTCATTGGCTAGTGCCACGTGATTGTGAATAAATAATAATAATAATAATAATAATTCGGCAATGCGCAATGGGGCTTATGCTCAGACAATACTCACTTCAACCAGCCAACGTTTGTTTCACACACGTAATGACACTGACAGAAGTTCTTACAGCATATTAATCTTCTTGGCGAGTTTCTGATCGATTTTCTCTCCGGCCTCCTTGGCACGGTCGAAGGTTTCAAGCTTGATATCCAGTAGCGACCTACACAATATGAAGGACATAATTATTATGCAATAGTACAATTAGTGACGAAACGAACCATGGTTTTTACCAGCGATTATTAGCTCCACTACAAGTACAACAAAAAACAAATATTCTCCTATTCTACCCGTGACGAAGGTTTGAAAACTGAATTTGTGTCTTACAAGTCGTCCTCATTTTTCCAAGATGGCTCTCCTCCGCCACTGCACCAAGCCTAGTGATATACTCGAATCTTCGAATTCCAAATTCCCATTTACAGATTTCATTCTCTCAAGCTTGAGAATAATCTTGCAGCAATGTCAGGTCGAACAAAAATTAAATCGAATACATCTTTCTAGAACAAATCGGAAGCGTCGCCAATTCTTCAATGCAGTGCGTGCATCTGCACAATCCACACCAGTCCAAAAGAACACTGACAAAACTTCCGAACCGAACGTTTTCATTCCATTCTCTTCATGGCATCTTCACATTTGTAGCGTGATATTTATCTCCCTCAATTCTTTGCCCATATACCTGCTGTCTTTAACAGTCGTTTGCTATATTCCCTGTAAGATCCAATAAAGAGAAGGGAACGAAAATGTTCGGTTCGAATACGTGTTTTTCTTCTTCGAATTAACAAGCTTACATATGCCCACGTGCATACACACTGTAAAGCGACAAACTTTCGCAGCGCGCAAATTTAGAGTTTTCATAAATTAGAGCTGGTTTACGGTGAGGAACTTTTGTGACTCTATCTCTTCAGTCGGATCTTGTACTGTCTACAATCAATGTACAGAGAGGTTTGCGGCTCACTGGCAAGTACTTACACAAGGGCCTCTGCTGCTTCGAATCTCAACTGACGTACAATGTGCAGGTAGAACTGTCATACGTCAAACACATGCACATGCACATACACATACACACACGCACACACACACACACGCACACATGCGCACACACACACACACACACATACACACACACACACACACACACAGCTTCATCCTTAGATAGCCCATTACAAAGTTGACGAAAACACGCTATGCTCAGCAGTTTGGCCAGACACTGCACATTCCACCAGTGAGCCAAAGTGCTACGGACAAACTCAGTGTCCCAAAGTGCTACGGACAGACTCAGTGTCCGAAATGGACCGTAATGCTAGAGCTGCATGGCCTGCATCAGTGCGATGAGACCTGAGCACGCATTCCATTGTGGCATTGGTCAGCAACAGGGAGCAGCACAGTGTTGTACTGACCACCACCCTGCATTGCATGCAGAGCTACTGCTAAGACTGCGTTTCAGTTTTCACACAACAGCAGCACGCGCATGCACAAGCACAACGTACACACAACGTACACAGAACAACGTACTACAATACTATTGCTCCTGTTGCCATTGCACCACACACATCATGCAGCGTACCTGTGGGTTAAGGCAAAGCGCCGTTCCCAAGAGCATATCGGCGCGCCGCCGATGCATCTTGCTGCAATGAGCACACACACAGTGAGCAAACAAATACTGTAAATAATCGACGCGGAGACAACAATTTTATAATAGTTATAAAATGATGATTGTGGCAAGAAAATCGATTTTGGTAAACCTTCATGACTTTGTTGTAGTGTGGCGATGACAGCAGAATTTGTTCTCTTTATAGCTATTATAAAATACTGTAAAAGCAGAAATTTTCGGTGGTGTAATATTTTCAGTCTTTTCCAAAATTGGCGATTTGGCGGAGGGAAATTTTCGGTAAACCCGTTTTCCAGGTAAGTGCACTAGTACTACAAATTGTAGTACCGAAATTTCGGTGCGTTCTATTTTCGGTAAAAATTTCAGCACCGAAGTTACCGAAAATAAAACACCACCGAAAATTTCTGCTTTTACAGTAGTAGAGAACGAACAGAATGCATGTCATGCCAGGAGTATGAGAGTGACTGGACCAGAATTACAGACGCCACCAGAGACAGGGAAAGTGCAGCGCTCAAGGTGTCCTGCACATCCTGGAACAGCACCGGATGATGATGCAAAATCATACAATCAGTGGAAAAGGGAAATATAATTTCAGTGAGTGCGAGAGTCGAAAAAAAGAGAGAAACAGCTTTTTTTCCCCGGGGCTCTCCTGTCGCTATCGAAAGAGATAGTATACAATCAATACATACTAGAAAAGTAAATAATACTGAGCAGCACATGGCATACTCCTGGTCCTAGGGCCACACGCTAATACAGTGAAACCTGTCTAAGCAACTTACTTGTACACCTTAATTTCTACTTTATGCTGCTATTTTAGTACTACAGTCAGACCTCGCTTATCCGGTCCTCTTTTACCCGGATCACTCGCCATCCGGAAGAAAATCGTCGGTTACCGATTTACAGCATATGTCATGCTACAGTATGTGTGTTCGACTATCCGGTTCCCTCGCCTATCCGGATATTTTTGTGGAAAACGGATGTGTGCGGTTAATAGGGTATTCACACGACAGGCAAATCCACGTGCACCGGAAAGTTGCTATGGTATTTTACCTGTGAACGAGAAAAGTGGCTGCAAGTGGCTGAAAAGTGCAAGCGAGCTGGGGGCCCACTTTCACGATAATCGTGGCGTGCACGAGTACGGTACATTTGCACCAAAAAGCGCGAAACAAGACTTGATTTTTTACGCGGCTCTTTAGAACATGAAGTTGATTGTTCTTTAGAACATGATAATTATTGTATGCGTTTTTTGAAAATTTGAAATACCCATGGCTACTGGTCGGTGAAGCATTCAAAAATGCAAACGTGCCTGTCGTCAAGAGCAGCTGTGTAAATCCACACAGTCACTTTTCTCGTATGTCACTCCCTGTGAAACGTGCAAGTGCCTGTCGTGTGAATACCCTATAAGCGAGGTCTGACTGTACATTCCTCTCCCCCCCCCCCCCTCAACCCACCCCCACCCCTTCCTGGTGCACACACATCCAGTGCTGACTCCGAGACCTCTGGTCGGACTAGGTGGACTCGCCTCACCTGCACCTTGCTTTTGCATGTCCTACCCCTTTTGTTTGTTTGTCCTAGTCTTCTGTCCCACTTTACTGTTACCCCACATCATCAGTAGGATCATGAAAAAAACTTTTTGCGTGGAATGTTGCTTTGCGTCCTTGAATCGTGGTTTGACCGTATTGTCCAAAGGTCTTGCCAGTATCGTCATCGACATGCATGAATATCCGCCAACGTCCTTCACAGCTGAGACTTTCAGCTCGTGCTTATCTTGGTTGCGCTCACCTTCCCCTCCTTATGCTACTTCTATAACTTAGAACCTTCCAAGTTGGAAGGCTGTTGGAGGGCGCATCCAAGATGTGCTAGAGCTGTTAGCCAGTTAGTTGTAGAACGTCAGTACCGTCGGTCAGTGTCGTGCAATGTTATCGCATGAGCTGATTGTTTAGTAACTGGTGGTGTTAGTGGACATTATAGCGTAACTTGTAGTTCCTTGGTCCTTTTTCTTTTCTATAAAAAAACTGCTCACGGGACCTTACAAAACTGGTCCCGTGTACAGGTGGTCTCCTGATCCAGGGTTATTTGACCGGAAATAACATCACTCGTTCCTAGTTATAGTGGACTTCTTGGACAGTCGCCTTATCAGAGTGGTCACCTTGACAGGTTTTACTGTACTTGCAGGGGTGTGGGAAGGTATTCTAGTGTTTATCTGTACTCTCTTGTACCATCATCCTTCAATGCGACGGACCCCACGATAGGCGGTCAGCCTTTGGGTCATCCTAATAAAGTTATTATTATTATTATTATTATTATTATTGTGGAAGAGAAAAGGACATATGGATACGAGTTAAGAGTAACTCTCCATCACTGTAACATGATACTATATACAGTCAGAAAGTGCAATAACTAGGCACAAAACTGACAGACACATCCGTTATTATTATTATTATTATTATTAGAAAGGAAAAGGACATATGGAAACGAGTTAAGAGTAACGCACCATCACTGAAACTAGATACTATATACAGTCAGAAAGTGCAACAACTAGGCACAAAACTGACAGAGTACTGAGACATTCGACGTCCTGACACCTAGCTTCTTCGTTTCCATATGTCCTTTTCCTTTCTACTTTTATTATTGGCTCAATACCCGAGTTTCAAATTATTATTATTATTATTATTAATGTGGTACCGTCAGCCATCTGAAGTACAATTTACTCGTGGAGGAGGGGTGGTTGAGCCGAAAATTTTGGAAAATTAGAGCCCAGATCTGTGAATTTTGTTGATTCACGGGGTACCTGGGGCAAAACGTGGCACAGTCAATACCGTAGTGACCGTACCGAGTCCGATGCCCCTGACTTTACTCTCAGGGCTTGGTGGCTACTAGTTCCCCTTACCAGACACGATCAGAGTCCTTCTCGAAGACGGCCAGTCGATGGAAGAGCTTGCTGTGGTTCTGAATCAGCTCCACATAGTCCGTGCAGTGGTCGTCGAGGGAAAAGTACTTCCTTGCCAGCTCGATGTGCCTCTGACCGAGTAGGAACAGCTGACGCGCCTTAGCAACACATGGACACGCACAACAAGAGTGCAGTCAGTTCAACTCCAAGTAGTTTAAAAATTATATGGGTCATCCTCAGATCCTTATGCAAAGAGCAGGGAGGCAGCAGGCTTTGACACAAGACACTACAGTCAGAAGCAGCTTGATTTATCAGGTGAAGAACGATGACAAAGAACGTGATAGATGGTTCATGGTACAGTCAGACCGCGCATAACCACACACATCCGTTTTCCACAAAAATATACGGATAGGCGAGGGAACCGGATAATCAAACACACATACTGTATGTATGCATGGCATACGCTGTAAATTGGTAACCAACGCTTTTCTTCCGGATGGCGAGGGATCCGGTGGATAAGCGAGGTCTGACTGTAGTACCTTCCGTTGCGCCCGCACAGCGCAAACATCTACATTCAGTATTTACCTGGTCAAAGTCTGCGACATAGTCGGTCGGAACATCCTTTACGTATGCGTCCGTGCCCTCGATGGCAAACTGCACTGACTTCAGGACGTCACTGGACACGCACAGCAGAACACAACGGTGCACAACACAGCTTTGGGTTTGAAGCCTACTAGTATGCGTAAGCTGCAATGCCTCACACCAACGCAACAAGACGTTCAATCCCGACTGCCCTGTTCACGTTTCACAGACGCGGCTCAAACCTGAAAGCGGAAACTATGAAAGGAGGAGACCAGAAGCCACTTTTTAACCATGAGAATGTACTTGTGTGTCAGATGTGTCAGATGAGATATGATTGCTGGGCTTTATTATCATGGGAGGCATGGCTCTGTGCGTGGAGCACAAACGATGACTAGAAACGTGAAACGCTGAAACATTTGAAAGAACCAAAGAAAATCACAAGTATGCTACTCCATACACATGTTCTAGTATACCTGGATGCATTGTCATGTGCCTCGGAATCCTCGCTTCCTGCAGAGACCGCTGCAGCAGCATCTGTGGCAGAGCATCAACAAACAGTCATTCTCAATGTCGGTTTACTAAAAAACAGCAACAACTATCTCTGATTGGCCACAGGCTATCGTGAGAATAAAGATTCGAAACGCAGCAACAACAACGACGACAACAACAACAACAACAACAACAACAACAACAACAACAACAACAACAACAACAACAACAACAACAACAACAACAACAACAACAACAACAACAACAACAACAACAACTACTACTCAAAGCACATAACGCATCCAAAAAAGATGAAAACAAACATTCTCCCGTTCCACCATGACCAGCGAAAACGAGCGTGTACGAGTATATGATGGCATATTGCAGATGAGAATTTCCAAGTATAGTCACCTTTTCTCTTCTTCTCTATTTCTCGCATTTTGAGATGCGCGGCGACTTCTTCCTCTGACAGCCGTGACAGCAGCTCAATCTCCTGCCTGCAATCGTCAAATGAACCAGAGAGAACAGACGGCATGCAAGCAATCAAGGAGATTAAGATGAATGTTACAAACGCCGGACATCACCCCCCAACCCCCCGGGAGCAGCCACACAAGTCACAACTGCCCACACCACACAGGTGTAAGGTTTCATTCGCCCCTCGGGTCTACTTGTGGGTACATGACATTTAGTGAAGCATTTTCCTGCGTTGCGTACAGGTTGCACAGCGAAAGGCAACAACGAAATGAATGACACCACATGTAGTAATGCGATGCGTCGATGTGTGCACATAGACGCACGAGGTCACGTTCACAAACTTCACATCAAATGAATCTCTCCACAATCCCCGCTAAGTGGACAGGAGAAGAGCAGAAAAACGAGCACAGGGTCTATTCTACGGGCTGTGCTCCGCGCAAAGAAACTCCTTGACCGCACAGGGGCCTGTGATGCAAGGATATGCTCCATATGATTCTAGAACTGCGGTCTCCAGAGATATGCATGGCACTGCAGGGAAGGCATCTGGGCTAACAGTACAGTAACAGTACACCATTTCCATCCAGCCCTATGGCTATGGCCACTGGTTTTCAAGCCTAGCATATCTACATTCACAATGCATGGTTTTCCCGCATACCCGCTTACTTTGAGTCGTCGAGTAAGTTCATGGCGTACACCACCCACAGCCGAGACACGCTCGCTACCGTACGCTGGTTGTCCTCGCTGACAGTCGGTGTGGATTCACTGCCACCAGCCGCCGCCGCTGCTGCTGCTGCACTTTGCACTTGACGGGCTTGCTGGGACAGCATGCATGATGATGCGGCTGAAAAAAAAACCCAGAGATCGGAAATCATTAAAAAAAATAGCAGCTAGCTGTACACAAGCAAAGTACATGTACCCCGCTGAATGAAGAGTGGATCCTGCACAACACGGAGAGTGGAAGAATCGCTACAACTCATAGTTTCAGGTTGAATGAATTCAAGTTTTTTTGTTGTTTTGTTTTTGTCTTACAAGCACCCATGGGCTCCAGTCTGGTTAGAATTGAGGAGCAAAAGGGTGGTGAGACCTCGTGCACTCGGCCGACCTGAGGTCTCGGCTTCATAGTGAGCTAGATGCACCGATATCATGAAAAAAAGACACCACACCTGCCTGTTTGGCTTTGCAATGTAAAAAAACAAACAACCGCCACAACCACCACCAGCAGCAGCAGCAGCATACCAAGACAGTAGAGTGCATCCGCATAACGACACTGGCTGAGAAAGTAACAGCTGAGAGTACCGCAGTTCAATGCCCAGTCCTAAGAACACACACACACATGCATACGTGCACCCACACACACACACACACACACACGCACAAACGCACACACACACACACACATGTGCACACATGAATCAAACACACAGACACACACACATACACACACGAGAAACAAACACACATCAATCATCACAATAAATACTGTGCAACAAAAGCACACACTGCACATGGCATTCTCCGTCATCCAGTAGCATATGGTACACCACATAGAGATATCTTTGCGAGATTCCCTACTGCTCAATCTCTTTTACAAATTCTCAAATTGAGCAGTATGATGAAGAGCACAGCAGCAAAGATTCAAACGTACATAGCCATCCTCGACGCCATTCTTCAGCTGACGTTGCAGCGTTGCACTACAGTACTGCGCAGACTGCACAAACAGAATGAAACGAGGAACAGAAGAAACCATCAAGCCACAAAATACATTCAAAGTCACTTGGGAACATCATCATGCACAAAAACATAATACATTTTTAAGAAAAAAAGAGTAAAAAATCCTTCGAGCCGGATTCGAACCAGCGACCTAAAGATTACTGTCATTTACTGACACCGACTACAGTCTTCCGCTCTACCAACTGAGCTATCGAAGGACACATGTGAAGCAAACGAATACAAGGAGAAAGAAAGGTGACAGAGGAGGTTTCGTAGGGTATCCGGGAGACTGCACTCTGGGTTAGTAAATTGTACAGCTTCTGTACTTCGCATACCCCCCCCCCCCAAATTGCCAGGCCAATCTATTTTAAATTTAATGTACATGTATATACACTCCCTGGTCAACTCTTCCGCTGTGCACTTTCATGTTGTGCTTTCTAGGAGTCGCAAGTGCAGTCACCCAACGACTTTGTTTTATACCGGCATAATTATAGCAATTTCTCAGTTGCTGATCATCTCCAATGCCTCTTCCTGTTCAGTATTGGGACAGTAATATACACGAGTCACAGAAAAACCACGTGTCTTGATTGTCGTAACTTAAAGTTTCATGCCATATAGCAATCTTCAGACAACTGATTACGGTGATGCACAGCTAGTATGGTATTTATACAGTAGCATAGGAAGGAATCTGTGAACAGATTAACAGTGACAGTAATATACAAAACAATTGTCAATCATAACCGCCCACACCGGATGTTTATAGGTGCATACACTGCACCAACTTGACAGAGGAGGTTTCATAGGGTGTCCGGGACACTACACTCAGGGTTTGTAAACCATTGTGCCAGCGTGATTGTGATACTAAACACACTGCTGCTACCCTACCAGGTCGGTTTGGTCCATTTCCTTGAAGACCTGCGCGAGGAAGTAGAGCGTGTGGGTGTGGCCCCGGTGCAGCTCTGCGATGCCATCTTCTGACTTCAGACTCGGCACAAACAGCCTATCAGCATCAGCAGCAGCAGAAGCAGAAGCGGCGGCAGCAGCAGAAGCAGCAACAGCAGCAGCAGCAGTGGCAGCACAAGACAAGGTCCAACACACCTTAGTCCCTCTTCAGACTGGGTACAAAACAGCCTATAAGTCACATTTACATAGAAGTTTCCAAGACAACAACAAGAATCTGGCGGGAAGCCTAAAAAGCTGCCCAATCCTTTCAGGCAGGGTGCGAACCCTTGTACAAGGCAACTTTCCTGCATTTATCGTACTTTCACCACTGAATCACCAGTCAGTCGTACACGCTCTGTACCCGGGTGCGACTGGCTGCTGCGTTCACACGCCCAGGCCCATTGCGCAATTGCGTAGGGTCAAAGGTTGCCTGTATATTGCATGTAAAATGTGTAGTCTGAATGCAGGCGTGGAAAAATGTTGCCTTTTAGGTTTTATGTGATTTTGTACTGGATGTTCTACATGTATGTACGTAGTCTGTAGAGGGCCTAAGTGATCACGGCATATGGGCAGTGGAACCAGCGTGGCGGACATCATGTGACCCATAGGTGCAGGGGATGACTGGAGTTTCGACCAACATAGCTGTCATGTATGGTCATGTGGGTGTAAGAATGGTTGTAGCAAAGACGCACACACTGTCCTTTGAAGTACTAGTACCCCCTCCACCTTGCCACAAACTGTAAAAACTACACAAATTGCCATAGAAGCTCTTTCATTTGACATAATTATGTCAGGGAGTGGTGCTCTTCTTCAGGTTTGCCGAGTCGGAGGTTCGATGGACTTCTCGTGTGCTCTGGATAGCAGTCGTGAGCCAATCAGAGCGTGGAGTCAAGTCGGCGGAAAAGCGCAAGTTCCGCTGTGGCGAGCAACCAACCTTTCTATAATATGTCTATCGACAGTTTTATTATCATGATAAACCATGCATGTCACGACATAACAAAGAAATGAAAATGCACGCACTCGTGTACACAACAAAGAAATGCACGCGTACGCACTCGTGCACGCCGCGCGGTGTCCTCGTTAGCCCCTCTCCGGTAGTCATGTACTGAGTGTAGACATCCTCGGCTTCCTGAAGCAAAGCAATGCACACAATGCAAACGGGAAAAAATACAGTCGTCTAAAGAAGCATGCCAGCAAATGGATTCAGCACAAGTAAAGTATAATTAAAGCTATAAACAGAATTAATGCCACCTTGCTTTACCAGTAGACCACAATTTTAGTCCATATTTGCTTCTTTCTTCTTTTCCTTTTCTTTTTGACTTCCTACTCTTTTCCTTGTTAGCCGTGCGTGGTTGGCTATAAAAACCCTGCAATCGCCACGCAAAGTGGTCATTGGCTACCCCAGCCATGTATTGCTTGGAATAAAATAAATAAAATCCCGGTAAATACATAAGTGCCGCAGGCATTCCCATGCAACAAGTGAACTTTTCGGAGTTAAGTAAAGTACATTTTCATCGCTGAGCCCGAAGAAACTCACAACGGTTGCTACCATCAACGCAAACTGCATTACTGGTAGTCTGGCAAGAGCGTTTATTGAATACCAACTATGTACAGATGGGAAGCACAGGAAAATGTTTATCTTCCGTCAATGCAATGTCAGGTCAGTGCCCACCTCACCAACGTATCGGGTAGCTCCACGCGTGATCAAATAAACGAACAACATAGGCCAACTGCTGACGCCGACCAGAACGACCAGCCAGAATCAATTGCCTGCCTGCATGGCGTTCCCAAACAGCTGATCAGCTCTTGGCGGCGGACGAGCTCGCAAACTCAATTTGAGTGGCTGACATACTATGGGACATCACATGCAAAACCTCTATAATTAGCACATGTGTGCAGTATCCTAGCTGCTGAAAAAAACCCGGCCCTCATCACAAACTACGAGCACATACCTTCAGGTACGGAAGCGATTTCTTGTGGTCCATTCGATTCGACAGCACGTATCCGATCTGCAGATCAACAGACAGAGAGACAGAGTTCAGCAACGACCCTGCACAAGGAAGTGACACACTGGCCAACACTGATGTCTGCGGGGTGAATTGCTAGGCTGCAACCTCTATTCTTGGCATTCTCAGCTCATCTCTGCCTGCCAAGGGAGAAGAAAGACTCATTTCTATATTCACTGGTCACGTTGTGCAAAGCTACAGTGCTGCTCCATGAAATCCAGTCGCGTCACTCAAGTTTGCGCCTTGCACCATTTCGCAGTCCAGTGTTCGCAGGTCTAGGGCTGCGCAACGCCCGGCGCGTACTTGAGAGACGCGACTGGATTTCATTGAGCAACACTGTACACCTGTCAGCAGTTGCCACACTCATACCTGATTGCATGTGAGCACAAAGCCGAGAATGCACTCGGACGATTTCCGATACGGCGTCAGGTACTCATAGGCCTTCAAGAGATTTCGCTCTCCCTCGCTGGTTTGTTCCGTGCTGCAGTAGTTGGTGCCAAGCTGGAGATGAAGATGTCCAAGCAGCATGTCTACAGCAGGATAGGCAAACAATGGATGTGCATGCACACACGTACACATACACACACACGCACACACACACAAACGCACATGCACACACACACACAAACGCACATGCACACACACACACACACAAGCCAAATTACAACAAAAATCCGTAAGATCTTGACAGTCTGGGTTAGAGTAATGAAAGTTGCTACAAAGATTCAGCGAAACGCGACCGAAATGGAGCGGATGGCCAAAAAAACATTCCGTTACATGGAGTACCAAATTCTGACATTTTTACAACTCCTGCCGTGAATCATAATATCGCATCAAGAGTCAAGATCAAGGTCTTTTGGTTGCTGTAATATTACATGTTCACATTCGGCTCATTTCCACATATCTTTTCTGATTCGGAATTTGTTCCCCTTGGCGGCTTTAATATTTTTGCCCTCCTCTTAACAACTGACGCTTGCCATGTCTCACACGTATCCTAGTCCCTCTAGCCTGCAACCAGGGTGTCTGTCGCTGGGGACCAGGCCAATGGCAAAAATGGTAGCACAAAAATAGTTTCAACTCGGATGGAGAGCCAAGGATAAAAATTAAAAAAGAGAACCCAAAAGTTTAAAAGTTATCCGTTTCCAGATGTGATGCAGCTAAGCATCAGGTCGTTGAATGTCAGTATCGCATCAGTCAGTTTTGTGCTAATTGTTGCACAATTTGACTCAACAGTATCCTGCTTATAATCGTTAGTGTTGGTCAAAACGGATAACTTGCAAACTTATTGGGTTCTCTCTTTTCACAAAAATAGTGATCGTCGTAAAAGTTGTTAACTTGCATGCAGCTGCAGTGTATATGTTCTGAGTTGCGGGCAATGCCTAGTCACGGACAGAGCCCGGTTCCACTCTGCCCAGATAAAGGGAAGCTCTCCGGTACAAGGAGATTTACCAGAACAAGACTACTAGTACATGCACAGCTCGCACTCTCTTACTCAGGATATTCCGCGGCACCTGCAAATCGACCAGTCCGCCCGTGGACGCCACATTTTCGCCACCGCCGCTGCTGCTGCCCGTGCATGTGGAGCTGGCAGCGCTGGCCTCCTCCGAATTGTCCTCGCCAGCCTTGCCAACGCTGGCCTCCTCCGAACTGTCCTCACCAACCTTGCCAGCACTGGCCTCCTTCGAACTGTCCTCACCTGCCATGCCAACACTGGCCTCCTCCGAATTGTCCTCACCTGCCATGCCCACAGTGGCCTCCTCCGAACTGTCCTCACCAGCCTTGCCAGCACTGCGCTGCGAGGCATCCTCGCTCACGGTGGGCTCGCTGCACGTGCTCTCGCCTTCACTGGAGGTCGACGAGATGTCCAGAGCACGGAAACGGAGGTCCAGTTCAGTCGCGAGTAGACCGTGGAGTTCCCGCAAGAACTTCCGAGCGGCATACTTGGACTTGTACGGTGTTTCTGGAGGATCATCCTCAGACTTCTGTGGCAGAAGAAGCAGCAGCAGCAGCAGCAGCAAAACAAATAAAAATTGTTGTAAGATATCGGAAATTTATAGAAAAGATATCGGGAATGCAGATGTTTTTGCTTGCCTGCTGGGGTGTTCTTATATACCGTACTGGCAATATATGTTGCCGCAGTGAGGCCATGAAGCGTTACATTGGCACATGTTTGCCGCACGCAGGGCGTTACATGCAAAGTCGCACAGGAGCCGTTACACAGGTTTCTATATTGCCGCAGTCCTTTTTTTGCTATTGCCGCATCACTTTTTTGCTATTGCCGCATCATTTTTTTGCTTTTGCCGCATCATTTTTTCTTTTCATCCACATTGAAGGCACAGAAATTCAGTTGCTATCCAACTGTTACAAACCCGACGGCAAAGGGCGACAACGATATCAATAGAAGACTGTATATTTTAACTATCAGAGTGATCTGTTCACAAAAAGATCATCAAAAGGAAAGTGACATAGGGGAAGAGCGCTTCCTCCAAAAACTACTTTTCACCACGCGGTACACGTGCTTTCACAGTTTTCAGCCTTTTTTTGCAGTGCAAACTGCAATGAAAAGATCGCCGCACCCCGCCGGACGCGCGTTACGAACTCAACGAAAATTTGTCGCACTAGCCTGGTCGCGCGTTACGCCGCACCCCCCTGCGTTACGCGTTACGCGGCAACATATATTGCCAGTACGGTATCCAGGCTTCGGTGTCTATACCGTACTAGTGCGGCTACACCGTGGTGCTCCTGAAAGCGGTGCTAGTCTCGACGCACTCAACGTGCTCTGGTGGTATACGTCAGGGCATGCATTTACCGTAAAGTACCGTTGATCCGCCCCCTGTCGATTTTCTACCTGTGAAGCGACTTCGGCGTATACAACAATGTTGAACCGACGCATGCACTGCTGTACACAATACTTGTCAATCCAGGATGAAAATGTGCACAATTCAGCACATCGAGTCTGAACTTCTACGTTGTTGTACATTGTCCTGTACTTGACAGCCTTGATCTAATTCCCGCCCTCTGCTGAAAACCCAGCTGGGAAGCGACATGGCGTGGGGGGGGGGGGGGGGGGCGGCGGATCAACGGTACTTTACGGTACATGAGATGAGCTCTGGGTATTTGGACCAGTGAACAATACATATGCATCACACTCCAGCCATTTGAATATTTGAATATCAATGCAAAAATTGAAATATAGAAAAGAAAAAATTTATAGAATAAGATGGAAGAAAGACTTTCATGTGTACAGTATCCTTCCAAGCTGTGTTAAGCCATGCCAACGAAGCCAATACTCCTGCATGTACAATGCAAGTAGAGTGATTGTCTAATGACTTTAGAACAGCCTACCTCTTGCTGTTCCAGAAATTTGCTGTACAGTTCAGGAATGACTGGTTGGGGTTCACTGGGGACCTTGGGAAGATCCAAGGAATCTACAGCTGACGTCTCCTCTTCCCCATCGCTACCCACGTCACTGATATTTGGCGTCTGATCCTCACCGTCCGACATTGTACTCGAGAGAAGACAAAATTAATGATGAAATTATAGAACTGAATGTAGAATCTTTGAAAGTAAAATTTCTAAAATCAAATCGGTCAGGGCAGTAAACCCTGGCATAGCTAGCTAGCTGGAGACACGTACGTACACATGCTATGCTGTATTTTTCTGGGACTGTCCCTCCCGATTTTGGTGCGGCCTTGGCGGCGCTTCCTCCCTGATCCTCACAACAACACAACATTTATCTACACCACGCGCGCATGCATGGTCGACCTGTCTGTCGCAAGCAGGGCCATGGCGCCAGGGAGCACGAGGCCTGGTACATGGTCGACACCGTAGACCTAGTACATGTAGTACCTAGTACCTGTCTACCGGTCGCAAGCAGTCTGCATGGTGTGGCCATGTGGGTACCGGTACTCTACTGACTCCTGACTCAACAGACAGAAGACTGATAATCTTTGCGTAATAATTTTCTAAGTACTGTAGTTGCAGTACTTTTGAAGTGATGGACGGGACGTCCGGACGTGTCATTCATCAGCTCTGGTCTTGGGCTATGACCAAGTAAAATTACCTCCTGCGAGCATGGACGAGCACCGACGCCGTGAACGCTGGTGTCCAGTTTATCCTGCATCGTAATCTACCCAGAAGAGTGTATGGTGTTGACATGTAGCAGGCACTAGAAATATCTCTGGTGTAGTTCTACTGAAAGTCATTGTCTTCTGTGGAAGCATGGACGGTGAACGTAGAGATAAGCTGCTGCGGAGTGACTACGCAGTTGCTGGAGCTGTATCTGGTGTGGTAACCCGTGCCTTGGTCTCGCCTCTGGATTTGCTGAAGATTCGCTACCAACTCCAAGTGTCAAGTGTACGTGTTACAACATTCTTCAGGTGCACTTGCAATAGCCACACTGCATGCCCATTGCTGTGAACCACACAATGTTCACTATTTTCGCGATTTTCAGAGCTAGCAAGTTTGCAATGGCAACTGTCCACTTAGCACTATGGCCACACACACACACACACACACACACACATACACACTCTGTTCAAGTTTGATTTTCGCGGAGGCCAATATTCGTGTTACGCTCTCGCTAGATAGCGAACATGAATACCTCGCGGTAATTGGGCAGTTTTAATACGGTATTGAACTTTCAACATGCATACTGCTATAAGTGCTACATGATATTAGAGACTCCCTCGATTTAGGCTGAGGCCTGTGGAGAATCCATAAATACAAATACAAAATACAAATATTGGCACTTTTGCATCCACATTTCGGTGGAGAAATAATTTGAGACAGGCAGATTGTGATCATTTTGAAGACTCACCTCTGGTATGTACATATGGGGAAGCACACAGACAGCAGGGAGAGAGAAATTGTATAGTTTAATACAACTTAGAGTTTTGTGCTCTTTGCAATCTTCAGGTACCTGGGGTGCTGGTAGCAGGGCACCCGAACATAAGTAAAGAAAAAAAGAAAATTAGGCAAGCTATCACCTATGGCTTGGCGTGGATTATTATTGATAATTCATATGGAGAAATTATGACAATGTACACAAAGCCATGCTCACTAGATTCATGAATTGCAACGTTCGTGTAGGCGTCTAACTGTCGGTAGTTAGCTGCTTGATGCATAAAGCACGGAGATGCAACACACAAGAAATGGTCCACACCCACAAAGGTGAAGTGTTCCCCTTTGTGGGTAGATACTATTGTTCTAAGCTCGAAACGTCGCATTTTGCATCGTAGAGAGAGAGACAGAGAGAGACAGAGAGAGAGAGACAGAGAGAGACAGAGAGAGAGAGAGAGAGAGAGAGAGAGAGAGAGAGAGAGAGACAGAGAGAGAGAGAGAGAGAGAGAGAGAGAGAGAGAGAGAGAGAGAGAGAGAGAGAGAGAGAGACAGAGAGAGAGAGACAGAGAGAGAGAGAGACAGAGACAGAGACACAGAGAGACAGAGAGACAGAGACACAGAGAGAGAGACAGAGACAGAGACACAGAGAGAGAGACAGAGAGAGAGAGAGAGACAGAGAGAGAGAGAGAGATGAGTAGTTATCATACTCATGGTGCTTATCTTCATTGCCATTCTGTATCTCAGGCCGCCGCCGACATCCGCTACACAGGCATAGTTTCATCGCTCGTTCGCGTTGTAAAAGAAGAAGGCGTGCGTGGCCTGTGGTAAGTGCTTGGTGAAGCTATTACTGACACCAGGAGTCCATTATGAACTCTTGCTGATACTGGTACTCGACTTGCTGCACGTGTATAGCACTGCACTCTTTACCACTGATCCAACTAATTCAAGATAGTGCTGCCAGTACAAAGCCGAAGGGGCCATCCATTCCGGTAATATCTTTTACACGAAACGGAGGCAAGTTTCCACTATGCGTACGGTAGGTGGATCAACAAGAGTTTCATTTTTGAAATATACCGTAAAGTCTTGTATAAAAGCCGCTGCTTCTATGACTTTCTTGGTGAAATTCTGCAAGCTTCTATATGAGACAGGCTTCTATACAAGACAGGTATTTCTATGTATGTCAACACTAAAACCAGGCTTACAGTCAACTTCGTTTATAACGACACTCGGCGGGGCATCAAAAAAGTGTCTTTATTCGCGAAGTGTCCTTATACCCGAAGTCTCATTATATGTATTACAGTTGGAAGGGACTTTGGCTCTGGGCATGGAAATGCTGTCGTTATTCGCGAATTGTCGTTATATCCGCAGTCGTTATAAGCGAAGTTGACTGTATGTGTGATTTGATGGGCCCAAAATTGCGGCTTCTATTCGAGGGCGGCTTCAATTCAAGTGTGGCTTCAATTCAAGTGCGGCTTTTGTAGAAGACTTTACGGTATTGATATATTGATAGCTGGAACAAACAATAATAAGACTGTAGGGGTCAAACTGGTGTACCTTTAACTAACAAACGGGTATTTTTCTTAACGGGCGGGTTAACGGGTACCCTTTAGAAGCCATTGTAAAAAAGTACATAAAAATCATTAATTAATATCACTTTTTTTTCAATCATATCTGTTGCATTTCGTGTCTCATGATAGGAAATTCAAGAATCAAGACAAAAATATAGTATTATAATTACTCAATCTGCGGACAGAACTGTTTCGTCCTTTGTGGACTCGTCAGCGCAGCACAGAGGAAATGAGGCCGAACCTGATAGCAATGGAAATAAAAATTTCCAATCAGGCCTGAACGTACCTTGCCAGAGTGCTCAAACTGACAAGTCAGTGAGCTCTGCATAACGCAAATAGCAAAGGCACTACCCCACGCAAGAGTGCTCAACTGCTACAAGAGCAGGAGCGAAATACTCAATCTGCGGACAGAACTGTTTCGTCCTTTGTGGACTCGTCAGCGCAGCACAGAGGAAATGAGGCCGAACCTGATAGCAATGGAAATAAAAATTTCCAATCAGGCCCGAACGTTCGAACGTACCTTGCCAGAGTGCTCAAACTGACAAGTCAGTGAGCTCTGCATGTTCTTTGTTTTCTTTTTGTTCATTGGCAATTACACGATGAATATGTTGAATTGATATACAGGTGGAATCCTTATAATTCGAATATGGCTTAATTCGAACATACCGCTTAATTAGAAGTTTTTCCAGGACCGATTTCTATCAATACGATTCCCACATAAAAATTTCTGATAATTCGAACCTCGAACTGGACATGTCGGCTAATTAGAAGTCCCACAGATTTCACTTACATAGAAAATGTGTGGGATTTGTGCTGATAATTCGAAGTTAGCAAAGTGTAATTCGAAGTTCACTGTACACTGTACTAGTCAGTTCAGTTTGCACGAGCAGGCTGTGCCGGTCAGTTCAGTGTCCGTAAAATTTGTGTCTAAGGTCCATAGCGCAACGCTGCGTGACCATGAGAGCATTTTGACATACATATTGTGTTGTGGGTTCATGTTTGGATAATTAGAATGTCCGGATAATTAGAAGTTTTTTCCTGGCATTTTGAGGTTCGAATTATCAGGATTTCACCTGTACTAGTAAATTGTATGAGTGAATGGCTAGGAGTCTAGCTGCCTAGAACACAGAGAGTTGCAAGTGCTTTAGATGTCGACTGTGTCCAGTGCCACTTGCTCTACTTGAAGTTGCGGCAGTTGAGGAAGATCTTCACATTCTGCAGCATCATCTATGGCGAGAGTGAGTGGCACCTCTGGCCTAGGGAGGGGGTTCTCTGACAGCTTCAGAAGGAATGCGTTCTTGTGCAGGAAGACAATGGCATCAATCATTGGTGCTGAGAGTCTGCTGCGGCGCTTGTCCGCAATTCTCCCGGAAAAAGAGAATACTCGCTCTGACGATACAGACGTTGCTGGTATGCACAAGTACCGCTTAGCAATGTTCGCCAGGCGAGGAAAACGAGACGCATTGGCAGCCCACCAAGTGAGAGGATCACTCACTCTACTCACAGGCCTCTCCTGAAGGTAAGTCAGCACCTCCGCTACCACAGACTCGCCTTCATTTGCTATTTCCTCACCAAGCAAGTCGTCCAGGAAGCAGTTTCGTTTCGCAGGCGGCTCAGAGCTAGGTGCAGGCGGAACGACAGGTGAAGTGCCGATACTTGCTAGCTCAATCAGCAGGTCCTTCACTGCATCTTGCTCGTCTTCCTGGAGGAACTTCAAGTCTCTGAATCTTGGATCCAGGGCAGCAGCCAAGACAGCATTACTAGATGTGTCCAACAGATAGAGGCCAAACCGAGTTGTGTTATATTTTCCGCGAAACGTCTGCGGACACCGTCGACTGGCGTGTCAATGTCATCCTCGTCACGCCGCAAGCACCTTGTCTTCAAAGTTATGTTAGGACAGGCACAGTCACAATAGGACGAGCGGATCAGCAGTTTCAAGTCGACAACGACAAGGGAAGAGAATCTCAGAAGTTCGATAGAGGACAAGGCAAGGCAAGCAAGACAAGGCAAGGCAAGCAAGACAAGACCTAACCTAACAGTTATAAGAGGATGAAAAAAGTGTTTGAACTCCGAGTTTCACGCACTAAGCGATCATCAGAAAACAGATAGCAGATAGGTGGAACACCAATCCATTCTATATCTTCGGTTTGAGGGAAAGACGCAAACGGGAAACGTCTGAAGAAAAAGTTGACTGTCACCACCAGGACTCGAACCAGGGACCTTCGCTTGAGGCCAGCGATGCTCTAACCACTCAGCTGTGATGTATCTGTCGATTCTATAAATTTTTCGTTCAGGGGGTGGGTGGGTGGGGGAGGGTCCTAACTAAACTTTTTTGTTCCATGAAAATTACCGATAGTGCCGGATAGCCCCTAAGGGGCCGTCCGGAGTTACCGATTGTTTTTACAAAACGAAAAGTTTTAGTATTGTTCAGCCCCCACCCACCCACCCACCTTTTCTGCAGGTAAAACGAATTCCAATACAATAGTGATGTCAATTTTCAACACCCAGAAGTAACTGGGCATTCTCCATCTGCATTCAATAATTATTTTCAAAGCGAAACTCCATCAAACCCACCCACCCCCAAAACGAAAACTTTTCGTTTTGAAAAGAATATTGGTAACCTTGGACGGCCCGGCCCCTAAGCGCATTACATTGTACTGGCAAGTGACAACCGTCGGCATCATGTTATACTAGTGTCTCCTGACGGTTGCACTACCAAAGCAGGAAACGTGACCCGGCCAAAGCTTGATTTATTTTATTTTATTTTATTTATTTCACCGTCCAATGGCAGAAGCCAATGCAAAGGAGGGGGCGTTAGCCAGCCATGGCAAGAGAAGAAAATTGATCATTTGGACCGGCTGCTATCTACCTGTACTGTTTACACAATGCTGTAGACTGCAAGCTGTTTCGGCCATAAAGGCCTCATCAGGACAAAAAACAAACAAAAAAAACATCAGTACAGCTAGGAGCTAAATTGGCCAAGCTACCAGCCATGGTGCAAAGAAGGAACCACAGACATTATTAAAGATAGCTCGTCGCTCTAGTGCCAGAGTGCTCAAACTACGAAAAGTAGCGGGGAATACCTGTGCTGTTTATTGTGATTTGCGAGCCAAGAAGTGTGTGTGTGTGTGTGTGTGTGTGTGTGTACACGCGCGTGCGTTTGCGTTTACCTTTTTCACTGCAGGAAAGGTCACGTTCCGGCTCAGCTGTTATCAGTCACGTATGGAGCAGTGCAGGTACAGTATGTTGAATATGCTTCATAATCATTGTGTGTGTGTGCTTGTGAGAAATCATTCTCTACAGGTGTGGCTGACATGTGGGAAGGCCTGGTTTGAGGAGATCAGGGATGGCATGCCTTGCTGCTGGGACCTTCGTATTAGGCGATCTGTGCATGCCGTTTACGTAATGACAATGTGCACCGTATAATTACATGTATTCGTGCTGTATGTAGGGATTTCGGTCTTTGACCACTTGGTGGTGGGTCTGATCTACTCACCTCCCACCGTTTAGGCGCTGCATCTGCGCCTTTGATCCTAGAGGGTGGTGGCGTTCCCACGGCGGATGCGGAAAACTCGGCTTCTAGCCGAGTCTCACGCGAACCGTGAAATTTATTTATTTTTTATTCGTGCTGTATGCTTGCATGCGTATGTGTACATGTATGTGCATGCGTATGTGCACTACATGTATGTGCATGCTTGTGTGAATATGTGGCACGGTGCATCTCTACCTGTGTAGTTCTACGCATTTGAAGGGATGAAGACAAGTGCCAGTCACTTCGGCGGCCAGGGCTCGAGCCAGGGATCCCCGGCTTCAGCATCTCGGCCTTCGACGACGGCGGCGACGAATTTCATCTGCGGTGGCTTGGCCGGTTGCTGCGCTACGCTCGCTGCTCATCCGCTTGATGTCATGCGGACGCGGCTGGTTGCGCAATGCAGCAGACGCATTCGGGTAAGGCAAGACTAACACTGAAGTCGCCATTGTTGTGTCTCGCACTCGGAATCCGTCAAGGCAAAACAGACCATGTATTTCCTACGCACGTGCAATATGAATGATGATAATGAAAGGAGTCATAATATTACTAGACATAACAGTACAATGAAAGGAGTCGTAATATTACTAGACATAACAGTACAATGAAAGGAGTCGTAATATTACTAGACATAACAGTACAATGAAAGGAGTCGTAATATTACTAGACATAGCAGTACAATGAAAGGAGTCATAATATTTTCTAGACATAGCAGTACAATGAAAGGAGTCATAATATTACTAGACATAGCAGTACAATGAAAGGAGTCATAATATTACTATACATAGCTGTACAATGAAAGGAGTCATAATATTACTATACATAGCAGTAGCATAGTGCATCGCTGTGCCATGGCTTTGGCACTCCATACAAAGCATCTCAACTGATGACGTACTAGTAACTGAGGGTCTGTGGTTCGAGTCCTGGTGGTGACAGTCAATCTTTTCTTCAGACTGTTCCCGTTTGCAACTCCCTCAACCTTGTGATTATAGTATTGTGGCATTAGCATTATGAGAAGATCACACAAAAAAAAGCGGTCGTTAGAACCAGATGGTCTATGAAACCAGGTCCCATGCATTCACGGCATTTCGGATCGTGTACACACATGCACATGTTAATTCCATGATTGTACTCATAATGACAGGTGTGGGGCATAGCTTTGTCACTTCTTTTGATTGCACGCACTTGCTTCTGAGCGGAGCTTCAACCCGGTTGCATTCAAGCCTGCCGGCCAGGATAACACTTTTTGGCTAGTTTTGGTCCCTTTATGCAGGTCAGATATGGCACTTGGTCCACTAAAAGTCGATCGCTGGTTGCGCAAGGCAGGCGGTCTCTGTATCCGGTCCAGTTTCTGTGTAGAACTGTCCGTGCATGGAAAAATGGTCTTTAAAAGCAGGTGGTCGCTGAAACCTGGTTTTACTGTACTGTCCGTGTGTGTTTTCTTGCCTGTGTTTGATCTCACGTAGGTGTACACGAGTCTGCATCAGGGAGTGCTGCACGTTTGGCGGAATGAAGGAGCCCTGGCGTTTTACAGAGGTGATGTGTGTTTGAAATAGATGGTGATAGATGTACTGTATAAGCAGACCTGTTTGCCGTGAAACTATTTGATCCTTTTCGTCCTAAGAGTTCTGAATATAAATTGGAGGAGCCTCGGCGAACTCCAATTGGAGTTCTACGAGCCTCCTCATAGCATACAAGAGCACTGTGCCCCTCCCGTTTAAAGACTGGTGGGTCTGGTGAGTGTTCTGCTTAGAACCGTACGATGAGCGGCGGTCAGCCTGGCGGTACGGGTGAAACCGTGAGTCACCGCGTGTGCTAGACACGCTCTTGGAAACCTTAGCCAACTCGTTAATCTCCTTGATGGAGTCCTGAATATTGTCGCCAAACAACTGGTTTGTGACCGGCACGGACACATCACATGAGGACATGTAGTTCCTGTTGATGCCAGAGCGCATTACCTTCCGGCGTCGTTGGGACAGTTCGAATACTGAATTTCCTAGCAGCGCTATAGCTAACGACAAGAGTTTGCTGGCGTTCGTCAATGCCTCAGCTGATGGGCTAGGTTGCATCAAGGTTTCTTTTGCTGCTACGACGCCCGCCGTACCTTTGACCACCAGATTCTGCGTGGCCTGCATGTGGACGTCAGTGGCTTTCGTCCACTTGCCCAACTCTTTTTAAATCCCCTCGTTCACTTGGGGCACTACAAGGGTGTTGGGCAGTTGGCGGGTCGAGGACAGCGGCGTTTCATGTCCGCGAGGTTCTCTTCGTCGATCCGCTTGGAGCAACATTGATTGACGTATTCGGCCAGCTTTGGCAATACATGAGCGCCAAGCTCTTCGTCTCCCACGAAAGAAACCTGTTCTAAATCGCCGGCTTCGGCTGAATCAGGGAGTAAGGCTGAATGTAGGACCTCCTCATCGACATCCATCAACTTCTGACCGAAGTCATCGGGTTGAGGAGCAGTGGTGTGCTGAACACCTGGGTTACTGGTACCGGAATTCTTCGTCAATAATTCCGTAATTGAAGTGAGTTTATGGGCGATAGAAGAAACGTCTGACTTCAACGTGGTGACAGAGGTCTCCAATTTATTGAATTGTTCCGAGGAGACGAACTCAAGGTCAGCATCGATGTCGCCAACATCCATGGCAAATACTACAAGAAACTAACTAACTTGCTAGTTAGGAAAAGAAAAAATACTGTTCCCGAAAAAGGGAAAGACACGAGGTAGTTTTTCAACAGATCTGCGACCAGCGCAAAGAAAAAACTGAGTTGGCCACATGCGCGCGTGCGCTTACACGGAACTGGCCAGGGAAAATGCCGGCTTTGAGTATCAAAACCAAGTTAGCCCACGCGGGCACATGCGCAGTGATGGTCTCATGATGCATATCATTTTAAAATTATTATTCTGTGCGTCTGTAATTTACATTTTTTGCGCTGCTGCTACTGTTGCCTTTATGTGCGCTGCAGTAGCTAGTCGAATGCAGTTTGGTTGTCTTTTCCTTTGGACAAGAAGTGCTTTCCTTGTCAGGCTGGTAATTTCTCTCCCTCCCTCCCCCCCCCCCCCCCATTTTGCAATCACTTCCTGTGCCGGGAGGGCCACGTATACATGGCTGCTGTGTTACTGCTGCAATGTTGTGGCAGCGGCATCTTGATGTGATGGACTGATGTTGTAACAGTGTACCCATTTGCTGTTGCTGGGTACCGTAGTTTGTCAGTTGTGCCTGTTTGAAGTTGCCAGGCCAGCTTGTATTGGTGCATTCCCGTTTGCTGTTGCCGGGACACCATGTTTGTCACGGCGTACCCGTTTGCTTTTGCCGGGGCCGTGTTTGTACTGGTGCGTCCCCGTTTGCTGTTGCCGGGGCACCATGTTTGTAACGGCGTACCCGTTTGCTGTTGCCGGGGCCGTGTTTGTACTGGTGCGTTCCCGTTTGCTGTTGCCGGGGCACCATGTTTGTAACGGCGTACCCGTTTGCTGTTGCCGGGGCCGTGTTTGTGTTGGTGCGATCCCGTTGAGTTTGCCGGGGCACCATGTTTGTAACGATGTACCCGTTTGCTGTTGCCGGGTGACATATTTGCCAATTGTGCTTGTTTCAAATTGCCGTGCTGTGCGCGTTATGAGGTGATAAGAATTATGAGCCATGCATTGGCTTGCTGTGCCCAATGCCAATGGCTCTTGCTAACACGGCAATTTGCTATCATTGGTGATATTTCAAAGAGTGACAAATGTGAGAAAAAAAAGATAATGGCAAACCCCCACAACTAGGTTCTATGCTTGGTGTGCTGGTGCGAGCAAGTTTTGCAAGCATATTGCAATGTGGAATACCTGCGTGTGTATTCGTGTGTATACATAATATTATTATGCTTGGCCACAGGGCCTAGCGGGTGTGTGCACGCACACCTGGGTGGGCGGTGGCAGGTGCATGCATGTGGGTTAATTTTTTCTTATGAAAATGCTTTAAAAATTGCAGATCTGTGACTATTGCGTACCGAATATCTCAAGTAAGAACGTACTTACTGTGCATGACTTAGGCATGCACAGTGTGACTGGATGCGGAGAGGAGGTGAAGTAGAAACTAAATTAAACCGGACTCTTTGCGATTTTCTCATCCTTTCAACATGCAGTGCTGCCAAACCGTCCGATTTTTCGGACAGTGTCCGATTTTTGAAGGCTCTTCCGAAAACCGGTCCAAAAAGGGAAACGTCCGAAAAGCAGCCAAAATGTCCGAGATCATTACTTTCCTATGCAGAAGTCCTGTGCTTTCACTTTGCAGCGCAACTGAAGGCACAAATCACTGTACATTTGCTTCAAAAGGGCTAGCGCTTGGCTGTGGAAGTGCAAAGTAACATGCCTGGATCAGGCTGGATGGCATGTACGCTGACAGTGTGTACAGAGTCAGTGTGCGACCACACTCATCATTACAAAATTCATGACAACTCCGGGGTTACCATGGCAACGAAGCGAATTTTCATGGTGTTTTCGGCGATATTTTGAATTCTCTGTAAAATATTTGCCGAGGAGAAAAATTCGCACCATGTGGCCAGCCTTGGCGGTGAAGGGTGTCCGATTTTGGGCGAAAATTATTTGGCAGCACTGAACATGCTACAGCGCTATCAAGAGTACATAACCCCCCAGAGTGTGCAACTCCACTATGGGTGCTGTCCCGACAGAATTTCAAGTTGACGTCATTTTGATGATGCAATGCGCACTGTACACGGATTATCAGACGAATCCGGAACCTGTGGTTGACCGAAGCCGATCGATCCTGTACAAATTATTGCAAAGAAAAACGTGTGATGCGTTGACACCCGTACACATGTTGTAAATCACTGCTGCAAGGAGCATTGCGTCATAAATAATGACGTCAACTTGAAATTCTGTCGGGACAACAGGGTATGTGGGAGTTGCACACTCTGGGGGGTTATGTACTCTTGGCGCTATTGGACGAAATTATGGATCGGACAAACTCTTCAAACTTGGACAGAACTATTCACCTGCTAAAATTTCTGCCAATACAGTAGATGGAATATATTTTCTTCACCAGGTCGTGACTGTTGTGCCCCTGAGCAGTTGTAAAAGAAAACTGTCGTGCAATTTTTTCAATGCCCCAGTTGTTAGTGACCCGTGTCTGACCATCCCATGTTTGTTACGGTCTTAGAATACAGGTGGTGTCTGAAGCCAGGTTGCCCCTTGCATATTCCACACATATGATGGTCCTACAGACCAGGTGGTTGCTGAACCCAGGTGGTCTCTTGACCAGGTTTCAACTGTACATGCATTTCTTTGTTCCTGATGGTGGTTGTTGAACAAAAGTAAAGAGTTTCCTTCAGTAGTATTAATTTGAAAAGAGGTAGTGACTTTGGCGATAATAGAGCAACTGTTTGTTGCTCCTTGTGTGGTAGCAAGTGCCAGGGGTCAAGTCAAGTACTGTAAAAGGCTAAAAGCAGAAAATTTCGGTGGTGTTTATTTTCGGTAGCTTCGGTGCCGACAATTTTTACCTAAAATAAAACGCACCGAAAATGTCGGTACTAGTACCGTAAAGTACCGTTTGATCCGCCCCCTCTCTAATTCCCGTCCCCTGTCGATTTTCTACCTGTGAAGCGACTTCGGCGTATACAACGAAAATACGATGTTGAACCGACGCATGCACTGCTGTACACAATATTTGCCAATCCAGGATGAAAATGTGCACAATCCAGCACATCGAGTCTGAACTCTTACGTTGTTGTACATCGTACTGCACTTGACAGCCTTGATCTAATTCCCGCCCCCTGCCGAAAACCCAGCTGGGAAGCGACATGGCGTGGGGGGCGGATCAACGGTACTTTACGGTACTAGTACACTTACCTGGAAAATGGGTTTACCGACAATTTCCCTCCAGCGAACCACCGATTTTGGAGAATGCCGACAATATTACACTGCCGAAAATTTCTGCTTTAACAGTAAAACATAATATGCACCGAATATTTGTTGATTTACAGTAACTGCTAGTGAAGCTGAGGTGTAACGGTTGGAGCCCATGCCTTTTTTTTTTACAAACGGCCTCTGTTTTTTTGTTGTGCTCTGTGCTTTGTGTGGCGCTGCAGGGCTGTCGCCAACACTGCTGCTTGTATTCCCGCAGACTGGACTGCAGTTCTCCATCTACCACAGCCTGAGCTCTCTGTGGACGCAGACACTCGGGGAACGGGTATGTCACGAAGAGACTGGACGAGTAACTTTACGGGTGTGTGCTGCGAATGGCCTATATGCGTGTGTGTGTGTGTGTGTGTGTGTGTGTGTGTGTGTGTGTGTGTGTGTGTGTGTGTGTGTGTGTGTGTGTGTGTGTGTGTGTGTGTGTGTGTGTGTGTGTGTGTGTGTGTGTGTGTGTGTGTGTGTGTGTGTGTGTGTGTGTGTGTGTGTGTGTGTAGTTTTGTGCTCACCAAATATTCATGGCATCGGTCTCACCTGCTGTATTGTAAACTTTTCAACTATGGTGTGCATAGCTGCAGGGTGCCTGTTTGATCACTGAGTGTACACCATGCTTACCAATGCTGTACTTATAGTGTTTAGTGTGCTGCGTGTTGTACTATACTAAGAGTCAGGCTTGTAGCCAGCGTGAAATCAAAGAGATAGGTGCCTGGGAAAGTCTGTGTGCATAGTGGTACGAATCTAAATCACTCCACTCATGGAGTAGTACAGCAAGGTCACGTAGATCTATTTTACATTTGCTCAACTATAGCACTGAACCAGCACAATGATCTACAGGTACACGTTGTCTTAATGCCTAGATATACACACTGTTGCGGAAACCATTCCGTGAATAATACCAGCCCAAGTCACATAAAATGGCAATAAATAAGATAAATTGTGCACTCATAACAACAGCAAAAATGAAGAAAGTCAAGTTCCATAACGTTTTCTTGTGACTGTCATCAGTGGAACGCCGTCACATAAAAATGTAATAACTAAAACACACACTTATATACATGTGGCTAATATGGTTTCAGGTAGAAGTACAGCAGCTAACAAGCACAAAAAGCGAAGTTTGCACCTTTGCAATGTGTGAATATAGTGTATGTGAGAAAGGTAGTGGCAGATGAATGTGATACTGTGTGAATGAATGTAACGGTGCGTGTGTATTACTTGAAGAGTGTGAGTGATACAACGTTTTCTTTCTGTTTACATAGCACAGGGTCACGAGTACAAATATACACAGCTTCCAACACCTGCAATTGCTTGAAGAAACGTGCGCAACGAATAACACTAAACCAGGAATCGTCAAACACCTTACGACATTCTGGACTGGACACCAAATGCTTGTACACTGCAGACTTCCTCTTGTCAACATCAAACTCCTCCTCTGTCGTAATGTCGTAAGGTGTTTGACGATTCCTGGTTTAGTGTTATTCGTTGCGCACGTTTCTTCAAGCAATTGCAGGTGTTGGAAGCTGTGTATATTTGTACTCGTGACCCTGTGCTATGTAAACAGAAAGAAAACGTTGTATCACTCACACTCTTCAAGTAATACACACGCACCGTTACATTCATTCACACAGTATCACATTCATCTGCCACTACCTTTCTCACATACACTATATTCACACATTGCAAAGGTGCAAACTTCGCTTTTTGTACTTGTTAGCTGCTGTACTTCTACCTGAAACCATATTAGCTACATGTATATAAGTGTGTGTTTTAGTTATTACATTTTTATGTGACGGCGTTCCACTGATGACAGTCACAAGAAAACGTTATGGAACTTGACTTTCTTCATTTTTGCTGTTGTTATGAGTGCACAATTTATCTTATTTATTGCCATTTTACGACTATTGTCTCCTCGTCGATTGTCCAAGTCACATAGCAAGTAATAATTGCAATTTCAAATTTGGACTTCACGTGGTGTGACTGATGATTTTTCCTTTCTTTCGTATCTGGCTTGCAAGTGTTGAGTTTCGGAGAGAAAGGAGCAGTACGAGGCATGTGGCCTCTAATTTCCTCATACATAGCAAGTAATAGTAAAAGCTATGTTGCTAAATAATTGCGCAAGTGCTCGATACTGCGAGGTCGAGCCAAATGACACAAGTCTGCAATAGAACAACTGAGTGGCATTGCCTTGCGTCTTGTCAAGCACCGTGCCGAATGTCGGACAGGGGTTCTTTCTGCCGGGGTGACCCTTTGAGACTGGCTGCCGGTGTATGGTACTTTCTCGCTGCAGAGCGTTCTGGGCTTTCCTCGCAGCTCCGTGTGTGGGATGGCAGCTGGCATGTTGTCGAAGCTGGCCATCTTGCCTCTGGACTTGATGAAGAAAAGACTGCAAGTGAGTACAAATTCCTCTCCGTATAGTACATGTACTAGTTTACGGATCTATTATGTTACGAACAATGCACCTAGTGTGCGAAGAGTGTAGTATGCAAAGAGTGTAGCGTGCAAAGAGTGTAGTGTACAAAGAGTGTAGTGTACAAAGTGTGCTCGAAATGCCGTCATGGCGATTGATGTGCCTGTTTTTCAGCAGCCATGGCTTATACTGGCAGGTCTCCAGCAGAGCACTCAGCTGGCTGGTCCTGCTGCTTCCGTGGACAGCTTCCTGTTGCTGAATAGTGAATACACACCGAGGCTCTCTCGCTATCAGCACACTTGACAGTGCAGTGCATCGTCTCTTTCTTCAACAGGGCACCTCCTGCCGAGCCGACTGATGTAGTCTACACGGTCCAGCTTACCCACCAACGCACAACAAGCGTTTGTGAGCGGAGAGTCATGTTCATATACATGTACTGTATACAGGCTTAGGTAGACTCGGGTGGAGAGGCAAGGATTAATTTATAAGAAGAAAAGAGGACCAAAGAGCTACAAGTTACGCTATATTACCCGCTAACACCACCATGAGCTGATTGTAAAGTAACTGCTGGTGTTAGTGGACATTACAGCGTAACTTGTAGCTCTTTGGTCCTCTTTTCTTCTTGCATACAGGTTTCTTCTTTTTTAATTGCAGCTTTGAAATACATGCCTCCAGCCGAGTCTCACTCGAACTGTGAATTTTTTTGTTTTTTGTTTTTGAAATACACGCATAGGGACGTAAAACATGGCCCAGAAGAAGAAAAAACCCGCTGTGGCCTAGTTTTGTAAAAGCAAAACAAAAACTGGAAGAAGAGTGACATCTTGAATCCAGCGCACGTACGGAGCGATTTCGAGTTTCTGTGCCGGTCAACAATACAATAGATATATGTACCGGTATGCGTAAAGTTCGAGGATCGTCGCCAGCTACAACATGGACCGGGTTTCCAAGACCGGTACATGCACAGACTTCCGTCTTGCCGGTTCCCACGCCTTTTTCTTGCTGTAACATTCTCCCAATGTACAAGTTCGTTTCCAAACCATAACAGCACTTTCATCATTGTTTCTGGGACATCCTCAACCCAAAGCCACACTCGAGTGAAATAAAAAAGAAGACCAACAAAAAGGAACAGAAAGTTTGCACATGGCGTAAAGAATCCAAAATGGGTGCCGTGACATGATCAGAGTCTACAGTGATTCTGCTGGCAAGGGAACGAATCGTGCAGATCCACAACGTATCCATTGCCCCTGTTTTGCTGTTTGCACACCATGTGTTATGCAGGTACAAGGTTTTGAGCAGGCATGGTCGTCGGTGGGCCAGACCAGGCAGTACGTCGGGGCACTGGACTGTGCACGTACTGTCTGGCTGCAGGAGGGTATCCTGGGCTTCTACAAGGGCACCACACCTAGTCTTCTGAAGGTAAGACTCAAAGCATGCGGCCTCTCGGACAGGCATGTCTCTTTTGTACAGTGTTGGTGAATGGAATCCGATTGCGTGAGTCAAGCTCGCGCCCTGCACCAGTGCACAGCCCAGTGTTTGCAGGTCTGAGTCAAGCTCGCGCCCTACACCAGTGCACGTCCCAGTGTTCACATGTCTGGGGTTGCACAGCGCCCTGCACCAGTGCACAGCCCAGTGTTTGCAGGTCTGGGGTTGCACAGTGCCCTGCACCAGTGTACAGCCCAGTGTGCACTGGTGTGGGGCTGCGCGGTGGCTGGCGTGACATACGATCGGATATCATTTTAAAAGCAACATGGTACTATCAGTGCTGCCTGTTGCCTGCGAACACGGACTTTCTTGCAGGGAAAATAGCTTTGTTATTTGGTATGAATGTGTGCGTGGGTGCGTGCGTGTGGAAGTGTTAGTTGATTAGGACATTGGGCATGGTACACGACATCATACGGACCGTTTCGTTGTGTGTGTTTTTTTAAATATTTTATTTCCCGCCGTGAGGTTTTGGCAGGGAGTCATGAACTCGATAATGCCCTGGCCTCGCGGTGAGTCCCGCCTGCTGCAGAGCGAGGATGACATCTCTGTGCGAGTGGGCGAGTGGACGGCCATGAGCAGTTTCTTTCTCTCAATTCTGTTGTTTTTTCGCAGGCCGGTGTCTCGGTGGCGCTGATCTTCACGTCGTACGAGTGGTGTTTGGACATCCTGTGCCACCTGAGAGGCAAGGAATCGTGATGGACGGCTAGCACACGCACACACACAGTAGGTGACATGGATGTGTTCGCTGTAGCGGTGATGTGTGTTTGTGTGAGAACTTTGCCTAAGGATGCCAAAATTGCAGATGCAGAAAGTCCCGTCCGGTGTGCGTGAGGAGTTATTTCTTCTTACACCCCGCCTGGAGCAATTTCAGCTCGCCATATGCCAGTCTGCAGTCTTGTGAGCCGTCTTGGTTGCCGGTGAGCAGCGGTGCAGCTTCACACGGCCACAGAATGGACACTTGTTCAGATTGGTGCTTTTGGGCGGCGTACACGCAGCATCGCGAAGTACACGTATCAGCTTTGTCAAGACATGCGATGGCAGCCTGTCATCACAGCCACGACCACCTCTGACTGTGCTTACCCGCACCCACAGTGAACGTGCACATCGCCGTTGTCAAGGGAACACAAATAGCCCGACTGCTGTGTCCAGACATTGATCTCGGACTACCACGGTGGAATGCAATGGTCTTCGCTCCATCTACGCAATAGTCCAGGCAGCTGGCCATACTGTCTCCGAGACTAGGAGCAAGAAATCGCAGCTAACTGAACACAGCAGTAATGCTATCACCATCGATTCGAAATTGCAACTTGCCCGGCTAGCACCATTCCTAAGGCGAATGGACCAGTAGTAGGACACTTCTCAGCCGGGAAGTCAATGGAATTCTAACTCTGGGATTTGTTGGACTTAGCGGACCATGCAAATGACTTCCCTTTTTTGGTGATTTCCCCACTCACCCCATTCTAGTCTAATGTACTTGCTAGCTTGCCGCTATCCTTCTAACTATTTTGTTTGGTGGAGTCCGGCCCAGTAATAACAGCCTATGTTTTGGTATCAAGTACCTGCGCAACAGATTGGAGGTTGACTGGCTGTGACTGCGAGTTTCATTCACGGTACAATAACCGGACGCGCATTGCCGGACTGTCTTGGTATCAATCATGTCTGTGCGCACGTGGATCGGCCAACAGCACAGCGTGCTGTGTAATTGCGTTCGTTGGATTGCCTTTTACTAGTGTCTCGACGCTGCTTGTATACGCTTTCAAACTTATCGAACCTCAACCCCCCCCCCCCCCCCTCAAATACTCCACTGTGAAGCAATGATTGCAGCCATTTTTCTTCTTCTTTTAGTGCAAATGAGCGGCTCAGTGACAAGTTTTTAACACGTTATGTTACCAGTAATCCTATTCCTTCTGCTCAACCTCTCTCATTATAATACTTGGAGTAACTAATAGAAAGTAGTTTAGAGCAGACTCGCTCTTTAATTCCCATTCACTCTGCTCGTTTTTTATCAATTTCTTTTAAACAACATTTCTGAAATAACGAAGTGAGCAACACTGCATTTGAGTACGCACAGATCACCTGACTATATCGCCAAGTGACCATTGCTGCGTCGAAATTCCCAATCACCGCCTTCTGATCCAACAGTCCGTCTGTACCGGCGGTGCTCTCCGATGTTATTCCTTGATTTCTCTCTCACTCTCTCTCTCTCTCTCTCTCTCTCTCTCTCTCTCTCTCTCTCTCCCTCTCTCTCTCTCTCTCCCTTTCTGAGTTCACAATCTCCGGTTTATTTTATCCTTATAAAAGGAATCAGTAGATGTGTTGTAAGCGCATCATAGCCATGGTTACTGTATCCTCCACTCACAGTCCAGGTCTGCATCACAACGAAAATCACACATCAATGACCCACGCACCTCGAGTGAGATTGATTGCATGATGTGTACTGAACATGCCTCAATTACACCTTGCTCTGCCCGGAGGGTGCATGGTTGGCAAACTGGTTACAGCATCGAAATTTAGGGGCTTCCACGGCACCCCTAAATTTCGCAAATGTCCTGCTGGAAACCATCATCGTCTACATGTATCAGCTATTCAGTTTTGGCTAAACTGGAACCCCCCTGCAAGTGTAGAGATCTCTGGATTCGCCCCTTTAACCCTCTGTAAATACATACTCTTGATGGCAAAATAACTCATCACATCGAAAGCATTGTAAATGCACAACGTGTGGCCAAGGGCTATGGAATATAAGTTACTGGTCCAATGTGTCTCAATTATTGAGTCAATGACCCATTTCAACAGGCCGTTCTGTGCTCAATGTGTTTGGCCAACTAACGCTTGACTGTACATCTAAGCTGTAACCCACAAGGCGTCATCTGGGAGGATGGGAGCCTCCCGATGGTGGTGGTGATGATACTGAGAATGTCCCGAGACACTAGCCCTATAACACTGGCCTATGTTGTGCCCGAGGGAAACGAGTGACACTCAGTCCTGCTACAATGTACTACCTATGTAGGCCTGTGTGAGTTGCCAGACCCGGTCTGGTGACCGTCGGGTCAAGACAGCTGATGCCTTTCCCTCCTGTCCAGGGGCGCAGTGCCAGCTCGCACATCTGTGGTGTGGTGACCATGTACCACCAGCCAACCCAATTGTCCCCATTTTTTGCCTTATTTTGCCTACCGTAATGCCGCGTATAAAAGCAGGTGCTTACGACCGTATAAGCCGGGGTTCAAACCATGCTTCTATTCAAACCATGCTTCTATTCAAACCATGCTTCTATTCAAGTTATGCTTCTATTCAAACCATGCTTCTATTCAAAACATGCTTCTATGTCAACATCATCAGTGTACACTGTGCAGTGCATACTGCCATGTATGTACTGTGCAAGTACTTGCACATGTCTTTGCAGAGAGCGGCTTCTATTCAAATCATGCTTCTGTGTCACGGCGCGCTTCGAAAAATCGGCTTCTATTCGAGTCATGCTTCTATACAGGTCCTGCTTTTATACAGGTCCTGCTTTTATACAGGTCCTGCTTTTATACAGATCCTGCTTTTATACAGATCCTGCTTTTATACAGATCCTGCTTTTATACGCAGCACTACAGTATGTAGTACCAAGAGTACCGGTACAGTCATGTATCACTGACTTCAGAATGTGCACCTGAGTGTACACACACACTCTCAACATACAGGCCTGTGACAGGGTTGCACCCCCCCCCCCCTAGTCCCCTAAATATGGCACAAAGAGCACAACAGTCATACATGTAAGTGGAGAGTGGGTGCAGCCGTATGGCATATGGGATAAAAATAATAGTAATATGAACAGGTTGCATATTGTTGAGGCATTCCTAAAACGGCACATTCAGAGGCTTGAGGTCTTCTGAGATGTTGTCGACCCATCTCTTGTGGGGTCGTCTATGGGGCCGCTTGATGTCCGAAGTATTGAGGGCTAGCTGCAGTGCCTTGTAAGAGGCTGCGTCTGGTCCTTCCCGGGCAACGTACCCCAGCTACAGGAGGTGGTGCTCTTTACATGTTTGCGAGATCGGGGCTTGGTTGGTCTTTGGGTAAATCTTCTTGTTGGATATGTGGTGAGGGTGAACAATGTTCTTAAGATATCGTATGGGATGCCGGAAATAATTTTTTGTATGTGAGTCTATGCACAAACATGAACCGTTGCTGACAAGACTGAAACAAAGACAACACACTGTATACAGTGTGGTGTCTTTGTTTACTCTAGAGACCGTTCACACATCGCGACGTGACGAGAACGAGACGAATCCCACTCGGAGCAGCCGCCGAATGAAGTGTAGGTACGAGGGTTTTCTAAAGAACTTTTACACATCCTCAAACCCAGATAAGGAATGAGCTTTCAACCCGAGCTTGTACTCGTACATGTACTTGCCTGATAGTGCGAACCAGGAAGTCGTATAAACCCAGTTTATACGACTCCCTGGTGCGAACAGTCTCTAGTAATACCAAGAGTACATACCCCCATGTATCCCATGGTACCTCCCCCCCCCCCCCCCCTCTCAGAGTGTGAGTTACATTTTGTATGTGTTCCGGCTAGCTGGGACCCTGGGCCTGGGCCCTTATTGCGGGGGGGGGGGGGGGGGGGGTTGTGGTCCACATCCCAGTTGTGCTTGAACTGAGAGCTGAAGGTCAAGTGATGCATGCGTTGGACATAAATTTATTATGTTTGTCGGTTGACAGCATGTTACAAGGCAGATCGGAGGACACACTGGGTTGAAAACAGTTCTCCTGACTACAACCATCATCAGTTGGTTGGCAGAGCCCCGGTCTTGCAACCATTTGAACCGTATGGGGTCTGGACCCAGTTGGACCCTCATTATACTACATGATTGTACATAAAATTGTAGGGAGTCTTTTGTCTTTTGTCATGATATTCAGTTTTGTTCGTTGTTGGATGTCAGTTTTGTGTACTGATTTCCTCTTATCTCAAGTAGTTTTCTCTACTTCCTCTCAGTCTCAGAATCCTCTGCTGACAAACCAAGGCCGCGACTGACTGACTCTGTGTTGTACAAATACGGCTTGCTGCACGTCGTGTACATGTAGATCTACGCACAAGTCAAAAGCGCCAAATATCATGTTCATGTCAATAATCTGATCATGACTGTAGAGACTAGTACTCAGTACTAGTAGTAGAGTGTAGTCTACATGATCATGATGATGGTGTAGCGCTAGCGCTAGCATAGCAGCTATGTGCACGTACTAGATCATACTTGCGTCACTACGAGCTGTACTAATGCCAGTAATGGTTATGCAAGCGTCCGTGCGCGTGCTGTTTATTTGCCGCTGAACAAGTGAAAAATCGCGAAAATCTAGTAATCGTACAAACAGCGACTAGCCACCGAGCACAGACGGGTCGACACGCGCACCACACTGTAGACTTTTGAGGATCCAAGTGAAGTAGTAGTAAGTAGTTACCTGTGAGTTTGGACATAATTGTCTCGCTCTCCATGTGATGTCGCTAATTCAGCGACAGTTACTGTTTGGAGACAGCAATGTTTCATAGGAAGCCAGCTCAAGACGCGACGAAGGCGTCGGTCGACAAGTTCCGCAACCCGCAGAATACATTACCCAAGAGGCTCAAACATCTAGCTATAGCGATAAAAGGTAGTCGAAGAAGAACAGAATCGTTAACAGTTATCACTTTGTTGTTTACTTTGTTGTTGGAGAGATGTTGCTGTGACTTACGTTGCAAGGAGACTTGCGCACTGCCTGCTGCTTGGCCCCTCACGATATGTGTATGTGCACGCGCGTTCTTCGTGTGCAGGAAATTTGGAAAAGCAGAATGACCAAGCGACCAAAGAATTCTTCTCGCAGAATTATTACCAGGTTTTTCAAGTGTTCCACGACGCCTTCACAGCGGAGACCACGGGCAAGGGAGGAAAAGGTACGTTAACATTCTCACTACACATATTCACAGTTGAGTTGGAGGGACTTCTGGAACCAATGTGTGTGATCAGATTGTTTCAATTAGGAACGCTCATTCGGCCGTTATACATAGCGTGCGGATGTTGTGGGGTGGCCGGTGTCGCGGCGTCCTAGTGACACTTGTTTTTTTCTGTGTGATAACGAGATTGACATGTCTGCGCGTCAAAATGATAATAATGTTTTTGTCACGGTTAGAAGGGGCGTAGAAATTGGCGCTCTAGCAAGTGCCTTGGTGTGTGGGAGGCACTTTGTCGCTGTGCAAATGCCCCTCATGCAGAGCACACAAGGTAGTTGGGCCTGGTAAAATTACCCCAACTCATCAACCTGTCACAATTGAACATTTTTCCAATTGCCTACAATATGATGTGTGTGGTATTTCTTTTCCTAGTCGCGTATGATCACGGCTTTTATCTCAGCGCCAGGCGCCCAATGGTACTATTGGTAGCCTATTGGCTGGAGTGCCCGAATCTCATTTGACTGGGGATCGTGGGGCATGAGAGTTTTGCGACTCCCGGTTGTGGCGCCGCAAAGCTCTCCAGGACCAGAGTCCTGCATCTCACCATTGCGAAACACAAATGACCGTATTGTGCATAGTGCTACACGGTGATATGCTACACAACATCCATACCGTATTTCCCGAATATAAGTCACACTCGATTATAAGTCGCACCCCCATTTTCAGGTTTGAGCAATATTGATTTGATATATTGACTTCAGTAGTAAGTCACGCTCGATTGTATGTTGCATCCCCCCTTTTTTTTATTTCAGTGTAAAAAGGTGCGACTTATATTCGGGGAAATCGGTAGTTACTGGGGGTGCCGTGGGGAAATAGGACATCACCCGAGCACTCCACTGCATGGTTGAACGGTGATACTTAGCTGCCTAAGCTGTCAGCTCTTGCCACCCCCCCCCCCCCACCCAAGCCAAGAAAAAACAGGTTTTCACTCGTATGTGTCTGATTATCAGTTGAGGGTCATATGAGTGGAATGTGGTCAATGCTGCCCAGTGCTGGAAGCATTAAGTTCCAGCAAACAGCCCCTTGTCTCCTATATCCATGTATAGACTGCTCTTCACTCTGGCGGCATAGAGCAATCTTGCGAGCTGCCCACACTGGCCCTGGGTGTCACTGGATTCCACTGTAAGGTACCTCCGCTATAAAAAGTGCAGGTTTTTATAGGAAAAAAAGAGAAGAACACAATGTTACGAGTTATGACTAACTGTCCGCCAACGTAACCAGATCATATGCAGTCAGCGAGTGCGACAAAATGGCACAACACTGACAAGGAGTGCTGGGACATTCGACGACCTTACACCTAGCTCCAACACTTCTCCGAGGCGCAAACCAAAAACCTTTTTATATTTTATAAGGACTATTACTTGCACATGTTCCATATACCAGTGCCTCACTGGAAAGAAAAGTCTGCGGCTTGTGTTAGAGCCAGCCAAGCTGACCTTTCCCCATCTGTAGGAGTGTGAGCACTGGCGAAAGTTAAGGCGTTTTGTTGTAGGATGATACTAAAAAACTGCTGGCTATTGGTATGGGCTTTTTTTGTCAATGCTTCAGTTGGACATCCGAGAGGTGGACGTGAGGAACTCTTTGAAGTAATCCTCCCTATTCTTGAGGTAGGTCTAATCGCGACACACTGCGTGAATGGCTTGTCGGGCATGACAGTGCTCATTTGCAATGCGGACTCTGTGATGCAATCTGGACTTTTTGGTGCGTGCGTGCATGCGTATGTGTGTGTGTGTGTGTGTGTGTGTGTGTGTGTGTGTGTGTGTGTGTGTGTGTGTGTGTGTGTGTGTGTGTAGCAAAAAGGCAAGTTGTTTTACCGGTGGCGACTGAGCTAGCAGTACGTGCTTGAAACCCTGATAACATGGCGTGCTAACTTGCCGCCATTGGCTTAGAAGTTAGAAAAAATTGGACGAACCACTCCCCAGCACACAATAGCATGTACGCCCTGCAGTCGCATTGTATGTCGCCCACTGGTGCAATTCGGCAGCATGACAATGTGCTCTGTTTGCCTGGTGATAGTATCTAGGATATTGACGTATGATGCAGCATTTCATACTGCAGCGGTCACTGTGTAGTGTGCAGTGGTGTGGGTAGTAGGTAGTGTTTAGTGTGGCCATGGCAGCGTTCACACTCCAGGAATGTGTTCCCGGTTTTGTGTATGTGTATGTGTGTGTGTGTGTGTGTGTGTGTGTGTGTGTGTGTGTGTGTGTGTGTGTGTGTGTGTGTGTTGTGCCGCGTTCAGACTATTCTGGTGTTCACGCCCGAGCTGCTCTTTCAGAAGTGGCAGTGCAACAGCATCGGTAAGCCCATGTGTCCACCACCACCACCATCACAGTATCACACGGTGAATGGCCTGTTTGGCCACCACTATACCGTATCACACGGTGAATGGCCTGTATGTCCACCACTATACCGTATCACACGGTGAATGGCCTGTATGTCCACCACTATATCGTATCACACGGTGAATGGCCTGTGTGTCCACCACTATACCGTATCACACTGTGAATGGCCTGTTTGGCCACCACTATACCGTATCACACGGTGAATGGCCTGTATGGCCACCACTATACCGTATCACACGGTGAATGGCCTGTATGTCCACCACTATATCGTATCACACGGTGAATGGCCTGTTTGTCCACCACTATACCGTATCACACGGTGAATGGCCTGTATGTCCACCACTAGACCGTATCACACGGTGAATGGCCTGTATGTCCACCACTAGATCGTATCACACGGTGAATGGCCTGTATGTCCACCACTATACCGTATCACACGGTGAATGGCCTGTATGTCCACCACTATACCGTATCACACGGTGAATGGCCTGTATGTCCACCACTATACCGTATCACACGGTGAATGGCCTGTATGTCCACCACCACCGTACATGTACAGTATCACACTGTGAATGATCTTTCAGAAGCAGCGGCACATCCCGTTTTGCTGCTGATGATTGTCACCTCCCAGTCTGATGCTGAGCTCACATGATAGATAACCGTATTACTGCTGATGCCTGCGTACTCACATGCACACGTGTCTATGGCCGTATTCAAGTAGTTGCACGCGTACTCTCGTACACGCATGTATGCTGATGCATGCATACTCACATGCACACGTGTACTGTATGTGCCCGTCATCGATGCACACATGCTCACACACACACTCGTGCCTTCCGCAACGGCTGCACGTGGACTCGAGGCATTGTATTCAAGCAGTATCAGGGTAAACGATTAGCACGGATCATTCACAATGTGCTGCTGCTGCGTCTTGTGTTCGCCATGTTCTCCACAGGAACAATTTTGTGCAAACTGTTGCATCCGCAAAACCAGCTACGGGTAGGTACACTAATCCACATGTCGTATTCAGTTGTACTGCTGCTTTGTTATCGTTTTCACTGGTGTCTGATTGCGTTTCACATAATTTTAGTTACCCCCACCACACACAAATGAGTTACTAATTTCTGAGTGTAACTGAACAAGTCATGCCTCACTTTACTGACAACCAGGCTCGAAACACTCTGCGTTATGATGCACACGTTTACACCCCTCGCGTTAGGGTGAGATTGTTTACCGTCACCTCCAGTCCTAGCTTCCAAGCCGTTACGTGTGCATGCTATTGTCAATATCACATCACTATGCCAGCATTACATCATCATTATTACCAAGACGTCATCATTACATCATCATTACGTCATCATTCGAGGTGGGGTCTGTGGCTCTGTGCTGAGTGGTGTCACAAGCACTGTTTCCAGTGGTTTGCCGCTCAATATGAACCTGGTCAGATGCCAAGTGAATCACCTACCGTAATGTCGCGTGCATTAGCCGGGGCTTATATGCCTATAAGCCGGTGATGGAGTCAGGCTTGTACACAAGACAGGCTTATACACGAGACAGGCTTATATGACAAGCACCACTCAATGACCAGGCTTGTATGCGCAAACTGCTGACTTTTGGACGTCAAAACCAACATTTTCCAACGGGATTTTTTTTTCTTTTTTTTCGCAAGTGTACGGTACCATGCAAACATGAACATGTAAAAGGCGCGCTCACCAGTCTTGCGTAGTAGCCCGGCTTACACACGTGGCGCGTCTCGTGTACTGGCCCGGCTTATGCATGCGACAGGCTTGTACGCGAAAAGCTGTTGCAGATTTCATGCTTCTACACGAGACAGGCTTATGCACAAATCCGGCTTATGCACGCGACATTACGGTATATTTTCTTGCTGTTATTTTTCACTACTACTGTTTCAAGTATAAATTGCCGCTCCAAACTCGTCACAAACATGTGTGGTTGACTGGTTGTGCTATTGTATCTCTTGCGTAGATTCGCAAGCTCGGCTTGCAGTTTCTGCTTCTGTGGCTGCAAAGTCTGCGCGACAACATCACACCGTTTGCCGAGAACCTGTTGGCCACGGCGGTTCCTGAGTTCCCTCCCAAGTCGTCCAAGCCCGACGAGGATGCTTCAGCAGATAGGAGTGCAGTGTGTGAGTGCTAATCGTATCCCGCGTGAACTGTACTGTTCCCATCCACAACTCTACCATTAGCTAGACTAGTAGTAACGCGTGTACTGTTCACATCCACCATTACATCATCACTATGCCATCATTACATCATCATTATTACCAAGACGTCATCATAACATCATCAACTAGACAAGTACTATACCAAGCATACATCGCAATTGGTACTACCGGTGCTTTTGGCGGTGGGTCCTCTCGGGTCTAGAATGTACATTCTTATTCTTGCATGGCTGTGCATGCTGGTGTGTGCGTGTGCGTGTGTGCGCGTGTGCGCGTGTGTGTGTGTGTGTGTGTGTGTGTGTGTGTGTGTGTGTGTGTGTGTGTGTGTGTGTGTGTGTGTGTGTATGTGTCATTATGATAATTGTGCATATACAGCTTGGGTCAACGGCCCGGAGTACAATGTACCCATACTGCCGATCAACGCCGACGGGCCGCGGCCGATTGAAGACCCGACCATGGAGATGATGGAGTGTCTACTGGAGTGCTTGACCTCTCAGGTACATATGCCGATGCTTGTGCTGATGCTGATGGCGGCCTATAGTGCATAGAGTGGTTTCACAGCTTTTGTGATGTGACTGAATTTGTGTAGAGCATGATCATTGGATGTGGAACCAACATGACCAACATCTTGTGACCCATAGATACAGCGTCACATGATATGTGTCTACAGCATACCGTATTTCCTCGATTAATGGACCATGCTCGAATAATAGACCATGCTCAAATAGTAGACCCTCCTAGAGGCCTCGCGGAAAAATAGTAGACCATGCCCGAATAAGAGACCCGGTCTCTTATTTGAGTTCATCGCTTTGCGCATGCGCACAAAGAAAGCACGCGGTGGATCAAAAAAGGACGCGATTTTAGGTTGCGTAACTACAATATTTGTAGTGGCTAGTGCTTTCTTTCGTTATTTGAGCACGGTCCACTATTATTTTCATCGGCACATCGCTGGAAATGGTGGGTTTTTAACACGTCATTATATAGAATTTATACCCACCATTTCCAACGATGTGCCGACGAAAATATAGTGGACCGTGCTCAAATAATGGACCATGCCCAAATAAGAGACCGGGGTCCAACCCTCTTCAAAAAACAAAGACCGGGTCTATTACCGTACTGGCAATATATGTTGCCGCGTAACGCAGGGGGGGGGGGGGGGGGGGGGGGGTGCGGCGTAACGCGCGACCAGGCTAGTGCGACAAATTTTCGTTGAGTTCGTAACGCGCGTCCGGCGGGGTGCGGCGATCTTTTCATTGCAGTTTGCACTGCAAAAAAAGGCTGAAAACTGTGAAAGCACGTGTACCGCGTGGTGAAAAGTAGTTTTTGGAGGAAGCGCTCTTCCCCTATGTCACTTTCCTTTTGATGATCTTTTTGTGAACAGATCACTCTGATAGTTAAAATATACAGTCTTCTATTGATATCGTTGTCGCCCTTTGCCGTCGGGTTTGTAACAGTTGGATAGCAACTGAATTTCTGTGCCTTCAATGTGGATGAAAAGAAAAAAATGATGTGGCAAAAGCAAAAAAATGATGCGGCAATACCAAAAAAAGTGATGCGGCAATAGCAAAAAAAGGACTGCGGCAATATAGAAACCTGTGTAACGGCTCCTGTGCGACTTTGCATGTAACGCCCTGCGTGCGGCAAACATGTGCCAATGTAACGCTTCATGGCCTCACTGCGGCAACATATATTGCCAGTACGGTATACGGTATACTGAAGCACCAGGGATGGACGTGATTGGGTCGTCTGTGTGTGGCTTTCTTCACATGAACTGTAACTGCCCATCCATTATCGACACTCGCAGGCTAGTATATTCCAATGCTAGTTGCTAACCGGTAGTCCTGATGTTGATATGTGTGTATCGCTGCTCCAGGTGCACCGGTTGGTTTGGGACGGCAGCAAAAAGCAGTGCGGCTTCGATGTTCTCTTCCACCTGTTCAAGAAGCACTACCTGTTCGTGCTGTTTCCCAGCGCGCAGAAGCACCGCGGGCCATACACGGAGCGTAAGTTTGTCCATGGCACACCGTGACGGCTAGGGTCACCATGACACGGTACGCTAAGTCATGATAGCTATTGTGATCTGAATTGACTTGCATCTTGCATAGCGAAACTCAAGCGAAAGAACGATTTTCCCTGGACGAAAGTTAATTAAATTTTGTAGTCGGGACAAAATTGAACAGGACATGAAGCTGATAACTGAGATACTCTGCACGCACTGGTCATGTTGGCACGCACTGGTCATGTTGCTGTGGTGTGAAAAGCAGTCTTCATCTTGAGTTCGTCATGTCCAGTTGTGTTTTGTCGTCATGTCGATAACATCTTTCCAAATGTAGTTATCTCGTCGTCTTGTAAGTATAAGTGTGAAGATGGCACGGGACTGGGAGCAGGGCTCCAAAACAGGAAACTGGAATATACAAGTCGAAGAGGGGGCGAGGTAAGAATTAAAAGGGTGAACCAATAACGAAAAATGTGATTAACTTTGTACGTGTGTCATGTTGCTAGGTATCGTATTCGACACCGAGGCGTCATCACTGAACTTTGAGTTTGACGTCTCGGGGCCCGTGTACGATCGTGTTCGTGAGAGAATCATCAACTGGCTGGTTCAGTGGATTTCGCCAAATCGAGCAAGCCTCAGCATTGGCGTTCCCACCATTGCTTCGACGCAGAGCTCGACTTCGCTGGCCTCCACGTCAGCCAGTAACATCTCCGAGTCCGGAAAGGAGCAGTCATCATGGTGGGTGACGAAAGAGCACGAGGATCAAGTCCAGAATGACATTGCCATGCTCTGCAGCACGGTGTACGGTTCACAGGAGAATGTCATTCTGCTTCACGAGATGCTGCGCAAGGTAGGTCTGGAGGGATTTGTCGTGGAGTGTGTGTGTGTGTGTGTGTGTGTGTGTGTGTGTGTGTGTGTGTGTGTGTGTGTGTGTGTGTGTGTGTGTGTGTGTGCACTAGCTGTGTGTAGAACGGTCCCCTTTCACCTCAATTACTCTCCTTGTTTCTTTTCCTTTCTCGCTGTTGTCTCCCGCTTCTGGGAGTGACGTGGCCATTTTGTGGCAGTTGTACATAGTAGTAGTAGTAGTAGTAGTAGTGTGTGTGTGTGTGTGTGCGTGTGCGCGCGTGTGTGTGTGTGTGTGCGTGCTTGCGTACCAACTTTGGGAGAGAGAGAGAGAGAGAGTCTAAGTGAGAGAGAGAGAGAGAGAGAGAGAGAGAGAGAGAGAGAGAGAGAGAGTCTAAGTGAGAGAGAGAGAGAGAGAGAGAGAGAGAGAGAGAGAGAGAGAGAGAGAGAGAGAGAGAGAGAGAGTCTAAGTGAGAGAGAGAGAGAGAGAGAGAGAGTCTAAGTGAGAGAGAGAGAGAGAGAGAGAGAGAGAGAGAGAGAGAGAGAGAGTCTAAGTGAGAGAGAGAATCTGGGGGAGAGAGATGGTATTGATCTAATGTTCCCAGTGCCTACTGCTTGGCCTTGGTACTTTCACATACGGAGTTTCTTGTGAAACTTTAGTTCAACGCACCTCCAATGTCCATATGCTATATGGCATCTTTTTTCAAGACGTTCCAATGACCGGCAGTGCACATGTGTACTTGCTGTGCTAGGTCCTCAGCACAGCAATGCTCTTGTAGTTACTCGATCTGCGGACAGCATGCTGTTTCGTCCTCTGTGGACTCATCAGCTCACCACGGAGAAAGTGAACCTGATAGCAACGAAAAATCAAAATTTCCCCTTTTGCTCTTGTAGGTGTGTTCTTTCCTTGGTGCTTTATGCTTGTACTGATATTTCACTGTTTGTGCATCCGTTTTCCGATGTAGACATTCCGGCTGCCATTCATCTACCTGTCGACAATGGAGATGGTCATCTTGCTGATTCAGGACTGGCTGGCGTTGGTAAGGCGCGCGGTGTGTGCGTGCGTGTGCGGGTATGCATGCATGCGTGCGTGCGTGCATGGTTGTGTGTGTGTGGGGGGGGGGGGGGGGGGGGGGGAGGGTTGGTGCGCTCGCGCGCGCGCGCGCGCATGTGTGTGTGCGCACGCGCACACATTTCATTCAGATCTTGTCTGCTATTGTTGCTATAAGAGAAAACCTGTGGGTGGACATCCAGTGCATTTGCAGATTTGCGTGCTTCTCTTGCGACGGGCGTACACGGTGTGTTTGTGTTCTGTTATGCAGGATGTCAGTAAGCGTCCGGAGTTCATGCAAGAGCGTGTGCGGCCCACCCACATGCTTGTGAAGCGTCACAGCGAACCACAGCTGTTCAGCCCGCCCGGAGAGGAGACAGCGACGATGTCACCACCTACGTCACCCACATCGCCCATGTCACCCACGGTATGTCTTGTGTGTTATCTGCACCTCTACACCGCACTGCTGGTACACGTACACAGCCAGTGCTGCTCCAGGGACTTACCCAGTGTACACGTTCATTCGTATCGCGTCCACATGCACGTGTGGGCATGCGCTTCTATTTGCGTGTCGCATACATCTGCGTGGCAATTCTTCTGACCATTCTGTGTGTGTGTGTGTGTGTGTGTGTGTGTGTGTGTGTGTGTGTGTGTGCATGCGTATGTGTGTGTGTGTGCGTGTGCGTGTGTGTGTGTGTGTGTGTGTGTGTAAGCCTCTGGCATCACCTGGTTACACTGTGTGCATGTACAGGAGCTTGTATTTGTTTTCCGGCATGTTGTGAACCCCTAACGGGTCTGCACTACTACACGGTGTGATATTTACCCAGTTTGTTTGTTTGTTTGTTTAGGATCACTTAAGTCTATTGCTAGTAGAAATACTTTGTATGGTGTCATCTCCTTTAGAACTCTCCTCGGCTTCAGTGTTTCCATTTTGAAAATACATGTGCATGTATCTTCACCCTTGAGCTTCCCGCGATATGCATCCATTTGCCTTTGGGAAGTCAATCAAATGAAATGAAAAGAATGTCTACCTGTACTTCTAATCCTTGTTCCTTATTTTCATGCTATTCTTGCTTGCTCAGGAGCCCAAGGCGATGAGCAGACGTCGCTTCACAACTTACGCGCACAAGGGCGAGCACCCGGTGTCATCCGATGTGCGTGTTGGCCTTCAGGCGAATCTGCGCCTGTTCATCACCGAGGCTGCTATCGTCTTCCTGGCTGAGCCAGAGCATCAGACCCTTCATGAACAGGTATGCATGTGGCTTTTGCTGCATTTGTAGTGCGACAGTCAAGGTGAGACGGTCCAAGAACTTGAAAATCACATGCCTGGCTGGCCAAATTCTATTTTGCTGACACCCAACCTGCATTGTTATGATGTTTTGGAGTTGAAACCCGCATGTAGAGATAGGCAGGTGCTGCCTGACCTAGCATAGGCCGTGCTTTCTTTCTCGGGTGGGGATGTTCAGTTGTTTTCCCCTTGCTCAGAGAATTGTGATTTTATGAGCGCCACTTCGAGACAACCTGGACATTCAGACTGCATGCATCGACTCCAGGAAGTGCTCAGATCTGCTTTCGTAAATGGACTGGTCATAATGTGCTGTGTGGTGCTTTGGCGTGCTGCTGTCCCCAATCAGGTCGAGGCGTGTGGCCAAGTCATAAGGCTGTATCAGACGGTGGCAATGAAGTCACTCATGGACCGAGATACCTGGTAAGCCACAGCATCAGCAGCACCTTGGCTAAGGTCCACTGTGTGTTCCAGGGCACTACGGCATAGTGGTCATGGTTGCACCGTAATTGGTTGGGTCGCCAGCCTACGGTGCTGCCAATTGCAGACGTTTCTGACCGCAGTGGAGCATTGGGAAATAAGAAGGTGCATTGTGTTCCAGTGCACTATGGCATGATGGTCATGGCTGTGCGGTATGTCCGAATCTGGTCGGGTCGCCAGCCTACAGCGCTAGCAATGCTACTTGCAGACATTCCCGACCATAGTGGAGTATTGGGAAATGGGACACGGACTCCGTAAAGCTTCAAGAAAAAGGGGTGGCCACCTAGGAGAGGTGAGACGAATGACTACTCCCTCCCCTCCCCTGCCCCCTCAGACCTGCCTAAACCGGTCCAGTTGGTCAGGTTAACACCGGACCAACTTTGTGGCTACCAACGCATGTTTACCGCTCAGGAGGGCATATGCCCCCGCCATATTTGACACAAAGTATGAAAGACTCTGGTACGACCTGACCAATTGAAAACTGCTTCCGGCGGTCCTGCCCCTTTCTGGCTAGTATTCCCTAATGTGTTGTGTACGTTGTCTGCTTGAACAGGGCACATCTGCTGTCCACCTTGCTGCAAATCACCAAGCACGTACTTGGCACGTCCAAACCACCGTCCGTGGAGAGCAACACAATGCCCCAGCAGCTGGCCATGCGTGTCGGCAGTGACCTGGTCAAGACCGTGTTCGTGCTGTGGATGAACGCCAGCTTGTCGGTGAGCGTTGCCACATCGCTCTGGGACGACGTACTGCGTCTGCTCACCTCTCTGACCCACTGGCCAGCCGTGGTAGAGCAATGGAAGGTATGTTGGTATGTTCTGGGCGCAGTCACCTGCTGATCAACTTTTGTATTGAGGTCAGGTTTATAGGGGGGGGGGGGGGGGCAGTCATCTGCTGATCAACCATTCTGTCTGTTTTTATGATGGTACATGTTCGAGGTAATGGAGGACTAAAGGGAATGCTATGTGTGAGCAAGTGCTGCACAATGAAACGGTTGACGAAGGCTAGGGTGTTGTTTGTTACTCAAATGTTCATGCACTAAATTAATGGAACCATCTGCTGTCTGATGATTGTTTAACGGTTGCGCAATCATTCCACAAAGTCTGAGTAACAACAACACCGTGACCTTGGTATATGTTTGAAGAGAAGAGCGGGTAACACGGCGCAGGACGCACTGGTTGTAGTGAGGAACACTGCTGTCAACACAGTGTGTCCTCCGCAGTTTCTCACGGGTTTCCTCTGCAGTTTCTCCCGGGTTTCCTCCGCAGTTTCTCCCGGGTTTCCTCCGCAGTTTCTCACGGGTTTCCTCCGCAGTTTCTCCCGGGTTTCCTCCGCAGTTTCTCACGGGTTTCCTCCGCAGTTTCTCACTGGTTCTCGCTCCACATATACTGGCATACACAGAGAAATAGACAGCAATAGCGACAACACACAGAGTGAAGGGTAGTTGGCCGCAGCCAGATGTGAACCGGATAACGAGTGAGGTATGGAAGCAAGCAAGGACTGAGAACAGAGTGTCTCAGATAGAATAGGCATGCCAGTGGATAGCAGAAATAGGCTATGATGCAGAACCACTTGGGACCGTCAGATTAATTTTCCTGGACCGAGCCAGCCGGGAAAAAACCCTCGCGCCGACGGACGCATTTGTGAGGGAAAAAACCGGGTGTATATCCCCAGTGGCGATTAGGCATCATGTAGGCATGGCAAGCACATCACGGCAAACAGTGATAAAAAGCATTGATAATATGCACAGAAATAAAGGGTGGGAGGGCAGGGACACTGGTGAGACTCAAAACTGACTGAAGAAGTCAGGAAAAGAAGCGACAACAAAGAACACACCAGATGCCATATTTGCAACTGAAAATATTTCGCGAGAAATCATTTCTCGCCTATCTCGCTGCGCTCGGCCGGCGAGAAATACAACTTTCCTCCGCAGTTTCTCACGGGTTTCCTCCGCAGTTTCTCACAGGTTTCCTTCTCTTGGGCATTTGTCAACGTGCTGCTATCACCCGTGAGCTCTGAGTAGATTGCTTTCAAAGCTGCTGCTGGGGCCTTGCCGCTCTAGAAAGCCATTTGCCAACGCTGGAGAACGTCTCTTCTCATTGCTCTTGTATGGAAGTCACGAGCTTTCTCGACCAGCTCCGCGATCATGATGCACGTGCATACAAAGCTTCTCAACGCCCAGAGATGCACGCTTGTGCTTGGTAGCAGCTGGAGTGTTGTACCCATGAAACTGCTGCAGTGCTTGGGGTAGCGGTGTATGTCTCTCTTTGAAGTGACCACTGTGTCCATCACCTAAAGCAATGCTCATGAGAGAACTGATAAGAACTGGCGCCCACCGTCCAAAGACACCTCCGACCACCTCACTTTTTCTCTTGTCCACGCAATCAACTAGGTCGTTAAATAGACATTCGTCGAACGGCAGACTTTTCCCCGCCGGCCGGGGAAGTTTATCTGCCAGTCTGCTTTTGGGAAAGCATGTCTGACTACCTTCCATCAGCCGATTAAAAGCCGATGGGTAGCGTCCGGTACTAAGACGGGGCGCAGCGGTGAAAAGAACGTATTTCACAGGGTTGCAGTCGAATGACTTCGCCATCTCAACTGGAGTCTCCGATGGGCACTGGACTAGCTGGCTAGATGATTCTCCCTTTTGCAAGTCGAGGAAGGAACGCCGTTCCACGACCTGGCTGCAGGCGGTATCACCAACATGACGAGCAACAAGTATATAAAAGAGTTCATTGAACATGCACATTTCTTTCACTGGTCCAACAAGTACTCTGTCACAAAGTGAAACTCCTTGACCGCTGACGCAGTTCACCGACACGAACGTACAGCCAACATCCATGGCGGATTTTCTTCGATCCGAAAAAAAGATAGAAAGCTTCACGTTCGACTCGTTTAAGATACAGCTGTCTAAAAAATACTCAACGAAATCATGTTGCTACCTTCGTAGTCTCTCTAGCTTGGTGATGTCGTCACGTTCGTGTCGGTGAACTGCTCAGGGCATTCGGCCTTGGTGTGCCCGTCCTGGTCACAAAAGAAACATGTGATCCACCGACCACCTTTGCCATAGCCTGACTGCTGTGGCTTGCCGGGACGGTTCGCGCTCGGGCAATGCTTGCGCATGTGTCCCACCTCGTTGCACCGAAAACACATCAGCGACTTCTTCGGAGGGGCACTCTGGTACTGTGCTCCACCGGCTGCTGCCGCTGAGACGCTGGTTGCATGGTGGGTGTCAGCGTCATCACTGGCGGATCTCAGCGCTCTGAATATATCCAGTTAGCTACTGATCTTCAGGTCTTTCCCAGCCATTGACAGGCGCAGCTCGCGCGAGAAGGTAGGAAAAAGGCCAGCCACCAGCTGTGCGACGATCATGGCGTCTTCATCTCCGGTGACCGTGTGGCCAGAGAGAGTGGCCAGGCGCTGAAGATCTGCCACATACGCATCAGCAGACTCGTCTATCTTGAGTCGACGGCCAACAAACGCATTTGTACGCGGCCGATTTCGTCATGCTGAACGACTGGATCATAACCTGCATCATCTTGTCGTTCTTTTTTCTGTCGTCGGCCGTCATCCTACTAAACACCAGGAATGCGTCGCCATCCAGAAACAAAGGAAAGTTCTTCATCTGCTTCGCCTCGTCATCCCAACCTTGGATGTTCGCGAGGACCTGAAACTTTCCCAGAACTGCTCCCAGCTCTGACCGGGTCTACCGCCGAATGGCTTCAGAAAATTGTCGATCTTCATCGATGCCATGGCACTACTCCTCCTCTGCAAAACCACCTAAATATCCCGTAAGATTCCCGGGTTTCGGCACCACGTTGTAACCGGATCACTGCATACTACTAGTGCACTATTTCATCGTCACAGCCACAGCCAATTGGTTACATGGGAATATTGTTACAAGAATACATGCAGAGGAGTAAATAACCTTGGGAGAGCAACCGAAAGAAAACCCGACCAAGACCACCGGAAGACCCCGGGAAACCACCACTTCCAGAGCTAGAGAGAAAGATGTGCGCAAAAGTACGACACCTGCACAAACGACCCTCTCAGCGTCGTACACTGTGTATGCTGAATACAGAGTCCTCTGGGAGAATTTTAGGAAATTTTGGCCCCAATAGCCCATACTTCATTACAGTCAGACCTCGCATAACCGCACGCATCCGTTTTCCACAAAAAATTCCGAATAGGCAAGGGAACCGGATAGTCGAACACACATCCTGTGTATGCACTGCAACTGCTGTAAATCGGTAACCAACGATTTTCTTCCGGATGGTGAGGGATCCGGATAAACGAGGACCGGATAAGCGAGGTCTGACTGTACTTCAAAGTCACAGGATAAAATTATTGATGCGGCTTTGGCCGCACCTGTTGCACCGGCTTCGATGCCCCTGCCAGTATATCGAACCATGTCACGTGATGTGAAGTTCTGCCGTCGCAGCACTGGACAGAGGTTGTACAGGCAGTTGCGTACTCTTGAAGGTTATGTACGGTGAAACCTGTCTAAGACGACCGCTCATGAGACCTGCAAAATGTGGTCTCTGTTGCCAGGTGGTCTCCTTATCCAGGGTCGTTTGGCTGCAAATAGCATCCCTTGGTCTTGATTCCAGTGGTCTTCTGAGGCAGGTGGTCTTCTGAGGCAGGTGGTCTTCTGAGGCAGGTGGTCTTCTGAGGCAGGTGGTCTTCTGAGGCAGGTTTTACTATACTCTTGGTACTGTAAAAGCCATTATTCTAACGAGGCGCATATATAACGATTTCCCAAAATTGACTAGTTTACGTGTACCAAAGGTAACGATTCTCACTCATTCTCAACGCTCAATAGCACAGTATATGTGTCGATTTCTGTATAACGATTTCTATTTTAACGACAGTTTTCTCCTCGTTAACTCGTTAGAGTTAGCACTTCGTTATATATATGGCTTTTACAGTATTGCTGTTGTCAGGACTCTTTATCCGTTTGATCAGTTTTGTGGGAATCATGCTTGATGCTGATGCTATGCAAGTACGGTATACAGAACGATGCTCTACGAGGTAATTTACTTAGGCGTTACGAGAAGTCTGTCATCAGGTCACTTTGGAAGCGATCTGTCTGTAGTTTCCTGACATGCTGTGGCTGTGTTTCTCGTGGGGTTTTTTCTTTTCTTTTTTCTTTCTTTCAAACTTGCACAGCATATCATGAAAATGATGACACGCCTTCTTGGCCAGTATGTCTATGGCATCTGCTTGTCGCAGAGCAGCAAGGCGCACACACGGGCGAATCGGCCAGGTAGGCGACCCGGCACCGGAAACAGCCCGCTTGACGGCACTCCCGGTGGCGGCGCAACGGCGACAAAGTCTGGGAGAGGTGGCAGTGGTGGTGGCGGCGGTGGTGGTGGTGGTGGTACCCGCACTGGATCCGGTCCTCACCCTCGTGTCTTGGGTCACACTCGCGACCACTCCATCAGCTCCAGCCTGGAGCAGTTCAAAGGCGATCCGATCGTGGCAAAGCCCGCCACCGCCAGTATGCCGGCCTTGGAGGAGGCCTCTGAGAGTGGCGGTGGTGGTGGTGGTGGTGGAGACATTCGCTCACACACCGGCAGCCTGACGCCATCCACCACGACCACTGCCAGCTTACGCGCCGCCCGTGCCAATGCGCGCCGCCTGCACGGCTCCGAGCCGGACGCTCTCAAGGGCGGCGACAACATGCCCAAGCTGATCGGCGGCATGAAAGCACCGTCAGTGGATCTCTCGTCGCCACTACGCGATGGAGACAGCCTGAACAAGGTGCCGATTGACGACGACCTGGATGAGGAGCCGGAAGGAATGGAGCACGTCGAGAGCGCTGTCAGTGTCCAGGAATATAGCATTGACGATAGTCCAGATAAGGACAAGGACCGGATAACCATTGGCAGTAGCAGTGAGGATGGCTTGTCGACGTCGTGTGGTAGCGGCAGTGAGATTGGCGATAGCGACAGCACAACCGACAAGATCCACCACCAGTACTCGTCCTCGGCCGAAGACGCGCAGTTTGGCATGGCCGAAAAGCTGCTGCAAGAAGGTGACGACAAGTCCCCAATGGATGAGTCGCCGACCTCTGAGGAAGGCAACGCGACGGAATCCGGATCGGCAACACCAGTCGTCAAGGATAGCGACTTTGATGATGACCTCCCGCCTGGTATGAGCTTATATAGATTGATTGCAGCATACCATACTGTGCGTATCTTTGTTCATGATTGCGTAACATTATGCACATGTGTATTCTAGTGAACTGGCCAGGGAAAGCCGGCCACTCACGACTAGCGATGCAGGGGGAGTGTGAACTGAGCTTGAGCTGGGTTGCATAGCTGCAAGGCGTCCGGGACTGCTTGCACCCATGATTAGATTTCACTAGATTTCATTGGCTAGTCCTTGTAGACCGCAGTAGTTCTATCTTTGTCTCAGACACTGTTTGTGTAAGCAGATACTCGTCAGTGTATGGGAATGCGGATGCACTGCATATCATGCCATCTCATTTGTTTTGTTTCCGTTGCTGCTGTTGTTGTCGTTTTCGTCGTCGTCGTTGTAATGCAGTACGTCGTGGACGTGCCAACACCATGAACAGTCTGGAGGCCAAGCAATTATTTTCTGGTGGCAGCACCTCCACAACCGGTCCGATCGATGAGGATGAGGAAAGCAGTAAGGGCAATTAGCTCTGGACATTGCATAGCCACCCGAACATTGCATAGCCACCCGGACAGTGCATAGCCACCTGGACGTATATCCAGCAGATTGGTCAATGAATGCCGGCAGGTGCACACGTTCAAGAATTCATTATTCTCATTGTGCTTATTCTGTCCGTGATTGGCAGGTGCAGAGTCCCATACATGTATACGTGCAACAGGCCTAAATCTCACCTGGAAAGTCCACTCCTGTCTTTGACAGGATTATCCCCTAATTGGAGTTTGTATTCGTATACTATTATTTTATGGATTCACCACGGGCCTTAGCCTAAGTCAAGAGAGTTCTCCAAGGTTCTTTGACATGCAGGTATGCTACGTGTCGCGTCCGAACTCTTTGCACGTTGGTGTTGTTGTTCTATGTCCAGGGCACTTAGAAGTGCTTGCCGGTGGCTCAAGGCGAGGTTGGACGCCTGCATCAGCTGCTGTACTATGGCGGCGCTCTCTGGGCATTCTTGGAGATCCGAATCGCATCCCGGACCCCATGCTGCATGCCAAGGCGATCAGCTCTCTTGCGGAATTCTGGGAGGATCTGTTACGCGTAAGTTCTCCGGAGATGCAGTTCTCTACTGGACAGGTCTGCAATGTCCTTGAAGTATTTTAACATTCCTGCGTAGGTTGTAGTGTAGAGGACTTGCCTCTGATGAATGTAATCCTTGTGTCCACAGGCTTGCGGTGTACAGTTTACGCGCCACTCTCTTTGTTGGCTTATTACAAATTCGGCAACCATTGAGTTGAGTTTCCGCTCTTTCTGTGGCTCTCCCATCTACATGTATTACCCTTTTCCTTCTGTTTTTTTTTTCCAGTTCTAATTCTATTATAATTATATACCTTTTCACTGATGGTCCTTTATCACTGTCTTTTTCTCACTGTAGCTCCTCATTGTTTGTTTTTTACCAGGCGTGGGCCATCCCCTGATTTCATAGGTGCGTTGAGCTGAGTCTTCTCCTTTGTCTTACCTTGTGTAGATCCGTAACCGGGATGGGGAGCCAGTGGAAAGCGAGGCGCTCCGTGAAGAGACCGCCAACTACGAACCTCCACTGTTGGTGTTTGCTTCTTGGGTGTTTGAGGTAGGTTTCTGGGAGGGTGATACGCCGCTGGACAAGGAGTTAGTGTGGTGCTAATGCTATAGTGTACTTGTGGTGTACTTGTATAGTTCGCTAACTCTGGATTAGTTGTGATGCTGTACAGGTTTTTGTGTGTGCACGGGGTGGCAATTGCTTGGTAATGTGCAGTTGGAAATGCTATAGAGACATCCTCTGGCTGGCAAGAGAGTGCTCAATGCTCGTCAGAACGGAGCTAATCCACCTATACGTTGCAGAGTAGTGTGCTGTAGATTCAATGTGCGCATGGTACTCTATGAATTATGTGTAGCTTGCTGTGTTCAAGTGTTTTGTAAGGTATTCCTGCTAATGACCTAGATTGAAATATCATTCTGTATGTATAGAGTAGCTGTGAATGATTATTGCACAAGCATGAAACTCGAGTAGTAGCAATAAAGTTTTTCCACCTTATTTGTAGGGTAGCTGGTGATGTTGTTGTGTGTTTTGACTTGGTTTCATGCAGGCCTGTGTGCTCGGGCCTAAGTTCAAGGAGGGACAGCTGCGCGCGTATCAGCTGCTCTGCCGCATGCTGCTAGAGCGTTACGATCGACCGCTGCCCGTCGACTTCTTGTCGCATGCGTACCGACTTCTGCACACGGCTCTCAAGTCACAGGACAAGGTGATTCGTCTGCACTGTGTTGACATTGTTGGTATATAGTGGTAGAGGTAGTGTTCTAGGCTGGTGATTTGTGGCTGATGCATGAAGCTTCTACTTCTGTAGTGACCTTGCTGAGCTTTTGTCCCCGCCATCACATGCATACAGTACACATGACCTATGTTTCGCAAGCATTGTGATCATTGGAGCGACCCCTGTCTTCAAGATTATGATACCAGTCAGTTCACCACCTGGACCATAATTATTGCTACTCGAATTACTTACAGTCAACTTCGCTAATAACGACTGCGGATACAACGACAATTCGCGAATAACGACAGCATTTCCATGCCCAGAGCAAAGTCCCTTCCAACTGTTATACATATAATGAGACTTCGGGTATAAGGCCACCCTTTGTTAATTCATTGTTTAACGTCCTTTTTTTCGCGAAAAGGTACGCGGGAGGGCGGAAAAAAAACAAAAGCCCATTCCAAAAACTGGAAACCCCAATCAAACATTTTGACCAGTAAAGCATGTGATATACACAATATTTCTGGGTCTAACGGCACTTGCAGGCATAGAACAACACTCTTTGATGGTACATTGGAGCACATGCCTGATGAATCCAACAAAACAGGTACATGACATTGTACATAGCATGGAGTTAGCATGTCATGAATTCATTACATCTGGATTTTTACTAGGACACACACCGTACGATATTTAAAAGCCAACAAAAAAAGAAAAAGAACACAAGACAAAGGCATGCCCGAGAGGCAAGATTATAAGTTTAAGGTCATGATCGGCACACTGTGAAACTACACAATCATGTATTTACAACTTCGCATATTATTGGTACTACTACTTTCTTGTTTTTTTTTTTCCGGTCGGAGGCAAAAAGGTACGCGGGCGCGGACGTTAAACAACGAAAAAAGAAAGGGTGGCCTAAGGACACTTCGCGAATAAGGACACTTTTTTGATGCCCCGCCGAATGTCGTTATAAGCGAAGTTGACTGTACATTTGAACCTGCTTTGAGAGATCACCTGTTTTATGAGACCTGTCATTGCATCATGTGTGCCATGTTGCTACATGCATTAGAACCTGTGTTGAAAGACCACCTGTCTACAAAGACCGGGGCATCCTGTACAGCATAGACCGGGTGGTCACTAAAAACAGGTTTCACTATGCTCTTGAATGTGCTGTATCTACTGAAGCACTTGTATGAAATTTGTGTTTAGGTATCAAGCATGCCGAGCCAGTGCAACTCTGTTTTTTTGTTGCTAATTTCTGTCTCTGACATTTTGGTGAAACTGGTGATATGTGCGGCATGTGTATTGCAGGATCTCATGGACTGTGTAATCTGGAATGCCTCCACCATCTTTGCTGTCGATCTGCCGGGAGTCACTGTCCTCATGCTGGACTTCCTGACAGCGGCGGAGAAAATCCTGACCAGCAATGATTCGGCAGTAAGTGGCCATGCCTCCTCCATTGCTGCTGCTGAGACGTGCTGCAGAGCGTCATCTGATTGTGCACCATTCAACGGTGTTGGTTAGATGGTGTGTCTTTCTAGGATCATGTCATGCTGCAAGATATTGAATTTTAGAAGTGCAATGCATTGCTACGCAATCTTCGAACAGGTAATCATTAGCTGTGACCTCATTAGGTCTGCTCAGCAGAGCTCGAGAGTCACTGGCCGAACAGGTCGCAACGAGGCCTAGTGAACAGCAGAGCATTTCTAAATTGGCTCGACGCATCGCAGTCAGAGTGATCTAGGGGTGGGAAACACAGCGAGCGTCGCAATGCATTGCCATGTATACGAGTGCATGCAAGCTATTTCTATTGAATCTAATGTCTTGCAATGCAAATCGCTCTAGCAGAGCAATATTATGTGATGCTGTTGTCCTAATGGCTCAGGGCCACCTAATATTTTTAAAGTCCTAACTGCAAAATGAGACTTAATGTAAATAATAGCCGTTTACTGCCCTTGAACCGGTTGTGTTTTTTTTTACAGTTTCATGTACGGCAAGCGAATAATATAAGTGAACTGAGAAAAAGAAGATTTCCTTGCCATTCAAGTTTCATTAAAATGTTGTCGATCGGGGGGGGGGGGCTACTATGTGCATATGAGTGTTGTGCTGTGCTGTGTTGTGCTGTAAATGTGACGAAACGATTTTAGTGTGTGTTTAAAAAAAATTGTATCTGGCGGGAACCTTACGGAATTAAAACGACCACACGACATGTAATTGATTTACAGTACCTGTATGTTGTAGCATCACTGTATCATGTCTCAGGTTGTCAAGCTTGCCGGTGTGATGCGCTGTTGCTAAGACATTGCCCTGGTGGTGTTGTTCGCTCTGTGCAGCAGCGCTCCCGCGTTTCCGTTAACTTGAAGAGTGTAAAGGCAGTGAGTTGACTTAACACGTGACTTTCCTTACAAGTTTAATAATACAGAACTAAATTTTAAAATAATCCGCCACCTGTTTGATAACATGTGAATATGTGAGAGCATGTTCGTTATAATTATAGTTTGCATGCAGTATGCAGTTCTCACATTCACTCACGTAATACGCAACCAATTAATACTGGTAATAACTCTAATTCAGTCAATTTCGTATTGCAGACTTTACATGCATTCCCCCGTGATTCACGATGCGACTTTCACTTTAGGACGTTCTGAATGTGATATGCATGCTCGGATGCACACGTCTTAAACTCATGAGCTCATGAATGCAGTGTTTATAATGGTTAAAACATTCTAATCATTGTCATGGACAAGACCTGATTGCTGCAGAGCATTAGGCCGGATTCAGCTTGCCCAGCTAATCGTAACGGCAATCCAGTAAGTTGAAGTTGAAGTTCGGGCAGTAACGCAGCACGCTGTTCTCTACCCCCGCGGCAGCATAGGCGCAAATAGCTGCATGGGTTCCTAGCCAACCGATAGCAGTCCAACACAACCGACAGTTTATCTGCTGGGCCAGTGCTGGCTTCGTTCCCTTGTTTAAAATTCTTAGTCTCTAATTGCTAACAGAGTGTACTGGTATCTTGTTAAACGAATAATCATGAATTCTGATTGTACGCATTGAGCATGCTTGCCTGCCATGTAGCTACCCGTATGCCAGTGTGTTGTCCATGCGCATGGCTGACTGGCGCTGTCTGCTTCTGCGGTGAGTGTGTGTGTGTGTGTGTGTGTGTGTGTGTGTGTGTGTGTGTGTGTGTGTGTGTGTGTGTGTGTGTGTGTGTGTGTGTGTGTGTGTGTGTGTGTGTGTGTGTGTGTGTGTGTGTGTGTGTGTGTGCGTGTATGTACATACATGCGCGCGTGTGTGTGTGTGTGTGTGTGTGTGTGCGTGTGTGTGTGTGCGTGTGTGTGTGTGTGTGTGCGTGTGTGCGTGTGTACGTGTAGAGACCACGGCGAGAAGCATTGACGGTGCTTGGTTCCTTACTGCACTACGCGTACGCCTTCCCGCAGATGACTGTTCAGCCGATGGAGTGCACGGAAGAGGTGCCCACTCTTGAAGGCTTGAAGGTAGGTGGATGGCTTGCGTCATTATTAGGGGTGAAACGAGTATCTATTTTGACCAATCGATCACTCATTCATAATATTCGATCGAGTATCCGATTATTTCGAGTATTTTATCGAAATTCAAAAGCGCTAGATTTGTGAGTTCTCGAGCAATTCGGAAGAAATTATCTGTGAACATAGAACAAAAGTCGCCAACGTCTTGTACAGAGTGTAAAGTAACGATTTTCACCAGTACTTTCATTATCTCAAAACAAAAAATAACGTTACTTGCGGTGGTGATCGCATCGTCCAAGTCATAAAATACTGACTAAAAGGCACGAATAATGCATGCATACCAGTCGATGAGCAGTACAACAGAAGTTTTTGAAAAATAAAAGCCCAGTACTAAAAAAAAAAAAAAAAAAAAAAAAAAAAAAAAAAAAAAACGATCGAGTGCAAAATTTCGAATACTCGCTCGTTTGAGATTTTCGAACGAATACTCGAATATTCGAACTAATCGTTTCACCCCTAGTCATTATGTTTATAAAATAGATGAAACGGCGCCTTTGATCTCCTGAGGTTACGGATTGCTCTTCAGGTTCTAAATACACTGTAGTGGTAGCGACTCGGCGAGAATTGTAAGAAGCAACAGAACAAACAACGAACTCAACTACAGTGAAACCTGTCTAAAGACGCCCGCTCAAGGGACCATCACAACATGGTCTCTGTTACCAGGTGGTCTGCTTATCCAGGGTCATTTGACTGGACATAGCATCCACTTGTGCTGGTTGCGATGGTCTTCTGGGACAGGTGGTCGCCTTGGCAGGTTTTACTGTACGACCGAATGCGGAGAATCAAGGAGAGAGCACAAAGGCAAGCTCAACCACGACTGAGCAAGAAGCACCACCGACAAACGGAAACTCAACTAATCACTGTCCTCAGCGAATCTTAGCCGTGTATTCGGCTTGCGCCGAATACATGAAATTCAGCATGTGCTTATTATGGCATTGGCTTTATTTCATTAACATTGCCATGAGGCCATGAGGTAAGTACCCCATCACCAGGCCGAAAGAGACCAAGGGTAATGAGAGTTTGAAAGAATAAATAATATAATTATGCATTGAAGAAAAGCAATGAAGATCGAAGCGCTGTTCAAAAAAGGGAAAGAGAATGGTGAATGCTGACATAGAAACTGAGAGACGGACAGAGGTAGACGGACAGATGGAGGAGGCCAGGGCATATCCGAATAGCAAGAGAGTAATCACAAATGGAATACTGGTAATAAGCCGGAGATAATAATAACAATAGTGTAACATTCCAGCTTGCATTCCTGACGATCCGCTAATGACGTCCTTAAAGTAGTAGTGGTATGGCAGTAGCGCTGCAAATCAGTTACAGTCCCTCTGAACATGCTGCCTCCAACGGGTGCGGTCCATTGCTACGCCTCTGATGTGTTGCAGATCTTGGCCGGTGACTACACAGCCCTCTGTGACCCGCCTCGGGTCGGCCTCCAGCACCATTGGCAACGTAGTCCGCGGCCGGCCCCTGTAGCCATGTGTGTCAGCCACCTGATGGAAATACTGCTTCGTTGTCAGCATTGCGGGGGTGTCCAACATGAACTAGGTGCAGTATGTGTCCAAAGAAGTACCACCGTGATTCCTTGACTTCCCGACTGAGAGGTCTCACGCCCCAGCACTTCAAGCGATTCTCTCTGCGAATAGTCTGCCCAGTGCCCTGCGCTCTGTAGACTGCGGCGCAAGTGGTTGCGGCTGCCAGGGGCACATCGCTCGCGGTCGTGCCTTTGCCTTCCGTGTTCAGCTGAACGGGCACCGGCCTGCCGGTGGCCATTGCAGAGAGTTCAAGTCGGTCAGTTACCGTATCGGCCAAGCTGCTGATTTGCTCTTCCAGCTTCTCAACTACAACGAGCAAAGGCGACGACGATGAAAAACGGAACGCCATCGAAGAGACTGGCAATCCGGTTAGTTAAATCCCACACTGATTTTTTCCAGCCTTGAGAAACGGGCAAGGAGGTCTTCGTCATTAGTGGTGTGGCAGGCATTATAGCAACCGTTGTCGACACTGCCAGTGGTTCCGTGATGCTTACAAGTCCTGCTTCACAAAGGGAGAGCACCATGTCGGAGCGTGAAGCATCGTTTCCGATGGGGAGCTTAGCTTTCTTGAGGATCTCCCGGAGGCCACTATCCGTCAGTATCGCTATGTCAATAGCTTTGCTCTCAGCTTGGCCACTAGCACTCCTGGGATGGGGGGATCTTTTCTGTTGCTGGCAGGAGCGTCAAAGTCGCCAACTGCCTCCAGCGAACGTGTGTCATAATTATGTTGTGAGCTTAGTGTATGTCACTGGACAATACGCTCATGTGTGTGCTTCCACATGTGTGTGTGTGTGTGTGTGTGTGTGTGTGTGTGTGTGTGTGTGTGTGTGTGTGTGTGTGTGTGTGTGTGTGTGGTGTGTGTGTGTGTTTGCACATGTGTGTGTTTGCACATGTGTGTGTGTGTGTGTGTGTGTGCACGTGTGCATGCTTATGCGTGCGCGTGTGTGTGTGTTTGTGTGTGTTTACGCGTGTGTGGTTACATGCGTGCGTGTGTCTGTGTATCTGTGGGTGTATCTGTGTGGTTGGCTGCAGGACAAGCTTATGCAGATGTTGCTACACACTACGAAGAAGGAGCCCTTCAGGCAGTCAAGGTAAGATGAGCTCTTGCATGTTTTCAAGTGTCGTCAAGGGTTACTGTATTTTCCGGGAGTATAAACCCCACTTTAATCACTCGCCAAAAAGTATTGGTGCTGCTTATACTACGATGGTCAAATGATCTGGCAAATACAGGGTACTGTAAATATACAAATTTTCGGCAGCTTTTAATTTCGGCTATATTCGGCACCGACCCAAAACGCCTAAATTAAAACGCCGATGAAATTTTTCACAGCATCTGTCGCACTATACCATGCCCTCTACCCCACGCCGAAAATAAATCGCCGCCGAAATGTCAAAAATCGTGAAGTGCCGAAATTTTGCAGCGCCGAAATTTTTGTATATTTACAGTAGATGTCTGTATTTCGTGACAAATTTGGATGTGGCTTATAGTCCAGTGCGACGTATACTCCGGAAAATATGGTACTAGTGATGAAAACTAACAAAGCGACTGCCAAACAACACTGCTGACTGTGCAGTAACATTTGTCGTAGCTCTGAAATTTGTGCATAGATTGCACTTGACATGGTTGCACTTCTTTGCAAAGCTCAATGTGTGTTGGTGTGCATGTGTTGGTGTGCATGTGTTGGTGTGCATGTGTTGGTGTGCATGTGTTGGTGTGCATGTGTTGCACTCTTGGAAGCATAATGACTGTACTCTTGTTTCTACATACGGTGATTGGTGGAGTCACCTGACAAAACCAACGTCAGGATCTTCTGTGGCTGGGGCCAGCATGAATTGTGGTGACAGTTTTACGATCACTTGAGTGACGCCAACAACGAAAATGTTTCTTTAGGTCTAACTTCAAAACTGCTGTACAGTCAACTTTGCGTATAACGACACTCGGCGGGGTATCAGAGAAGTGTCCTTATTCGCGAAGTGTCGTTATACCCGAAGTCTCATTATATGTGTTACAGTTAAATGGGACTTTGCTCTGGGCATGGAAATTCTGTCGTTATTCGCGAAATTTCGTTATATCCGCAGTCGTTTTTAGCGAAGTTGACTGTACATGTGTCTGTGTGTGTGTTTGCTTTCCAGATGCCTAGCATTGTCAATGCTGGGGCTGTTTGTGTACAGCGAGTATCTACATGTCAGTCGACATCGCTTGCTGATCATTGAGTGCATCAACGTCTTACTCCTGTCCATTCGGGTGAGAGCTTGTGTCGCGGCACCCACCAGATTATGTTATACCGTAAAACGGCTAATGTAGCGTTTTCTGAATCAGGACCGATTCTTTCTTCTTTTCCTTTTCTTTTTGACTTCTTACGCGTTTCCTTGCTAGCCGTGGTTGGCTGTAAAAACCCTGCAATCGCCACGCAAAGTGGTCATTAGCTGCCCCAGCCATGTATTGCTTGGAATAAAACTAAACTAAAACTAATTCGCGATGAAATATTTTAAATGCCAGTTTCAGAGTTAGAAAAAAAGAAGAGAAGATCACCAGCACTGCACTGTACATGCTACATTACGATTGGCGCGGCAAAACGTTAGCGAAAACACTCCCTTCGCTATAATTGCTAAGATAACCCCGGTGCTAAAATTAGCCGTTTCACAGACCCAGTACTGTTGCTCTTACCGTTGCACTTCTGTAAAGTACAGTAAACCCTGCCAAGGCGACCACTCGGATAAGGCGACCACCTCTCCCAGAAGACCACTGCAACAAGGACCGAGGAATGCTATGTTCAGTCTAATGACCCTGGATATTATAAAGGAGACCACCTGGTAATAGAGACCACATTTTGAAGGTCCCTTGAGTGGTCGTTTTAGCCAGGTTTTACTGTACTGGCTAGTGCTGGGTGACCCAGGTACATGCACTGCATTCCAGAGCCAAGCATCACGCGATGCCCTGAGATGCGCAGATCAGCTCAGTGCTTGCGTTGAATAGTGTAACGTGAAGCATGCATCTCGCCCTTTCTGACCAAAAACTAGGATGGCTTTCAGGTGCAGCACTGCATGTGCCGATGCAGAGATCCTTGGTTTGCAGTTGTAATGCTTATTGTTTGGTGTTGTTTGTGTGGTTGGCGGTGTCATTGCAGTTTCCAGACCACTCCATTGCGTCCACGGCACTGGACACTATTCTCCTGTTGACGGACGTGAAGCAGATGATGCCCGAGCAGTTGCCTCTGAAAATTGTTGAAGTGAGTGGCTGGAAGAGTGCTAGGGTTTGTTTGATTCAAGTTACTGTAATTTCACAAATTTTCGGTGTACTTTTATTTTCGGTACTTTCGGTGCATCTGTTTCATACCTAAAATTTCAATACACCGAACAAGCACTAACACACATAATCCAATACTGTAGGGAACTGCTTCTCTGTACCTAAATTTTCTGTTCACCTAACCTGTCCTTTTGCCCTCATACCGAAAATATTGAGCACCTACAATTTCTGAAATTAGGGTAACTGACTGGTGATACATGTACAAAAACCCACATCACTGATGCACTTCAAAGTCCACCATCACATGGCGGTGCGGACTGTGACTTTAGTTCACTGCCTTCTACAGACCGGAAGCACAGCACCGGCAGTGTCTGTATACTCGGGCCCGGCGGAACAGGTCTTGTTTCGTCACATGTCCGCACCAACATGTTGGCCCACTGATGCGTGTTTACTGCTGAAGAGGTCATGTGTACCCACCAGATTTTACACACAGCATAAAAGACTATGATGTGGCCGAATCGATCAAAAAATGCTTCCGCCAGTCTCAGGAAGAAAGGGCTCACTTGAATCTGGTTACAACTAGAGCTTCTCGCAAAACACAGCCAAAATGATGATAGCTTCATGCAGGACTCTCCGAGTAGTAACTAGATTCCAGTGGACTCTTTCTTCAGGTGCGTCGCAACTCTGTTCGTGTGTGTGCACATTGCATGTCAAGCACTGTACCGGTAGTTCTGAGCTGTACACCCGCACTCGACGTTGCATATCGGCCGTTTGTGTGCCGACGTGTTCTCGAGTTAATAAATGTGTGTGTGTGTGTCTGTGTGTCTGTGTGTGTGTGTGTGTGTGTGTGTGTGTGTGTGTGTGTGTGTGTGTGTGTGTGTGTGTGTGTGTGTGTGTGTGTGTGTGTGTGTGTGTGTGTGTGTGTGTGTGTGTGTGTGTGTGTGTGTGTGTGTGTGTGTGTGTGTGTGTGTGTGTGTGTGTGTGTGTGTGTGTGTGTGTGTGTGTGTGTGTGTGTGTGTGTGTGTGTGTGTGTGTGTGTGTGTGTGTGTGTGTGTGTGTGTGTGTGTGTGTGTGTGTGTGTGTGTGTGTGTGTGTGTGTGTGTGTGTGTGTGTGTGTGTGTGTGTGTGTGTGTGTGTGTGTGTGTGTGTGTGTGTGTGTGTGTGTGTGTGTCTGCGCCTTGTCCTCACCCACTTACTGAGGTGTGGTGAGCCCATAAGTGGGATCATTTTCAAGTCCACCCAGAGTTTTGGGGATTTCAGGGGATGTCGGCCGTTGGGCGGTTCAATAGCCAATTGAGTCATTTTTCCAAGATTCCTTTTGAGTCTCTCTCCCCTCTCCCGGGGAGACCCACGTGACCAGTTTTGGCAGTGAGCAACAAGTACAAGTGTGTGTGTGTGTGTGTGTGCGCGCGCGCGCGCGCGTGCGTGCATGCGTGTGTGTGCACATTGCATGTCAAGCACTGTACCAGCAGTTCTGAGCCGTATACCCGCACTCGACGTTGCACACCCGCCGTTTGTGTGCCGACGTGTTCTCAAGTTTAGTGGTTGTATGCATGCGTGTGTGTGTGTGTGTGGTGCCTTCTCTTGTGCGTAGATTCTCTGTACCACAATCCCAGTCATCATCAACGAGAAGAGCATGAACGAAGCCGACGCCCAGAAGGTATGGCTTCACAACTCGCCATGTTCTACACTCAGGCTTCATAATTCACCATGCTGTACAGTCAATCTTCACGTCTTACGACAGCCACCTGCACTTCCTTTCCCCAGTAGACTCCCTTTGATAGGCATCCATTTGCCTCTGGAGAATCCTTGAAATATATAATATCAAACAACTCACCATGTCGTACAGTCAGTCTTGCAAATAACCACCCTCGATCGTGCATGACAAAAGTGTCATCATTCACGAAGTTGAAAGCACGCAGTCAAATGGTCACCAAGCCTGAAGATTGTGTCGTTATTTGCGAGAGTTGTTGTACCCGAGGTCGTTGTTCACAAGGTCGATTGCACGTTGCATGTTCCAAGCAAAGACAGTTTGTCCGCCTCGGTGTTTTTGTTGTGTTGTGTGCAACAGAAGAGCGTTGCAGTTATGTTCATTACCTTCCCTCAGTGTCCTGTCTCTGCAGTATACTAGTACCAAGAGTACATAACCCCCCAGAGTGTGCAACGCCTGATCCAGCTCTGCATAGGGTCTTGGTCGAGCGGAATCGGATCTTTGCGTCATAATACCGTACACATCTGAGGGGAACCCGGGGAGTCCCGGGTACTCTTGGATCAAAAACAATGGTGCCCTGCCTCGAGACCGGCCTTGCGCTGGTGTGAAGTGTACGCATGACATCAGAAGATCCGATTCCGCTCGACCAAGACCCTACACAGAGCTGGATCGGCGTTGCACACTCTGGGGGGTTATGTACTCTTGCTAGTACATGTACATGTATATGTACATGTACATGTACATGTACATGTACATGTACATGTACATGTACATGTACATATACATGTACATGTACGTACATGTACATGTATATGTACATGTACATATACATATACCTGTAACTATAGGCTACTGTTGAATAGTATACATGGTACATGGTACATGGTACATGGTACATGGTACATGGTACATGGTACATGGTACTGTTGAATAACACTTCATTCAGCTTCTGACTACACTGCTACCTTGTCCATGTTGAAAGTTCCGAAGATGAGAACTTTCCGTTGGGAAAAACACCCATGTGTTGTGGTTGACACTCTCTCTTTGTGTGTGTGTGTGTGTGTGTGTGTGTGTGTGTGTTCATCTGTATGTCTGTCCGTCCGTCTGTATGTCTGTCCGCCTGTCCATCCGTCCGTTTGTCTATCCGTCTGCCCATCCGTCTGTCTATCCATCCGTCCGTCTGTCCATCTGCCTGTCCGCCCATCCATCCGTCTGTTTGCTTAGATCTGCATCCGTATTCTGTTCTGCCTGCTGGACTGGGTGATGACCATCCCGACGGAAAAACTGAATACGTTCAAATTTGAGGGTTTGCCGGACGTCTCACTCATGCAGAGTGTGTTCCTGGTAAGCACCAGAGTAGGCGAATGTGTGCACGGCGCGAGCAGGCTAATGTGTGCACAACTATACATGTAGCAAGCTAATATGTGCAGAGTTATACATGTACCAGGCCTATGTGTGGACGGCTATACATGTAGCAGACGTATATGGCCGGCTATCAGGTCTATGAGCAGCTATAGCAGGCGTGTATGGCCGGCCATCAGGTCTATGAGCAGCTATAGCAGGCGTGTATGGCCGGCCATCAGGTCTATGAGCAGCTATAGCAGGCGTGTATGGCCGGCCATCAGGTCTATGAGCAGCTATAGCAGGCGTGTATGGCCAGCTATCAGGTCTATGAGCAGCTATAGCAGGCATATATGGCCGGCTATCAGGTCTATGAGCAGCTATAGCAGGCGTATATGGCCGGCTATCAGGTCTATGAGCAGCTATAGCAGGCGTGTATGGCCGGCCATCAGGTCTATGAGCAGCTATAGCAGGCGTGTATGGCCGGCCATCAGGTCTATGAGCAGCTATAGCAGGCGTGTATGGCCGGCCATCAGGTCTATGAGCAGCTATAGCAGGCGTGTATGGCCAGCTATCAGGTCTATGAGCAGCTATAGCAGGCATATATGGCCGGCTATCAGGTCTATGAGCAGCTATAGCAGGCGTATATGGCCGGCTATCAGGTCTATGAGCAGCTATAGCAGGCGTATATGGCCGGCTATCAGGTCTATGAGCAGCTATAGCAGGCGTATATGGCCAGCTATCAGGTCTATGAGCAGCTATAGCAGGCATATATGGCCGGCTATCAGGTCTATGAGCAGCTATAGCAGGCGTATATGGCCGGCTATCAGGTCTTTGAGCAGCTATAGCAGGCATATATGGCCGGGTATAGTAGGCTAAGGTGTACGGCTATGGCAGGCTTGTGTGGGCAGTTATAACTGGCTTGTGTGTGGACAGCCCTTTGTTCAGTAAAGCCTCTTGTCCGGGCATAATGAATTGCACATATCATCAAACAAAGTCAGTAAACTACTTCGAAGTATAAAAATCAATTCTGAATACTAGTACAGCCCTTTGTTAGCGGGCGCAATGCATGCACTCTTCGAGCAGTGCCGTATGTGGCCCAGTTCACGAGCCAATGCTCGCCATAGTGTAGTGGATGTGTGCAGTGCTAGGTCTTGCTCTGTTGCTAACCGTGACGTATGAGCAGTCACTGTGAAGAAGACGGGATACATGTGTGTGACTGTGGTGTGTTCTTGTTGTGATCAGGTTCTGGGAAACTTGGTGCAAGGGGAGCCGGCACCACGGCGTACGGAGAGCGGCGGCTCGCAGAGCAAGCTGTCCGTCAACTCGGAGCAACAGAACAGCAACAACAGCCTGAGAGAAGCCGCGGACGGCAAGCCCGGCTCCAGTGTCAATGGTGAGTGGTGCTTTCGGGCCGGGGAATACACGTGTGCTGCGGCATCGATTGACATCTAAATGCGTTTGCGGTGCTGCGTATGTGCACAGTGCACGGGCTTGATAAATTATATCACTTGGTGTCCTTAACGTTACAAGGGGTTTATGGCAATCTGGTAGCAGTGCATTCAAGAAGTGAAAGGATCATTCCCTCATTTAGATGGCAGGTTACAACTACCTTTTAAAGACCTGTTTTTGCAGCTCCACCTGACCCAACAGCTTCCAGTTCACTGTCAGAACCTGGGCGTAAGGCATTATTGGATCTTGCGTCCATCTGATCATTCAGCTGATAGTTCCAAAATCCAGAGTGACAGTCTCCGATCTTTGAAACAGAAGAGGATGAAGATTGGTTGATAACTCCGATTTTTGTATTTCTTTCCCAATGCAGTTGCGAAGCTGAGCATCACAGAGGCAGTTGCCCCAGCTGTGAAAGTGGCTGCTTCTACGGTGAGTGAATATTTTTCCATGCTGGTTAATGCGAAGATCGTAACTCCTTTCTCTCTTCTCTCTCCTTCTGTGTCTGTCTCTCTTTGTCTAAGTTGAGGGCGCCAACTATACTGTTAAAGCAGAAATGTTCGGTGGTGTTTTATTTCCGGTAACTTCGGTGCAGGTAATTTTTACCGAAAGTAAAACGCACCGAAAATATAATTTATAGAGCCAGCACAAGCGAAAAGGGACCTTATCCGTTTTTTGGGCATTTTGAGTTAGCAACGGATTCTTGTAGCCAGAGAACGTATGAATCAGGTAAAAAAAACCGAATGAAAATCCATCAACATATAGCAAAGTTACGGACGTTTAAATCAACACTGTTTTCACCAAAACATCGCACATATTCACGAATAATCTTTGAAATGCGTAAATTGCAATAATTTGGCCATAGAAGCCTTACAGAAGCCTTCGAGTCACCAGCAGAAGGGCTGGAGGATACAGTATACACACACTACTAGGCAGTTGGCATAAGTTTCACTGTGATGGAATTTATAGTGCCAAACGTGACGTCTGATGGGCCATCACGTCCTTCCGTACCACGCAGGCACGCCGCATTTTAGATCTAACAACAAGAATAATAGAATGTTCTGAGGCATTTAGCTTTGACACAGCACCAGACTGTAGCAATTATCAGGCTCAAAACTTGTGTTGCACTACGCAAGTTTGTCATTCCTCCGGCACAGGCGGACACAGCTCATCCTTGTAAGGGTCTGCCACAAACGGGCGGATATCCTTGAACAAGTACTTCTGGCGTTCTTGTGACAGACCTGCTGGGGGCAACACTTGGGGAAGGCCTGCTGCCCTCACCTGTTCAGGTGTGGTCTTCAACAGCTGCACCTTGGTTTCCATCCCATCCACAAGCTCCATCACTGCCACTGCTCCAGGTTCGTCGGATGAGAACCGGAAATGATGCTGCTGGCTGATGTTGGGGACTTTTTTGAAGAGCCGGGCGAGGTACGTATCCCACTCAAACCAGGTCACATTGCCAGGGATCCGTCGATGGATGTTGGAGGTAGCGCTGGAGTCAACCACATCTGCTAACTGCTGCATGCTGAACACGTCAGAGCGACGGTATTTCCTCTTAACCAAGCCAAACATACCGTCGACTAGGCATCTGGTATGGCCGGTTATCATAAACGACAATGTTATACTTCTGTGCAAATTCACAATGCAACGCCATGCAAGGTAAGCTATAACAGATATATTTTTGTTTTGTTCTGCGCAATTATCTGCATGTAGGTCGCAGTCATACTCATCAGCAACAGACGTGGAAAAATAGTCGTGCAACAAAGAAATTACAGTGTTCGGATTGTGGCTCTTCTTGCCGTCAGGACCGATGGTTTCTGCCTCGTCAATAATGTGGTTCACCTGTTGACCAACGCCTTCATTACATACACCAAACAAGTGGACTTTCCGAGGCACTTTGAAGTAAAGTGGTCCTACCTGTCTGGCCGTATACGGCAAGCTGACGCTCTGAGCAAAGTCAAACGTGTAGTGGGACTTTGTTAACGGCGGGCGATCAGCAGGAGACATGGCTGAAACTTGCTGAAGCTCAGCGGCAGCATCTGTGGTTCTCTGCCGGTAGCTCTCTCTCTCCCTCTGGGCCCTATGAACATGGTCAGTCAGCTGAGTGCATGCGGTCGCCTTCTGCTCCTCACTCCCAGCCGCCATCACGTTGCGCCGCAAGTCCTCGCACACAGGGCAAACATCCATGCGAGCCGTCATGAACTTAATATGCGGTAATGTCTGGTGCCAGATGGAGCGGAACGTCGACAAGGATACAGACTTCTTACCCTCCTTGTGGCAGCAGTCGCAGAAGTCTCCATGCACGGACTTGTACGTTTGCGACGCTGGAAGGAAGATAGGTGGCGTGTCGTCTCTGCCACGGAGCGGCGCAGGATGTGGAATTCCAAACACTTCCGCGTGCCCAGTGATGTATTCCACGCAGTACTTCACAACAGCAAACTCCAGGGCATTGTGTGGCCGTTTGCCTGTGTTGCCGTGCACTAGTGGCACAAGCCCATTCTTCTCCAGGTGGCTTCTGTACCGTTTCAGCCTCTTGCTAGACAGTGCGTACACGTGACGGAACGCACCCACACATACAGTCAGTCCTTGGAATTTGTAGGTAAAGCGCTCCCTCTTGCGCTTCTCTCCACTCTCAAAAACTGTTTCAGGATGACTCAAAGCTTCAAGAAGGCCCAGGACCACCAGCTCACTCTCGTGCGACTCCATTTCTCTCATGTTGAGGATCGACGTCTCGATGTCAGCTGGGTCAAATTGCTGCAAGCAATTTTTTGAACATCCGCAGTTCTCTTTTTGACGAACAGTGTCATCCTCCTCTCCCGGCGCAACGGTCGCTGCACAAGCTGCTGCGGAGCTAGCCTGCGGAGGTTTGGGCTCTGCCTTTCCGACATACGGCTCTGCTGCTGCGTCGACATCCACTCGCTGCTCAAGAAAGTGTTCACCATCGTCATCGCCATCATCGTCGCCGTCGTCAGATTGAACCGAAACATCACTGGCGTCCGACTCGTCTTCCTCACCAAAAACCTCAGCCTCATCCTCTTCCAGGAGAGATTTCAGCGCTTCGTTCACAGTGAAACATTTACGATGGCTCATAGTGAAGAGCTACGCCGACACAAGGACTTAGCAGAAAGCGAAGACGGCAAGACAACTGCGCTGAAACTGTGAAAGCAACTTTTTGTCTTTCCGCTCGCGCGTGCGATTCTATTCAGCGGAGGTGTCGACGTGTCACGGTCGATCGATTTTGATCGCCGATCGGTGGTACGTGGGTCGATTTAGCCAGGGTTTTCTTCTACAGGAGCTGTAGGATACTGGCTCTCCAATAGAAAGAATGACTGAGCTCCAAAGAAGTCGCGTATCGCCAAAAAACGAACAGTTTCAAGTTCGATCCGAACGTGACAGCTGAGAATCAGCTGATTCACTTCAAGTGCGGTTTTCTCAAAATCACGTGCAGCAGGATAAGGTCCCTTTTCGCTTGCGCCGGCTCTAATATGTACAAGCATGCCGACTGCAGTACGGAAAGCTGGTTACCAAAATTTCCGCGCTACCGAACCGTTGATTTTGGGAAATACCGAAAATATTACACTGCTGAAAATTCCTGCTTTTACAGTACACTTTGGGTCGGATTTCACCGAGCACAACTGTACTTTGTAACTGTTCATGCTGCTCAGGTCATCTCTCACCTGGCTAACATGCTTGGCCACTTCCCGTTCAGCGGCGGCGCCGCCAGCTTCGGCTCGTCCGTACTGGAGTCGCACGACGTCACCGACTCTCCGGACCTGAACAAGGAGCTGTTTGAGTCGCCGTGCGTCCAGTTCTTCTCCCTCGGTAACACGTCCCTGCTGTCGCTCATCGAGCTACCGGCGGCGACGGAGACGCAGCACTCCGACGGCGGCGGGAAGGTGGTGCAGGGCTCGACGGTGGCGCGCGTGATTGTGCGCGACGTGGCCGGCAAGTGGTGCTGGGACTCGTCGTATCTGCACGGTCCGGTGCCGCCGCACGACGCGCCTATTCCCGGTTAGTCTGCATCACGGTGCTGTTTGTTGCTTTTTCTTTTTTTAAATACAAGTGTCCATGGGCTCCAATCTGGTTGGAATTGAGGAGCGAAAAAAATTTGATTGGGATAGTAGGAATTTGCAGCAAAGAGACCACTTGCTCTGATAATGGTGTAGGGGTTCCCGTGTATGATGCACCCGGAAGAAGAATCTTAGTATAATTTATAAGCAACACCTTCTGCTCTAGACTCTAGCTGTGAATCTAGCAAGAGCCAGATCGCTTGCCCATTTCTTACCACTTTCCGTACATTGTCGAAACTCACTCTGTTCCACTGCCACTGCTTTTTCAGGTGTATCCAAGACCGGGCTTCGTGAAGCAGATGATAGCCGGTCTACAGATCGTGGCCAGTCGCTATCTCAGCTGTCGCACCAGCAAGCTATGTCCGTAAGGGACAGCCTCATTCCAGGCAGCATAGCTGCCCGAACGGTGGCTGCGATCAATGGCCTCGACGGAAAGGACAACCTGGCTGTCATCGCTGATCTGCCCAGCAGTGACTCCTTCTCAGCAGTGGATGGTGATGTTCTGGAGGAGGTAAGAGAGCAGAATAGAACGCTGTCAGAATACGTTGTTTGTCTCCCTGACCATTGTGGCTGCTTTGTGCATGCTTTGAAAGCTGGGAGTACCGTTCCTGGCCGTCGTATCATCAGGAAACGTGGTGTCCTAGTTCAGATTGTTTCAAATCTTTATTCTCACGATAGCCAGTGGCCAATAAGAGATAAAAGTGAAAGAAAGGAGAAAGAGTGAAGAATTGGGTGGGCAGAGCCTTGGGGTTAATGACTACTTAAGTGTACGGGCAGGGGTGGTCGCTACACGAGCATACAGAGTTGTGCAACAGCAGGGATATCTGGGATTTGAAGAGAGCACGAGAAGGGATTTCGCGAAGCTGGGTGGGCAAGCAATTAAAGTAGTGAAGGGCCTTGTACAGGGGAGAATGGAGACAGCGATCAGTCCTCGGAGTTGGCAAGTGCCAAGTACGAGAGCGACGTAAATTATACGAAGGTTGCACATTGCTAGCAGTATGCAGCGAGAGTATATGTGGTGGGGCATAATTGTGGCGCTTTAGCAGAACAAGTATTCATAACTCAGAACTAGTATTCATAACTCAGAACTAGCATTCATAACTCAGAACTAGTATTCATAACTCAGAACTAGTATTCATAACTCAGAACTAGTATGCATAACTCAGAACAAGTATTCATAACTCAGAACAAGTATTCATAACTCAGAACAAGTATTCATAACTCAGAACAAGTATTCATAACTCAGAACAAGTATTCATAACTCAGAACAAGTATTCATAACTCAGAACTAGTATTCATAACTCAGAACAAGTATTCATAACTCTCTTTGATACATGACTGTGTACTCGACTAGGTGTAAAGTATGGAAAAGAGGTGGCTTGTTTCTCACAAGCACACCTTTGATAACTCACTCAGTGACTACAAACAAGGCTAAGATGTAAAAGGGAATTCTTCTTCCGTGAACAAAGAATACAAGACTAGTACTGGCAAGAAAGGAAAAGTGAGCGCAAGTCTAACTGCTCGCCACAACCACAAATGAAATGTCGCAGGTAAATTCAGCAGGTATCGACCAGCAAGCAGTGGCGACACGTGCCATTGTGAATGGTGTCAGCTGACCTCGAGGATCGAAGATGGTCGCCAGCTTTCGCAGTGCGGCACGCTTCGTCAACTTCTGCGTCTCGGCCGGTGGGAGGTAGACGAAGGTGAACTGGTCCCTGTCTGCCAGCCATGTGATGCCCAGCGTCTTCAACGACGGCAAGGTGCAGTGTGCGCCGCTGCTCACGTCCGCGGTCGCTAGCGGTGCTCTGTCCTCTTCAGGGATCGCTTGCAACACGCTGGGTGAGTTGCTGAGCCACTTGCGTAAGCGGAATCCACCCTTCCCGAGCAGCTCCGTGAGACCCTGCTGCGCGTCCAGGGCAGCCGCTTCGGTTGGGAACGAGTGAAGCGTGTCGTCGACGTAGAAACTGTCCTCCACCAGCTTCACGAGGCCTGCGCTCGCCGTGACATCAGACGAGAAGTCGTACGCTGTCTGCAACAATGCCCATCCGGCCAGGTATGGCGACGACTTCACGAAGACGAGGCGATCGAACTCGTACTTGCACAGCTCGTTGGTTGCACTACGCCACAGGAACCTGGTGTAGCGCCGATCCTGCGGACGGAGGCTGACTCGCAGGAACATTTCCCTGATGTCCCCCATGAGTGCGACGGGTTCTGCCGAGAAGCGCAGCAAGATGTGAACGATGTCGTTCTGCAGTCTCGGGCCGGCGTGCATGTCACGGTTGACGTTGTGTCCGCCCCAGGATGCCGCTGCGTCAAGCACGACTCTCACTTTGGTCGTGCTCTTGTCTTGACGGACGATCGGGAAGTGCGGCAGGAACCACTGGTCAGATTTGTCGGCCAGTACCTCTGCGTCCGGCACCTGGCAGATGTAACCCTTGCTGAGGTGTGAGGACATGACACCGTTGTATGCCGTGCGAATCTCAGGCTTCGACGATAGCGTCTTCTCGAGGTTTGCCAACCGACGCGCTGCCATTGAGCGATTGTTCTGGACGATGGGGCCACCTGTTTCGATCCAGGGGATGCCACCTCGTACCGCTCGCCATCGTGTCGGAGTGCGGCTGTCGTCATGGTTTCAGCTTCGCACCCTGCTGGTGTGCGGTACGTCCTATCCTTCTCAGCGAGGCCGACCACTTCGACGTCCCAGAAGCTGCGGACAATGTCGTCAAGCTGTTGATCCTGTTGATCCAGCATCTCCATGCAGTCGTCTGTCACCAGCGTCATGGCATAGTTCGCGGAGAACTAGACGCACGCACGTGTGCACACAGACAATTCATTTAAGAATGCAACAGAGAGCAGACGACAGATCAATACATGAATACGTAAACTGGTCCGGCTGTATAGAATCATACAAGAGGAACTCTCGTTATTGCGAATGAATACCATTGGCCCTTGGTGTTCATACTAGAGTGGTTTTACTGCAATAAGAAATGTGTTTTTGTGCTGTTTGTGTGCGTGTGTGTGTGTGTATGTGTGTGTGTGTGTGCGTGCGTGCATGCGTGCATGCGTGCGTGCGTGTGTGCGTGCATGCGTGCGTGCGTGCGTGCGTGCATGCGTGCGTGTGATCATTCAGCTGCTTCACTACATCACAACGTCTAGTCCGGAAGTGCGCGCCTCCGACGACCGCCCGCTGGACTTTCCCGTGCAGGCCGACCAGATGTACGGCGACACGGTCGAGGAGTACATGGTGGACGTCATCGAGACGGAGCACTCGTCCGAGCAGACGTACCTCACTACCACAGTGCATGGGTAGGCGTTAGTTAGTATTGTGACTCCTACCTAGCCTAGTACATGTACCACCATGTGTGGGTTGGGTTTAGTAGTCCTCTGTCATACTTGCCAACCCTACCGGAATTTCCGGGAAAATCAAGGAAACTCGCTTTCCGCCCGGTATACCGGAAAAGTTATAGCATCTACTGGATTTTCGAAATGTCCGTCAACACCTTTTTTGTTGATTTTCAGTGTTTTGGACGCTCGCTCGCGCAGTGCTGGGCTAAAAGTAAACGAAGGTCTAGCGAGCGAGAACTTTTGAGTTGGCGCATGAAAAAGTACTTTTTTGTCGTACATGCTGTACTATTTTGCGAATGTTTTGTGGTCATGGTGACGTCACTATGATGTCATATACAACATTTTGCACAATTATGATGTAAAAATTGCAAATCAAGGAAAATGGGCAAAATAAAGGAAAAGCGTCATCAGTGTCAAGGAAACTGTTTGCCAGGGGTTGGCAAGTATGCTCTGTGCAAAGTGTGCATGGGTAGGGTTTAGTAGTATGGCCATTCACCTACCTCACTACCACCATGCATGGGTTTAGTATTGTGATTCCTACCTACCTTGGTACCACCGTGCATTGGCATGTTTTAGTAGTCCACCGTGCATGATAATGGTTTAGTAGACAAGTCGTGACCATGTATGGATATGCCTTAGTAGTATGGCCATTCCTACCTATATTAGTACATGTGCCACCTTGCATGGGTATGGTATAGCAATATGGCGATTCCTGTTTTACTGACCCTGACCGCCTACCTCCGTGCATGGGTATGGCTTAGCTGTATGGTGATTTAATGATAGCCATAGGTAATAATTATGCCCTCATGTTTGCTGTTGTTGTGCAGGATGGACGCATCGCCCATTGAACCATGTGAGATGATGCCTACCCCTGCACCTTTCCAGACCTGCAGATGCCTGCTCACGCAGCTGGGATTCTTGAACCTGGACAGTGAAAAGAGGTACGTGTTGGACTCTATGACACACGCACACTGGTTATTTGATGATCACGTAATCACTGGACAGCAGTTTAGCAGCTGATCCAGTTGCCCAGAGGTAAATAATGCGTGTGTCGTGGTTCAGAGCGTGAGTGGCATCTATGGCCGGTTGCTTTTTGCCACGGCCTGCTCAGTGACCGCCGTAGCCGCGAGCACTGCATACTGTAGTGTACTCACCTTGAGACCTTCCCTGCTGTGTGGAACTGACTGTTTGTATTGTCCTGCTGAATCTGCAGACTGAACTGTTTCATCCTTTGTAGACTCATCAGCTCAGCACATACAAAATGAGCCCGAGCCTGATAGCAAAACATTATTTCAAAGCCAGATTTCAACCTGCCAGAGTATCGCCCTGCTGTGTTGAACTGTGTGTATTGCTCTTTTTCTTGCCCCATCATCTTACAGGCGCCAGTTCAATCTACTTCAGAAAACCGACCAGCTGCTGAGAGAGCTCCGGAACCTGGATTCACGGCACTGGTAAGCTACGTTTCTTCGACCGACTTTCAACCCAAAAATCGAATAGGGGCCCAATCAGGGCCGCGCATGTCATTCACGGGGCATTATGTGCATGCTAAACCTAGGTCTAATGGGGGGGGGGGGGGTGCCCGTGCCCCATGCGGGCTACACGCCTGCCCATTAACACAACGATTGAGTTTCTCTCATAGCTCTGTCCTTGCCGTAGTCGTTTGGCTTGCGTGCATTTCACTTTGGTATCACAAGTTAGCAATGGAATTGGGGCCTTAAGCTTAATTCTGCCTAGTTCCATTGATCACTTGTGCTTTTGGCTCTGCCCTCGTGGCATTGAGCACTTTTGCAAGGGTTCAGCAACATAACTTGTGTCACTTTGGTATCACGTGTCTTGTTTGGTTGTGCAATGATATTGCCGCTGTGTACATAGATTTCTCCTTGTTGCCCAGCCGTCTGTAATTGTGTTCTCCTCTGCTTTGGCGTGCTCACTGTGTACCGGGGCAGTCGTGAAACTCACAAGATTGGCATAGTGTACGTTCATCACGGGCAACAGGACAAGGAATCCATCCTGTCCAACACCGCCGGCAGTGCCGCGTTTGAAACGTTCCTGGCCGCAATGACCTGGGAGGTTAGTGCCATCTCCAGCATACCGCTGCCACTGGTTCAACGGCGTTTGTGCTGGCCACACGTGTATTTGCGTGTTGCTGTCCACATTCAAGCTGGTGTTAACACTTAAAACCACCCACTGCCGCACACATGCAGTACGCCCTAGCCCGAATGACCGGTTATCCTAGGAATCTTTTACATCCGTCCTTGCTTGTTTCAGATTGTGTGCCAGTTGAAGGGTAGACATTTCCATTGGCTATAGGCAGTTTGTCAGAAGAGAGCAACGCAAATGTCCTGCTCAATAGCAGCAAACCTCTGACGTAATTCTTCAGGATACGTATAGAAGGCCACATTAAGAACATTAGGAAAGACATTGAGTATCGTAGTCCTCTATGTGCTATTCCTTCGTCCATGCCTTACGCTGTGTGTGTGCCTGCAGGTCGACCTTCAACAGCATCCCGGTTTCAAGGGTGGTCTTAAGCCGGGCACGACCCGGACCACTGCACCATACTACTGTAGCAGTACGGCCGAGGTCCTGTTCCATGTCGCTACCCGCATGGAGAACTCAGACGAACGGGGACAGCTCACCAAGGTTGGTGGGTGTGTATTTGCATGTGTATGTGTGGGGGGGGGGGGGTCATGTTAATGAACTTAATGTGGACCTTTGTAAACAAGAATATGCTAAGCTGGAGTTAAACGATGTGTTCTTTTAACGCCTCTTTACTTTCATCTGGTTTGGGTGTGTTTGGGTGTCATGTAAATATCAACATGAGAAGGCTGTGCAACGCTTGAGTGCACCAGTGTATTCTTTTGGGTGCGTCCACTTTCACCAGAAATCTGATTTGAGATGATCAAGTTTTAGTGATAGTACTCCTTCTACTAGGGATGGAACGATCGTCCATTTCTTCTTATCGAGTACCGTTTATTTGTAAAGATCGAGTTATCACAAAACAAGCATGCTGGATATGTACGACGTTTCAAAATTTAGCTGATCTCCGGAACATGATGACAGTGCGTGAATGACTTGTGTACACAGTAAAGTACTGTAAGTAAGTGAGTGCGTTCGATTATGCCCGCAAATTGATTCCTGAATCGATTCGCGCTATTCACATCACACCATGTGAATAGGGTGAATGGATTTCGAATTGATCCCAGGGCTCATAACATGAAATCGAACGGCGGGTATGCCATTCATGAATCGATTCAAGTGCGTAATCAAACGCACATAGCAAACAGTTTCCATGGAGACAAGAATGCGATAAAACTAAGAAGAAGCACACACTTCAGGCTCTTTAAAAACATATTACCTTAATGCTAGCAGATGACCATCACAGAGCGAGATCACTGTTCAATGTCACAACATGTCAGTTTTTACTCATCGGCATCCTCGGCATCTACGCTGGAGCTGGAGTCTGGCACATCCAACATTGGGAATGGAGGTGAGTAGCTGCCGTCAATTTCCTCATCACTCTCTGCAACTTGGCTGCCAGCGGAGCGCACTGAAGTGGCCGTAGTAGCGGAAGCCAGGGGCAACTGGTAGGCTGATGGCCTGGTACCACGAAGCATCTTATTCATGTTGAGGAAAATTACTGCATCAACATGGGCTGGACTGAGCCTGCACCACAGCTTGTTAACCAGCAATCCCGCCGATGAAAGTAATCGTTCCGAAGGGAGCAGACGTTGCTGAGGCTGACAGGTAGCGTCTCGCTACTTCAGCAACATGGGGAAAGCGATGGTGGTTAACCTTCCACCAAGCCAGGGGATTCATGTTGAGATCCTTGTTCTCCTCCATGAAACGAGCTCAAGCTCTCTGCCAACGGCAGCCTTCAGGTCAGTAGCGGAGGATGCGACTTTGGCAGGCGGACCAAGGAGTCGGCTCAGGCCTGTCAGCTTAGGCTTCTTCGGAGCTGGCTCAATAGACTCATCCTCAGCTGGTCTCAGACTGACAGCTTTCTTTTGCAGGTGTACATGGTCAGAGATGGTTTGCTTGGTTGCTTCTGCTCTGTCATCATCTAGAAATGACAGGTGATGGAACCGTGGATCCAACGCAGAACAAAGAAGAGGAAGAGAAGACGGAGTAGGTTGGAAGGCATCCTGGAACTTCCGCTTAAGCTGACGTCAGCACTTTTGTAACTTGCAACCCGATGGCAAGCAGGCGAGGAAGACTCTGCAGCAGCTGCAGAGACTGTCTAGTGCAAGTGCGAGATTATCGGCATTAGCAGACTTAGCGTGACGTATGCCTGCCCACTGATGACAGTGGTCAGGCAGCCAGCTAAGTAGGTCCTTGATGGCACTGAGTCTGATGGCTCGCAGACGTGCATTAGATAAATAAATCCTGCATCAGTTTCCATCGACAGGGGACGAATCGAGTCGACAATCCAGTCCAAGATATAGTCTCTTATCAGTCTAGCTCGGTTCTTGTCGCATGGCCTCTTTTGGTCGCTACAGAAGAACGGCGACACTGGCTTCGTTCCTACTGCCGTTTTGTTCGCATCTTCACTCTGCTTTCCACCTACAACTTAAGGCACGGGGGCTTATGGTGCGTCTTCAAATGATTGAATAAATTCGTGGTACCGCTCTGACGCACGGGTTTCCCACTGCAGAGTTTGCAAACAATGGACGACGGGCCGTTTTCGTCAAAGTACGCCCACGCCGGAGATCGTTTCACTCGCAATATCTTCGACGGCGTGGCTGCCATCACGCCAAAAAAAGGCACAGCAACTCACTGCTGTCACTTATCCACGACAAACTACTCGAACAGAACTGCATCGAAAATTCGAAAACTGCCAAAGCGAAAGCAAGAACACACAGCGACGCATACGAGCACATATGTAGATGCACCACATCGATATCAAAGCACTGCATTACTCTTGTGTAAGCCTGTAAACATGGTAGAGACGCGCTCAGTGTCCTTCAAACAGGCGCGTCGACTATGTCCGGCACAGTTTGTTTAACTGCAGTGTACGCAGTAAAAAAAGTGCGAAGGCGACAGCAAAAGGTGTGAACTTTGTCACCTTGGTTGAGTCGCGCAGGCCGCGGTTGTGCTGACGTTGACCATACCGACAGTTTTTTTTTTACTTTTTGGAATCGGCCTCTTGTACGGGAAGTAACACAATGATACAATAAAACATGGACCATACCAGAAAAGCAATGATGACGAGGCATAAGCAAGAGAGCATAAAGGTACAGCCAGTGCCACCTACGGCTAAGCTGGCCAACTTCAAGTACTTGAATGCAGTACTGCCGTAGACTGCATGCTGCACCCAGGGCCAGGGCCAGGTCATACGCGGGTGCACTCAAATGAACCGTAGATCTACTGTAATACCTGTGACTAACGACCACCCCTTGGTTTTACTGTATATGTAAGTGTAGCATACGTGCACGTGTACTGCATACTCGACAACAGCATTATGAGTAGCGATCATAGAGAAAACGAGTAAGTTCCGAGTAATCGGTATAATGTTTCATCCCTACTTTCTACCCACTGTGATCACGCTGCGTGCGTGTGTGTGTGTCTGTGTGTCTGTGTGCCTGTGTGTCTGTGTGTGTCTGTGTGTTGTGTGTACAGTTGCGACACATCGGCAATGATGAGATTCTCATTGTGTGGAGTGAGCACAGCCGAGACTGGCGCCGCGACATCATCCGCACCGACTTTGGTCTTGTCATGATCGTCATCTATCCAATGCAGAACTGCCTGTATCGCGTGCAGATCCTCAAGAAAGAGTCTAGCCGTGACGGAAAGTCTGTAAGTACAGTGGGTCCTTGCATGTATGTACAGTAAAACCTGTGACGAACGATCACCCCTTGGGGCCAGAGAAAGTGGTCTTTAGTGGCAGGTGGTCCTTAGTTAGAGGTTTGCACCGCACAACCATGTATGAATGTGAGACCGTCAGTGCCCGGCAAAGTGGTCTGTAGTAGCAGGCTGGTCACTAGTCACAGTGGTCTTTAGTTACAGGTTTTACTGTGCACTGTATAAGTACAAATTTTCGTTCACGAAATCTTTCGTTAGATCACTCCACCAGCAGGCTTGTTACGTACTAGATTTCGTTTTTCGTCGAGGTCTGTCACCTCGAACGTTCAGAATAAAACTTTAGTTTGGTACGAACTTTAGCTATTCCGTGCACCCTAACAAATATAGCGAAAGTTAATTCCAATCGAAAATTTGTACTTATGCAGTAGGTGCAGGCTTGCAAGGGTCTGTGTGCATATATGCATATAAGTATGTGTTCCCTGTGTCCATGTGCTGTAGTCCTGTGTATCTCTCTCCTTAAGACAAAGTCTGTGCAATCTTGCTCTGTCCTTGCAGTTTCCTTTCTTTGGTCCTTTGTTTGACGGCGCGGTTGTGGACAAGTGTACGCTGCCCGGACTGGTGCGTGCCACAGCGATCAACGCAAGCCGTGCTCGCCGCTCTGAGCTAGCTTACTACCAGGCTTAGTATCCTCACGTGTGCGCACGCCTACATGCACGCAGACACACATGCACACATACACTTGTACTTGCTCACTGCCAAAACTGGTCACGTGGGTCTCCTCGGGAGAGGGGAGAGAGACTCAAAAGGAATCTTGGAAAGATGACTCAATTGGCCATTGAACCACCCAACGGCCGACACCCCCTGAAATCCCCAAACTAGGGTGGACTTGAAATGATCCCACTTATGGGCTCACCACACCTCAGTAAGTGGGTGATGACAAGTTGCTGAAAAGGATTGACGGCATCAGGGTATCCGTCCCGGGATCCAACTGCAGGTACCCCTGCCCCCAGTGAAGGTAATACTTGGACACACATATACACACATACACACACATACACACACATACACACACATATACACATACACACACATACACACACACACACACACACACACACACACACACACACACACACACCTTTGACCTTTTGACGCCCATCGCCAGAGGCGATGATAGCAATGCTACGGCAGAAGCCATAGCAACTTGTGCTGGGATTGCACCATTCAACAGCTTGCAAGGCTGAAGAATTGACCGTCACTATTCAGCCTGGTCTACACCATACAGCTATTTGAAGTGACTTTTTCTGGCCAGTGAATCCCTATTTTTGGTCTTTTTCTTTTTTCTTTTTTTTCTTTTTTTTTCCCGCACACACATCACACCACATACTCCGGCATGCACTGGCTGTTGGTAACCACCCAGGAGAATGAAAGAAAAGTCAGGAAGAGTCTGAGAAAGAGAAGAAAGACGTGTGTGACCATAATCGTCGGGAATCGAACCCGCAACCTATCGATTGGAAATCGCTGCACATACCACTGCACCATATGGGACACACACGCACACACACACACACACACACACACACACACACACACACACACACACACATGCACACACACACACAAACACACACACACACACACACACACACACACACACACACACACACACACATCATCGAATGCTGTCCTCGGGAGGTTCAGTTTGTGGAGATACTGTGGAACCGCTACATATATAGAGCTATAAAGTTAAGGAGGGAACTGCACCCTTTGTCATTTGACAATAGGCAAGCGCAACATGTGTTGGCTACATCAGTACATGTACCAAGCTAAAATGCCCTTGAATTGCAAAAGTGCTTGGCACACAAACTAGAGCTTGTGACATCAGTTGACACAATGAGCTTATTCCACAATGCCTGGAAACTTCATTTGTTCGTGGTTCAGAGCTACCCACCAATGTCAACTTCTGTCACAAGATCTACTGCACGTAATGTAAGAGCTGAAAGTGTTAAAGTCAACTCTTACATATTGTTTTTAAACGATTTAAAACCCTTTTAAGAAATTTGCGAAAAAAGATTCAATGATAAGGCATCACTGCAACTGTCCGTTTCTTGTTCCACATATTATACTGGTATACACAGAGACATAGACAGCAATAGCACACAAATTGAAGGTTAGTTGGTATATGTTATTTTGTTAGCCTTCCTTGACCCTTGTGACCATCATTTATCAGCTACGAAGAACGCAACAAGTACATCCAGTCGACGACGAAGAGCTGTCGCCTGGAGACCACGCTGGAGGAGTTCACCTCGCTAGTCGTACGGCCCGGTTCCCCGCCGGCGTTGGCCAACACGGCGGGCAAGACGGATCGTCATCCATCCGGCGTGACGCCGAGTGGTAGCCGTGATGGACTACGCTTTACCAGCCCCACGCCGAAGGACGAGCTGACGATACCGATTGCCGACGAGGCCAGCCTGTCGCCAGGATTGAATCTGCCGTCGGCTGATGCACGAAGTGAGTTGATCCCGCTCTGTAGGTGCCCGTACATGTATAGAACTGGCCGGAGAAAATCCAACCTCATGAAAAGAATAGCGCCGGGCAATACGCAGCCCTACAATAGTACTGCACACACAGTGCTGCCAAACCGTCCAATTTTTCGGACAGTGTCCGATTTTTGAAGGCTCTTCCGAAAACCGGTCCGAAAAAGGAAACGTCCGAAAAGCAGCCGAAATTATCAGGGATCAGTACTTTGCTATGTAGAAGTCCTGTATTTTCACTTTTCAGCGCAACTGAACTTCTGAAGGCACAAATCACTGTACATGTACATGTACTACAGTGCTGGCAACTGAAATCCGACCCCCTTGGCGGCGCGGCGCCCCGCCAAGGGGGTCGGATTTCAGTTGCCAGCACTGTAGTAGTACTGTAGTCGTGTACATGTACATGTACATGAAAAAGGGCTAGCGCTTGGCCGGCTGTGGAAGTGCAAACTTGAAGTTGAGTAATATGCCTGGGAACATGTACACTGCACTGTACAGTGTGTGACCACACTCATGCATTCATTACAAAATTCATGACAACTAACTTACTTCGGGGGTGCCATATCGGTTACCATGGCAACGGAGCGATTTTTCATGGTATTTTGGGCGATATTTTGAATTCTCTGGAAAAAAAATTGCCAAAGAGAAAAATTTGGCCATCTCGGCGGTGACGGGTGTCCGATTTTGGGCGAAAATTATTTGGCAGCACTGCACACACTGCTCTGTGCACTGGAATGCGGCACTACTTTATTCATGAGGTTGGATTTCTCTGGCCAGAACTGTACATGTAGAATGCCTTTTAACGCTTTGTCAGCTTCTGAATCTATGCAAAGGAGTAGCCAGAAAACACACTCATATGATGCACAATTCTGGTGAGACTAGAACTTCATCATAATCAATGATACTGTACTGGATACCTATCGTGGGAGTCTCTCCAAACCAATAGAATAATGAAAATAGAAGTATGTAGGAGTGGATAAAAAAAAACTCAAATCTGGGAATTTAAGTCAAAGGAGAGGAAGAACATCAATAGATTGAGAACCAGGGATGCTAATGGAACACTAGAAAGGCACTAAAACAAGAGTAACTGCGATAGCAGATTTAGGCTATATTGTTCAACACGTCAGTGAAAGTAGGTATGCCGGAAACCGAGAAGCGGTAAACTTCATAAAGTGTCCTTACCTGACGATTAAATAGCGTGGGACTATCGAGTGAACGTATATCAGCAGGAAGTTTATTCCAAGCAACAGCGATAGGGAAAAGGAAGGATTTAGCGAAGTAACTGCCAGTTGGTGGAAGGACAAGAGACTTGGGGGTGTCGGGAGGATGATGAAAATCGAAATTTGAAATCAAAGAGAACAGAAGGAAAGGAGTAGACGATGTGGTGAAAATAGCAAAATGAAAGGATCTGTAATCGCCATTGTACAGCTTCCCAGCCTGCACGCTGGCTAAATCCAATCTGGCTTCCGCCCTAATTTGGCGGCAAGATATCCTCCGGCTGCAGATGTTTGTAGCCTACTCATACTATCCTGGTCTTGGACCGACAGAGAGGAATACAAGATGGGGATAGAGTACTCTAGGGTTGGGCGAACGTATGACGTGTACAAGGTAGACATGACCCGATGGAGCTTATGCGCTACACGAACACAATATACTTCGACAGGACGTCCCATGGCATACAAACACATGTAGTAAAAGACCTGGAATGGGCACCCGTGTTGCATAGCTGTCCTCCCATCCATGCATGGATGTTGCAGACGTGGTCCAATACTGACTGCCAATGTTCCTTCGACAATTCAGCACTGCCATCACAGTTGCTACAGCACCACCAGAAGTGGCTAATTATGGCTGGAATCCAACTCAATAGTGGAGTATGGCTCTTGCGATGGCAAGCAGACCGCAGCTTGCTGGCAGCATTCTTGGCAAAGTGCCACACATCGAATTGGTGGCATAATACCAGGATACTGATCCCGCATGGTGGCTTTGATGGAAGGGCTTCTGTCTATCACAACCACATCGACTGTGAGAGATTCCTTGCCGCGATCAAGAACTCTGGAAAATCCGATCTTCTCCATGGCTACAGAGCTTTTCGCCACGGTGTACTCAACGACATCAAAAATCTACAATCAGGTTCATCTTGGCTTCCAGGAAAGTGTATGTGCCAAACTTGGCTAAATAACCAGGGCTATCGCATCGCTCGTCACCACACATAAGAACGAGTTTGTGACCTAACAGAGAAGGAGCACAGATCTGTAATACAGCTACACAGTCAACCTCCCAAATATCAACCAGAATTTAGCACTACACAAGTAACAGTGTTATTACTGGAAGCAGAGCCAGAAGCAGAGCCAGAAGCAGAGCCTAGAGCAGAGCTAATAACTACTTGACTACAATGGAGGGCTTCTAGTTTGGGTAGTAGTATTTCCTCAAGTACTGGGATAACATGGCTCATCAATTTCAGGCTCATCGATCTCACCTGCGTTTGGAGTTGATGGCACATGATGCACTCTGGCATCAGCCAGCAAGGCGAGGGTGTCGTCCAGTGTTGGGAGCTGGAAAGTTTTCCGTTTGACGCATGCGATGAGGCGCTTGTAGCGCATGCGTTGAGGCGCTTCAACACAGGTGCGCACTTTCCCATTGGGCTTCAATACTGGCACTATTGTTGAACACCAGTCAGTCGGTTCATCCACCTTTGCGATAATGTCACCTTCCTCCATGCGCGCCAGTTCATCGTGCACTTTGGAGTAGAGGTGGTGAGCCACTGTTCGGGCAGTCCCGCAGTGGTATGGTGTGGCCTCAGACGTGAGCTGGATGTTTACAGCTGGGGCCCTTCATACACGGTACCAACTCAGGTTTGCCATGCACAGAGCGCAGGCGCTGGATCAAACCAAGATCAGAGCACGCTTAACGACTTAGCAGGCAGGTGGTAGCTCCTTCCAGGACATACACAGGAATGTCTGTGGATCTGTGGTGTTAGCTCCCGGCTAAACGAAGTCCCTCACACTTCCAGATCACAGGGGTTTTGTAGTACTGAATATTGATATGGCTACTAGTACTACAGTGGCGGTGTGAACAGTGTGCTGTGAAAACGCCATGAACAGGTAAGAGGTGATCATCAGGACTAACGTTACGTAGCAGTGAATGGTGGAGGCAGAAAGGCTGCGTGTTGGCGACAGTCGCTTGGATGCCTTCAATGACATCATTGTAACCTCCGCGCCTCTGTCCAGCTTGAATAGAACAGGGCGGTTTCCAACTAAGTTAGCACGTCAGCTATTCATTGGTCGGGGGAAATAATATTACTGTCAAACCGGAAAGTCTAACGACCAAAAGGTTTAACGTTTTTTGTATTTTTGGCATGATAACGTTCAGAAAGTTTAACGATGGCTAGCTGGCGACCCATCTGCATGTGCATCTTTACACAGACATCTAGCGATAACGGTTTTTCAATTAACGAAAAATAATTGGTCGTTAAAACTAGGGCTGAGTCGGGTAGCATTTTCTTCGGGTATCGGGTCCGGGTAGTTTTCCACGGGTAGCACGGGTACCCGATCGGGTAATGTTTCCATGGTATTGGTAAGACCACAATGCACACCGGCCCCTTCCTTCCCTTGCGCATTGGGTAGACATGCGTGAATTATTAAATTTTGTACACGTGCACTGTACATGATGTCATCTGCGACCTCGGGTTTTCGGGTACTATTCGGTACCCGACTACCCGAGGTCCTCACGGGTAGCACGGGTACCCGACTACCCGTGCACACCACTAGTTAAAACGTTAGACTTTGTGACTCGTTAGACTTTCCGGTTTTACAGTATTCTAATTATTTAAGGATTTCCCAAAGACATGGTAGTCTAAATGGAATGGAGTTCCATTACAATGAGAGGTTGTAGGGTGGAAATAGCAGACAGTGGATGGCTAATGAACAGCATAGTTCAAGAAAATACATAATGTGGGCTGAATGTTCCTGCACTCAATAATACCTAGAACCTCTTGGTAAGCCTTAAAATACAATAATATACAAAAACACATCAACACATAAACAGTTAAGAGTAGAGCCCACAAGCTCTCTTCCATTAACACTGCAATAATTCAACTCTTTTCACAATAATTATTACAACGTTTCGGCAAATTGCCTTCATCAGGTTCAAAAAACTGCAGGAAGCCTCCCCACTTTTACTTAAAAACACATCATATATGAAAAATAATTACAGAGCTCAAGGAAGGAGACAGAGACATGCCAGTCAGTAGTGGTATCGTGTTTGGTGTCAGAGAAGTGCATGAAAATGAGGCTGCGAAATAAGGACTGCGAGGCTGTGGCTCTCAGGTCTGCTGGCAAGGCATTCCAGTTGGTAGCGGTGCGGAGCAGAAACGAACTCCGAGCGTGTTTCCCACCCTCGGCAGAGTGAATGCAAGTTGTCGGTGGCGACTACGCATGGGGCAGTATCCTGCTGCTTCAAGTAGTTCTGGTTGGGTGGTGACCAAATGGAAGAACTCCGTAAGACAGACGATATTCCTGCGCCAGGATAGACTTGGCCACCCCAGGTGCTTAAGGGAGCATCTCATAAGTTCGCATTTTGTTTCTAAACGTAACGCATTTCGAAACGGGGGTAGGGGGGTAGCGCCCTTTTCGAATAGAAAAATGACTGTTCGCACATTTTCTGGAACTGTACAATCTACTACCGTGCTAGATCCCTGCAGCAAATGAGTGTGTTTAGGTGGAGATCTACCTGTGTTTGCAGATCAGCTAACCCTTGCACTGCATGCATGCAGGCTACTCAGAGGTGTCAAATGTCACACCAGCCTGATCAAACCATGTACCTGGCCAGCGTTTACAGCAGTACAGTTGTTGTGGAGGAACTATGTTTATGTGCGTGTACCTGTCATTGATTGTACTTGTACTCAGTAAATGCAGTACTACTCTAGTAACTGTATGCCATTCACGACCGCTCTAGCAAAACATTCATATACATGTACATGACTGTACAATCATGTACATAAGCATACCATAGTATGGGGCATGGACGTGTACAGTAGATAAACACAGAAAATGTGCGATAAGACTTTCGAATAGAGGGGGGAGGTAGGGGGGTAAAGTCTATTCGAAATGCGTTACGTTTGCAAAATAAATGCGAACTTATGAGATGCTCCCTAAAGGTGTGTGAGTGGGGGATCTTAGCTTTCAAGAAGAAAATGGAAACAGCATCCCAAGCTTTTTGCGGACCTGTTGATGTTGTTTGCATTGGATATGTTTGTCGTTGGTTCGAGCTAAATCAGCATGTCGGTATGGCTGTTGTTGTATCTTGACTGTATTTGCTTTGCAGGCCGTGGCAGTACCTCTCAATTCTCCTTTCTGGAGGGATCCGCGACATCCGCCACACTGGTCGCCAGCGCATCTCTCGGCGACGATGTACTCACGCCCAGTGGGATTTGCTCGTCGCCGCCTGAAGAAGGTACTCTGTAGCGCCAGACACCCGCACACGTACACCGCCAGCATCACCATTGGCAACGCTGCACTCCGGGTGGGTTGCTAGGCTTTCCCGCTTGACTCTCTGTGTGTGTACTGCGTGTGTGCACTTGTGCGTGCATGCGTGCGTGCATGTGCTGGTGGTGGCAGTGGACGTGTTGCTGGCAGCTTTGCTCCGAATGCCGTTGCCTCCGTCTTTCAGTAAGAGCTCGTACGGGTCTCCTTGAGCTGCGGGGAGCCAACTACTGACGTTCTGGCAGCCAGTCCGCAGCTCGCACTTGGACTGGAACTAGTTCTTGTTTTTCTCGTAGGCAGAAGGTTGAAACAGTTCTCTTTGATAATCTTCTGCACAACTTGTTGAGCTCACTGCTGCTCAGATCCGATCAGGAGCATGCCTTTGGGCAGCTCCATCACTGGCCTCATCCTCGTCATGACACACGCATCCACTGTCGTCGCTGTGTGTGTAGGAATACTGTGCTGCAAAGCTACCTGTAAGTGTTGTGACGAGTGACTTGCCCTCAGCTCGCTGCTTGTTGTCGGCAGACTGGTGGCACTTGTTGGTCCTGTCGCCGCGCTGAGTGGCATTCTAGTGTCTTGTACCATTATAATACCCTTGACTTTGTTCACCGTGTCCAGTTACTAACGTTAGCTGCTGTTCTTGAGGTTCTCCAGTTTCGTGGATTTTCGTCTATCTTTTATTTTTATTTTACCCGTATTTGCACCGTTTTTGGATGAGAATTGAACCTGTATGTGTCAGTGGAGATGAACAGATCTGCCCGGTTATGATCAGATTATCCTCTATACCCTTGCCAAGTCCTCGTTTAGTCTTGCTTGAGCACCAATTGAGAACATCTAGCAGTATGAAGTGATCTTTTTATTTCTTTATTTTTTTATTGTTAAAAAAAGTGTCATGCTTGAGCTCGTGATGTAGTATAGTGCCGCCTACTATACTCCCGGGTGTGTGTTCTGATGAGGTTGCCGTGGCGATCATCATGGCGTGTCGCGGTTCCACAGTACATGTATTTGCATTGTGCAGAGTGCCACTACGACTTACTGGTATGTCAGTTTAACTCGGAGTATGTACGCGTGCAGATATCATAATGCCACTTTGTGTAGCCGGTGACTGCTAGCATGCTGTCCGCCTACACAATGATTTGAGCGAAACTGCTTTGTTAATTTTGTACATGTACAGACAGTGTACACTGAATACTTTCGACCAGGGAGCACTAAAAAACATTTTTAGTATTCCCTGCTTTTGACTATTCTTTGTTGTGACCAAGGGAACATAGACCGAACACGTTTCTTGAGTCAACCAGGCCAGGGAGTCATGCAGCATCGGGGGAGACAGCGCGAGATCATACGCACCAGAAACAATGTGCGTTTTGACCCCGGATTAGGAATTTCTATGTGGTCCGCTATCGGCAACTCACGATCGCATAAATCGACCCTGCAGGCCTGCCCCAAGGGCGAACTACTGTAAATCAACTAATTTTCGCTGGCGATTTAATTTCGCTGATTTCGCCGCTGGGTATCAGCTGGCCAAAGTAAATCGCAGGCCAAAAATTGTCATAGAGGCAAATGATGCGTTATTGAGCCATGGCTGCACGTGAGAGCAACAAATACCAGTCGATTTCTTTTTTGAAAAACCCAACCAAACCGGCCAAAGTTAGTTAGATGACGGCCAAAAGTTTCATTTCGAGATCGGCCAACGTTTCTCACCGGCCAAAATTTGTTGATTTACAGTAATACGGCCAGCCGGTCAGGGCCAGGAGCTACTCTGTACGTTGTAGATCAGGCGCGTGCCCCGTATGGGTTCCTGGGTGCCCGGAAGCCCCCTTTTTTCGCTCAAAAGCCGGATTTTGCTTCATTTTTTGAAAATTTTCCCGGGGGACGCCCCTGGAACCCCCCCCCCCCCTCCTGAAGGGCACCGGCGCATGCGCCTGTACGTAGATAGTGCAATCACAGAGAGTATACGCTGTGGACTCTACATGTGCATTGTAAGGGACCATCGCAAAAGTTCGCAGAAGCCCCTGAAACGAAGAGCATACGTTTGGGGGGGGGGGGGGGGAGGGAGTCGGTGTCGAAAATCGCAAACTGGGCTTCAATTCAAAAAAGTATTGACGACATGTAGGAGCTGATATAGATTAGCATGCTCAAAGGATACAACTGCATAGCTCTAGCTGTTCTCGTTCTTAGATCACCCACTGCAAGGTGATATCATCGTTGCATTTATAAAGTGCTGTACATTGTTACACACTGATACAACAATGCTTGTGTAGTATAAAATAATAATAATTATTATGTGTGAGCATCCAAGTGAAATAATGAAGCCCATATTGTGACTGTCGTTTCGTTTCGTGTGAGGGGGGAGGGAGGGGGTCAGGCCCGAAACTAACGGTCTTCGTTTCGGGGGCTTCTGCGAACTTTTGCGATGGTCCCTAAGAAGAGTTCATAAGAATCATTAGTGATTCATAACCCCCAGGGAGGGGGGGGGGTATGAACACTTGTCGTTTGCTCCGAGTCTTGATAGTAATCATGGTAAGGGCCAGGGGTCGTCCACCAGGGAGTCGTAAAATACCGGTATTTTATGACTCCCTATCGTCCACAAAGAGTCGATATTTTTTTAGCGAAGATATTCGTTCGTTTGGGGGGGGGCCCGGGGGGGGGGGGAGGGGTTTTGGGCCCTGTTCGTCTCGTCTTTGAGAAAAAATATCGAACTCTATCTATGGACGTACGGGCACTGTTTGAACAATAATTATTACATGTAGTTTATGACCTACACGAAGTGAAAGTCAACCTCGTGAACATAGCCTTGGCAAGGTTGTGCGACCGTGGCAACATAAACCGAGGTGTATGGTGACATTAGAGTTGCAGCTGGTCACGTTTCATGAGGAAATTGTACTTCAGCATTAAAAAATATCGATCCTTTGCATAAACATGTGTATGTTCGTTTTGAGGGGCCGGGGCCGGGGAGGGCCGCGCCGGGAGAAATCTGGGGAGAAATAATTATCGTCTTGAAAAAAATATCGACATTTACGGACGGCCCGGCCGGCCCAGGCCTACAGTCCGTTTCAAAAAGATTTACAATCCTGGCGATCGCCCGCCGGCGATCGCCCGCAGAGTTTGGCGTCTTACCGTATGAGCACTCGAGCGCTGCCTGGAAAAACTCACCGTGAACTCGAAGAAATATTCCGCGCGAAAGCAGGAAAAATGACAACTCACTCACGTTGATACTGTCATGTACGTCTGGTTTACAACAAACGAGTTCTTCCTCGTATCGATAATGGAGTCGGAGGACATGTCGAAACGAAAGTGTTGTAAATGTTGACGAGCTGCATGGGTCCCAATTCGTTTTGTGACCAAAATAGTTTCTTTGAGCTGCGATGCAATTTACTCACCGTGTGACGACATCGACACGGACATATTCCCACTGGCCATGACTTGGCAAAGCTATCCGTGTGACTTCGACGACATTTTGAGAAAAGCAGACGCTTGTGAACGCTGATAGAAGACGGCGTTAAATTCAAATAAATTGGCGATCAGTTGAAATACTAAAATAAATCTCAAAAAGCTACAGCGCGATGACTTCCATTATAATTCACTCACACCATTGCAGTGTTGTGGGTGTGTTCACATGGCGTGAGCCAGTCAAGTGTCAGTCAGTTCGGCAGGAAGCGCGAGCTCCAACAACAAGTCGTTTGGTGCAGCCATCTTCTTTGTCTTGTACCAGCTTGATCACCAAAACAATGAAAAAAAGTTTGACTTGAGGATAGGTTGGGATTTGAACTCACAACTTCATGGTCAGCAGACAGCATTCATAACCACAAGGCCAAAAAGGAAGGGATAAATCGTGGGTTTTGATAAAAAATCGATACTGGCTTCCTGGGCAAATTGTAAACCATGGGAAAAGGCCGGAAACCTGGCCGAAATTCTAACTCCTTAACGGTTGGTCCAATTGAATTGTTCCGAAACCTTCACAGAACAATTTGCCGTGTCCTAACAAGCCATTCTATGTACTTTGTTGTCCAAATTTCCCTTATCTTCATACTTTTTAAGACCCAAACCTGATTGTAAATCTTTTTGAAACAGACTATAGGCCGGCCATGCATGCGCCAGGCGCTAGGAGGTATATTATGTATCAGATTGCAACGACCAGGAGGCTCTTAGTAGTGGCTGCAAATGACCGATATCCGTCACTTGCGGCTCTGTATCAGAGACCTGTAGCTGGCCTGAAGAGTTGTAAAATTACTCCTTCGTAGCCGGGGGAGTCAGAGCGAGGGCGATTCACGGCTTGGTCAAAAAACTGTCGGCCTGGAACGTAAACGTGGATCTGGAGGTATATTATGTATCAGATTGCAACGACCAGGAGGCTCTTAGTAGTGGCTGCAAATGACCGATATCCGTCACTTGCGGCTCTGTATCAGAGACCTGTAGCTGGCCTGAAGAGTTGTAAAATTACTCCTTCGTAGCCGGGGGAGTCAGAGCGAGGGCGATTCACGGCTTGGTCAAAAAACTGTCGGCCTGGAACGTAAACGTGGATCTGCCGACACAGTTCACCTGGTTCACACGCCTGACCTGGCATGCTGCCTTGCGTGAAAGGAACATTTTTCCGAAAGCAAGCTTCTTCTCCAAAATTCGAAATTTCTTTCCAAAAATGCCGTCGTCCTTGACCTCCAAGCTGAATGTTGTTAGGATAGAAAATTAGCGAAGATGTAGCCGACCCATTCTGGCAAGCCGTGTGCCCTCTGGATATGCAGTTGTTCGCCATGGTCAACAATCTTCTTCTCCTTCGTTCGTACTTTCACTTTCCTGACCACGAATACAAGCGGTACCCATGCTCAGGTTAGTGTTTATTTGTCTGTCTATGCACATACATGTAATACAATGTACTGTTCGTGCTGCAGGCACTGGCCGACCATGGAAATAGAGGAAGCAGCCAGCTTTCTTTGAATTCTCATCCTTTCAACAAAAATAATAATGTACACACTGTCCTTGGCTCCTTTTTCCCACCGCCACCATGCATGCACTTCTTTTCAAATTCGTGTTTGCTTTGACAGTGGTTTCATGGGTGTCCTTCAGCCTTCCCTGGCATTCAAAATTCAGAATAGTTTCCACCCAGGTGCTAGTGCCTCTGTTCTGCTTAGCACATTGTAGTAAAATTATTTGCAACTGCCCACCACTGCACTCTTGGCTCACATTCACTACACCATAGCGAGGAAGTAACTAGTTTGTTCTTGGATAGATGTCTGGAGGGTGTAGAGCATCTATCCAAGAACGAACTTCCTCGCTATGGTGTGGTAAATGTGGGCCAAGAGCAGTGAGGAGAGGTGGACATTTTCAAATTATTTAGCCACATCCGATCCTTTCTCCGATAATTATGGACATGTTTTACTATACCGGTATATTGAATGGCCACTCATGCTTCTATTGAGAGGTAACACCATTCAGGAAACTGAGGAAAGCCAACCGGTGTTGCACAGGATTTGAGGTTGGGAAGAAAAGATGTTCCGATAAAAGAACTGCGAGTACATGGGAAACGTATTATGGAAAGGGCAGTCTGAGTCGAACTAGGATCTCCTGTTCCAGAGCGTGAATATGAATACCGTAAAGTCGCGGTTAAAAGCCGGGTTTGCATACAAGCACATCGCAGATAGAAGCCTGAAAATCAAACGGGTCGAATGCATATGAGCCCGTCGAGCGTAGAAGCCTTGCTCTATGCAAGCGCGGATCGGGTGGGTCAAGAGTGCATGCGCTATGTATGGTGCATAGTAAAACTGCTGCCATACCGGTAGTCAGTGGTAGATCTACGCGTGTCGCACGTAGAAGCCTGGCATACAAGACTGGCAAAAATATCAGTGGTGCATAATAAGCATGGTTTGCATTAAAACCTGATGGAGAAAGCGGCTTATGTGCTTATAAGCCCGGCTTTTATCCGCGACTTTACGGTACAGTAGAATGCCGATATTCCGAACAATCACTTATTCGAAATGCCAGTTTTCATATTGAGGAGCTAGAGTGTGTCTAGTTCCTGTGAAGAGAATGTGAGAACTGATGGAAACGTGAAGGAATGTGCAAGTCTTAGATGGATGTGTGACTGCTCCGTTATCCGAATTTTCCCCATCCGAACCCCCTGGAGAAAGCGTGCGCCCGAGGGGTGCGGATAATCTACACTCTGCTGTAACAGTTATGTACAATGCGTGCCGATGCACATTGGACAACGTTGCAAATGTAGAATTGTAGGTGGACTGTGGTTCACATTAGACGATCGGAGTACCCCCACCAAACGAAGAGAGCTCAACATCACAAGGTAGAGCTTGCATGTACAATCGAAAAAGAGTACATAATAATACCATTAGCTGATGTTGTTAGTGTGCGTTACGAAGTCTGAAGAAAATGTTGAACGATCTCGGTTGGGATGACGGCTTCACCTTAGCTCAGTGATTAGAGCATCGCTGGCCTCAAGCGAAGGTCCCTGGTTCGAATCCTGGTGGTGACAGTCAATTTTTTCTTCAGACCTTTCCCGTTTGTGCCTTTCCCTCTAACCAGTGAATATTACTGTTAGCTTCGTACTTTGAGTGATTATCACTTACAGTTACATATACAATGTACTTGATAATTTCTTAGCGCATGAAAATCGGAGTCAGTACCACAATATTCCTCCCTCACTATATGAGTCTAGATACTTTGAATGTGGAACAAGGTCCAGGACAGGATCGTCTGCTCTATCCGAATTATGGCCTGGTTGCAATTTGTCTATTTACCAGCAGGTACATCGCACCAGGGAGTCATAGCACCTACACTGTAGGGAGACTACACAATACTTTATAGAATTTTGGTTCAGGATTTGGAGGTTCTCCGTGATCTGTGCAACCCGCGATCACGGCCTTGACCTACTGACCCTGAGAACGGCCCAGGTTAGCAATACCATGTACGAGCGTGTATAGATCTGCCCAATGGTGCCCCAAGGGTGGCTGAAACAGGAACCCCTGGGTCGAACCCCATGTCATTTAGCTTTACAGTCGCCTGTGCCGTCTACCTAGATGCTACAACTCCCTGCGTTGCACCCAGTAAATGCAGCACATCAAGTATACAGCCATGTAGTGTTGGATGTCACCTGTTCTGATCGTGTGATATCACAAACAATCTTCTACGGTCCATTCATTTTTAACCTGGCACGTTAGGGGCCGTCCATAATTATCTATCTTTAACAGATTGAGTATCTTTGAAACGAGAAAAAAAATCGTTCATGGGCGGGTGGGTCAAGAAGGGTTTCGTAATGAAAAGTATTGATAGCTGAAACACTAGTCCATTCCAGCTATTTTTCGTTGAGGGGTGAGTAGGTGGGGGTGGGGGACGGTCACAAGTTACTCATAACTAAACTTTTCATTTCGTGAAAATTATCGATAATGCCGGGTCCATAATTGTCGATCTTTTACACGAAGAGAAAAAGTTTCGTTTGTGGGTGGGTCAAGGGGAGTTTCGTTTCGAAAAAATATTGATATTACAGACATCAATCGGGGGGGGGGGGGGGGGGTGGAGGAGGGTCCTTCTTTCATTTCGTGAAAATTATGGATAATGCTGGATAGCTCCTTTAGTCTATGCAATAAAATAGTTGTTTTCTTCACACAGTACCGTAAAGTTTAAACAATATCCGGCCATGTTTGTACCGAACATTTTTTCGAAAGGTAATTTCTCAAATGTTGCCTTGAGTACGTTCTCAGCAACATAGCGGGCCAGTTTCAAATAATTGGACTGCAAACTTGCATCGCTGGTTGTTGCAGCTCCATCACAGGTCGTATCACGGGAAATTGAGTCCAGCTTCACTTCTAGGTTGGGTGACACGTAATGGGCATCACTTCCTGCATGCTGGTGCATGTGACTCAAGAGCTCTGGCTGGCAAGCAGTTTTAGACTGCAGGTGCAATACAAGATTTTTCTGCGATGTGCTATGCATTGTGCATTGCATTTCTCGAGAGACACTTCACGCTATGTGAAAAAAAGAATTTCGCTCCATGTGGTATTGTGCATCATGCAGTGCAACTTTACCACAAAACTGGACTCAAAGCACCTTATAGCTAGCTGTGGTTCACAGCAAAGATTTTCCTATTTGCGACTCTTGGTTTAATGGGTGCAGTAGCATGCATGTGCCTGGTGATATTGTTGCAATGGATCATAGTGAGGGCGTAGCAGTACTTGTGCACTGATAGTTGGTAATGGCATGAGTACATTACCAAGAGTGGGCAACTCGATGATCCCTCTGCCCACGGCAGAAAGTTTCATCACTTCGGTTTTTGTGGGCCATTGGGCTCACTAATACCATCATGCGTAGCCAGAGATCAAAACTTGTACATCACAGCTACGGTAGTTGAAGCAGAACAATGAACTGTGGATCCATGCCTACTGAACCTGATGAAACACTCTATCTACATGGCACATGTAGAAATATATGCGCGCTTGCTCATAATCATTGGATTTCGAAGCCGATCGCACCTTATGTTAGTAGTTGCACATTCTTAGCAGTTATGTAGTTTGATAATAACGTTACGATAGATTATCAATACTGGTGGAAACGTTATGCTGGTTGCATATTTTGTACCCGGTGTGCCATGACCAGGCATGCTAATTCATCGGATATTAGCAAGTTTGCCTGCCTGCTGGGTGTTGCATCTTAGCTTCACTGTACTACAAATACGATAGGCTTAGTTTTCCTAAATTGCTTCTTTATAACATCCAGTTTGTTTTGCTGCAATCTTTTCACGTGTTTTGCAGGATTGTAGCCAAGGGTGAATACCATTATCATGAGCGAAGGTCTCTGAGAACTCATGTCTGAAGGCTGGTCATGTTGGCCCAACGATGACTTTCATTGCCTGTATCCGCCACCTTCATACTGGAATGAACTGGAACATGTTCACTCTCTGTTTCTCATGTGGAAGGACGGAACAGATTGTTTGTCTGTCTCTGTGGATCACCGAAGGCTGAACAGTACAGTTGGAAGAATATTGGATCTCACGAAGTGACTGAATCTGAAGCGGCTGACATGCATCTGCACAGCGCTTTCTTTCTGAGATTTGCTTCAAGGCAGGTTATTGTGTACAATTTTGTCCACAGTATTCCTATATTTGCCAAACGTATTTCTCTGATAGTATTGTGACTACACACGCGCAATGATCTCTCCGTCATCAGTCTTTCGCAATGATGTGGCTCACTGACGACAGCATGCATAGCCATAGATCAAATGAGCAGCTGAGGTAGTTGAATCAGAAGAATGGATCAATGCATCCTGAACCTGGTGTCCTGCCTATATGCACCCTCAGTAGTATTTGTAACGTGTTAACTATGAAGTATCAACATTGCTTCTCTTCTATGTGGGTGGTGTGAGTGAATGTCAGATGGTCTGTACTGCCATGGCCGATGGTGTTCACTGGAAGATGTTGGGTTGGACCATTGTGCCCTCTTGCAATATGCTGTTCCAGCCTGAAGGCAATGAAAAAGTTCGAATGCTGATCTGCTTTCAAGCGTAGAATGTTACATTATGTGCATTACATATTTGCATAATTATGTTTTGTACTGGAGTGTGAATGTGCGGCAAGGGCATGCACATGTAAGTATATCGCGCTGCAAACAGCCTAAGAGTTCACGTGGTGTGTGATAAGTACACTTTTGGAAAGTGCGTGCACAGTCGAATCATGTAATGTTAAAACAGCCTTCGTGCTCCTCCCTGAATGGCTGCACAAGTAGAAATCTCCGTCTTCCTTTGCTTCTTTTTGCTTGAGCTGGCATGGTGGTCGTAGAGTTGGAAATTGTCAAGTATGATAACAATCGTTGTTTGGTCTGGAGACAAGATTGCATTTGGATATTTGTCCCAGGACTGCATGGCTTCCCAAACTGCATGTTGAATGCCATAGATGATTATTGTTCGGTTCAAGAAAGGACTCGTGGGTCTGTCTGGCTATTGTGAGCTCTCGCTAGTCCATTTCCATAGCACTTGCTCTGGATTCACTCACTGGAATATTCTCCAGTATAGAACAAGAAGTTTAGAAAACCTACTGGTGATATTAGTATGTTATACTAGTTTCTCCGCACTGTACCGCAGCTTTTGTTATCACACACATGCGGGTTATATAGTTTATCTACAATCCAGCATGATGTTCTTCCAAGAACACCCCCGACCTAGGCCCTCGGAACGACGTTCTTTGGTGTGCAACATCACTTATAGTTCTAAATCTTAGAATTACCGGTAAGCGCAGGATTTTAGTGATCACGGTTCCAAATGCATGTCATTGCACTCCACCTTTGGGACTTATTAAACATGTCATTGCACTCCACCTTTGGGATTTATTAAGAGCTGCATGCATGCCAAAGCTTGTCATAAAAGAAGAGCAGACTTAAATAGGCATCTTGTACGCATGATTTCTAACATGTAACATCCCTGCCGAAGAGTGTTCTTCCATACTACAGTAGAGTTGAGCGTCCAAGAACGTTGTGTCCAAGAGGTTAGCCTGGGGTGTTCTTATTTTTCAGCCATCCGGCTGCGCTCTTGTAGCATGTTCTTAGAAACAATCATGTTAGGATCATAATTATGTATCCCGAAACCTACCGAAAAACCAACACCGCCATTCTTTTAAACTTAAGGCGGTGGTGTTCTTAGCATTTCAGGCTGGACATTCTTGGGCAACACGTTCTTCGGCGCCTGACTCTACTGTAGTACTGTACATGAAATACAGCTGCTACAACTGTAGTAATATAGAATGCTGATTATCCGAATGATTGATTGTCCGAACTGCTCAGGCTGCATGGCAGCAGGCTGTCATCAACATGCACCATGATAATTTCGAGGAGCAGGAGTGTGTGCCAAAAACAATGAGAAATGAAAGTATGCATGAGAAAATGAGTATGTTTTAGATGAGTGTTTTCCCACGCCCTTATCCGAACATACATGCACTCGATCGCCATAACCCCTGGCACACAGCACACAGCTTCAGAACCTGACAGAGTATGATATGGGTATGTCACAAGTACTCCCAGGTCCCGAAGCTTTCGTCTCAACAAAGGATCATAATCGACGACTTGTAATGAACTACATTTTGGTGGTATAAAACCGTACTTGTTTACGAATGAGTTTAAAAGCATGAGAACTATCCACAGCAGACATTCTCACTGTTCGGAGTTGCCTAAAAAGTGGTGCATGTACAAATCAGGGATGGGTAAAATACAGTGTACCAACATCTGAGGTGAGTCTATCAGGAAAGTGAATGTCGTCCACTCTATAAAATGGGGTCCCTCAAGAAAGATGGGATTTTGCAGCCATGGACGTTTCCAGCCAGGTGACTGTATATACAGTGATCTAAGTTATGCAAAGCTTGACATGAATGATTGGCTGGACACGTCGAAGAGAAGGAAGAGAGAAGCAGACCAACCTTACACCAGCTGAGTGTAGTGGCCCAAAACAACAAACTAATTCTGTGTGGCCTTAGAGGAGCTGGGCAAGATGTGTACAGTGAATTAAACAATACAGTAAACGTGGGAGAAGAAGTGACAAGACTGAGTATGATACACTGTGCCAGCACAGTGCACATACTAGTGCAACTGTTGGTGTAATTACAGTTAGCCCACACAAGCAGGTCACTCGATTGTAGATACACAGAGCGCATTCTACATCATACAAAACATGTTGAGCTAGGCAGCAGTGGCTGGCATTTACCGACATGCACCAATGCCAATGCGCGGCTTGAGCAAATATTACAAGCCTCAGAACACCCATACGCCATTTTAGAGACAGAACAAGGCGATGAGTAAGCACCAAAGGATTATATGAATAGCGGCCAGGCAATAATTCAGACCACTGCTGCTAATCAAGGACTAGTTCCTAGTACTAGTATGTTGTCAGTGTACCCTGAAACGATGCAATCACAGCGAACGTGATACATGCACATCATGTTGCCTGGTTCTTGGTTAAAAGTTTTATCCTCAATGCTTGAGGTTTGTGGGGTCCCTCCAGCTTCTCAGAGTCCTGCATAAAAAAGATAAAAGCAAGTGCAGGTAGAATAATAGTAAGCTCACATAAAACCTCTTCGTCTTGCTAACAAATTTCGTGATTAAATCCACAGCATGGGAACGAAGCTACAGGAAAAAAGTTCAACCATAATAATGCAAAAAGGCAACTTTAGCTAATCATATTTTTGGCAGCAACACTATACTGTTTGTATAGGAGAGTTGGCTTGGTGCATTCATGCCAAAATGAACTCCCTATAGTATTGTATTACTGTACTTCATCATTTTACTTGAGCATTCATTCCCAGTAGCCCTAATGTCTTCTAACAGAGTGCGCAAGGTACTGCATATTCGGCGCATATTTTATTTTCGGCTAATATCGGCCTGTGCATTTTTAATTCGGAAAGTGGTGGACATCACGCAACTGAATTGTAAATAAAAGGAGGTTTGTCAACTGACAACCGCATACTTTTTCGACATCACTAATAAAAGAATTTTGCGTCCAGTGCATGTGCCAGGAGTGAATAGCAACTGAATAGAGCGGTTGTCATTTATTTACTAGAGGAAACGCAAAAGGTAACAAGATTACGTAACCAAAGGTGAGAAGGCACTGAACAAACTGTCAACCTACGAATACAACCTCAGTGCAACAACGTGCTCTTTCTGCTTACACAAGCAGAAAGAGAAAGAGCATGTTGTTGCACTGAGGTTGTATTCGTAGGTTGTATTCGTAGGTTAACACTTCGTTCAGTGCCTTCTCCCCTTTTATGTACTGGGCATTTGTAGCCTAAAATTTGTTTCACAAGGTTCAATGTGACAGTGTATACAGGCATCAGCAGTACAGGCTGAAATTTCAATGTGGCCGAGATGTGCTTTTGCCCTGGGGAGGCTGCAATTTAAAAGCGTCGAAAATTTGCATACTTTACAACACAGTACTGAGCATGCGGTGAGCTGATGACGAAATGAATTGGAGGTACTAATAATGCTAAGGGATTCGGGGGCGCATCAAAGGGGTCAGCACCAAGGAATGGGATAGATTTGTGCCCAGTTCAGGTATGTATATTGGGTATAGAACGGAAATTAATGGCTTAGCCTCGGGCGACTCCTACCAGTATTGCCACCAATGGCCCATGGCTGCTGATCTCTGTGATAGAAATGAGACGTGTATGTGAAACCAAAATACGGCTTTTCAAGATATTATACTGTAAGACATGTTATTATAATGAGTCGCTAATTTAACGATTGTCCAAAATTCATAGGTTAACGATCTTGCAGTATTCTGCCATATCCACACACAGCATATATGAAGCAGTAAGGCCTCAACGGATCTTATTATAACGAAGAAATGTCATCCGTTAAAACGTTAGATTTGCTTCCTCGTTATATAATATATACTGTAAGACATGATTGTATATTATAAAATCATGTCTTACAGTATGTGCATTTTGTGAAGATCTGATGTAAGTCATTAGGGACACCTTGTTGGGTCTTGCCAACATTCAATTATTATGATGTTCATATCTATGCAATAACGTTAATGGAATTATCAGCAAGAATCAATAATCCCAAGAGTATGCAGCTTTGCACATGGAGTCTGCCACAACACGTTTACCAAAGTACATGAATCTAGACACGAGCTGAGGAATCAGCTGAGCTGCTGCATAATTTATGATCTGCTATAGTTTCCAGTCTCCATGGAGGTTTTTCTTGGAGACGTCGAATCTACAGTATTAGGTGTGAAACTGTTGTACTAAACTGCAGGAGATAGACTCTATTCAGCTCGGACAACATTTCACAAGCACGCCGATCAAAGCTTGCTACACTCCCGTTTAGTCAACTTAACGGCCCAAATAATGCTTGGGTCATGAACTCATCGCTGTTGGTCTTTCGAGGGTGCCTGACAATGGTTGTTAGTGCACAGCACCTGCCGGGCCAAATGACAAGATCAGAGACATAGATCTTCCTAGTTCAATTGCTGAAAGGTGACTTGTGCAAACGTTATGTAGCAAAAGGAACTGTACTATGGCACTACACGCCATTCACAATAATCAAAAATGCCCACTTGACAAAACAGAATTTCATCAACGGAGTCCCGGGATTTTTTCTTCTGTACATATGCATTATGGAGTCATAGCATAAGGGAGACGGCACGGTAGACTTTCAGCCTAAATCATAACGAGGGCCAGCTGGGCAGCTCGAAAGAGAGCTCTATGCACTATTGGCAGAGTGGTATACATGAATAGAGAGTGACCACCCAGTGCATGAAGCTTTTCGTGTCACCCTAGAAAATTTCAAAAATTAATAACGTGGGTTCAACCCTGGGCTGCCAGTGACAGTTGCCCTAACTGCCTTAGGGGCAAGTGCGATACATACATGCTCGCATATAGCATCGCTTGACTGACCCATGCTTGGGGCCAGTGAGTCAAGTCCGCAATCACGAGTTGCATAAACCACAGATCATGTAGAATCTCCATGGATCCAATCTGTGTACTGTAAAAGCAGAAATTTTCGGTAGTGTAATATTTTCGGAATTCTCCAAAATCGGCGATTCGGTGGAGGGAAATTTTCGGTAATACCCGCTTTCCAGGTAAGGGTGCTAGTACCACTAAGTAGTACCGAAAAAGTTCGGTGCATTTTTTCGGTAAAAATTGTCGGCACCGAAGTTACCGAAAATAAAACACCACTGAAAATTTCCGCTTTTACAGTACATCATTTTGGGTATCATGATCTCGTGTTGTTTCCTTGGGTGCTACGACTCCCTGACATCCATGGAACGGTATGAATTGGGCGATTTCAGCCAATCAGTAGACGTTCTGAGAGGGGTATATTCAACGATACACCCCGCTCAGTTCACAAGGGTCGCGCCAAGAGTGAATATTGGAAGGAGTCTTGGGAAAGTGCCCTGGGAGAAATGGATTGCACCATTCTATACATGTACTGCATTCCCCATAATTTCCTCGTGCTATGTCCTCAGGAAAATATTTAACGTATACCCTTCATATACTCATAGAATAATCCAAACGTATCTGCAGTCAACCACGGGTATAACAACCCACGGATAGTGAGACTATCTTCAGACCTAGTAACAATATAGCCGTATATTTTCAACCCCGTGAATGACGACAACTCCCAAATACCAACACTTTTCTCATGCCCGATCAAGGGTCGTTCGCTACTGGCAAAGTTAGCTGGATATCATGTCATGTAGTCATTATTACTTCAGGCAGGGACAATGAAATACACCCCCCCCCCCCTTTCCTGCAGAGGGAACAGTGCTGTGTCCAGGTCCGCATGCAGCATGGAGGTGCTAGTAAGTCACTGGCATCATTTTCTCTTGTGGATCGATGTACAGTGTGTGACAATGCTTCCATAACGTTAGTGGTGGTGGTGGTGGTGGCGGGAGCATACTGCGCTGCAGGGCATTACAGCACTGGCATACTATTATTTTCTCTTGCAGACGTGCCGTGCACGACAATGCTTCTATAGACTAGTGGTGGTCACGGTGATGGTAGTGGTGGCGGTGTGGTGGTGGTGTGGTGGTGGTGGTGGTCACAGTGGTGGTGTGGTGGTGGTGGTGGTGTGGTGGTGGTGGTGGTCACAGTGGTGGTGGTGGAGGTGGAGGTGGTGGTGGAGGTGGTGGAGGTGGTGGTGGCGGTGGTGGTGGCGGCGGTGGTGGCGGCGGTGGTGGTGGCGGTGGTGGTGGCGGTGGCAGTGGTGCTGCTGGTAGTGGTGGCGGCGGTGGTAGTTGCGGTGGTGGGAGCATTCTGCACTGCAGGGCATTAAAGCAAGCTCGATTGTGCATGCATGGTGGCGGTGGGAAAGAGGAGCCAAGGAAAGTGTGTACATATTTTTGTTGAAAGCACGAGAATTCAAAGAAAGCTGGCTGCTTCCTCTATTTCCATGGTCGGCCAGTGCCTGCAGCACGAACAGTACATTGTATTACATGTATGTGCATAGACAGACAAATAAACACTAACCTGAGCATGGGTACCGCTTGTATTCGTGGTCAGGAAAGTGAAAGTACGAACGAAGGAGAAGAAGATTGTTGACCATGGCGAACAACTGCATATCCAGAGGGCACACGGCTTGCCAGAATGGGTCGGCTACATCTTCGCTAATTTTCTATCCTAACAACATTCAGCTTCGAGATCAAGGACGACGGCATTTTTGGAAAGAAATTTCGAATTTTGGAGAAGAAGCTTGCTTTCGGAAAAATGTTCCTTTCACGCAAGGCAGCATGCCAGGTCAGGCGTGTGAACCAGGTGAACTGTGTCGGCAGATCCACGTTTACGTTCCAGGCCGACAGTTTTTTGACCAAGCCGTGAATCGCCCTCGCTCTGACTCCCCCGGCTACGAAGGAGTAATTTTACAACTCTTCAGGCCAGCTACAGGTCTCTGATACAGAGCCGCAAGTGACGGATATCGGTCATTTGCAGCCACTACTAAGAGCCTCCTGGTCGTTGCAATCTGATACATAATATACCTCGCGCTAGGCCAGGGAGTCATCAAATACCTGGTATTTGACGACTCCCTGGCCCTGGCCTGGGACGGCCCCTAGCCTAGGCCAGGGAGCCCTACACATACCGTTATGTGTAGGGCTCCCTGGCCTAGGCCCTATATAATACTAATAGCCTATGGGGCTGTTAAGTGTGACGTCACGGCTCCTTCGATACGCATAGCAACGGAGAGCACTGGGGACAAACAAAAGTCGCGTCCTCTGGATGGAACCAGATGTCAAGGGCAACAGCATCTAAATGACTGGAGAGACAGCAGTTTTTCTTTGCTTTTTCTTCAAGCGATTGTTGTCGCTCTTAAGACTTTACTCCTTGTTCTTTCCTCTACAAAACTCCTGTAGTCGTCGAGTGCCTTCATGATGGCTGTGAAATTGGCTGCCCACAGTAAAACTCCGTGTTTGAGAGTGCTTTGAAGATGTTTCGCGTCCTTATGGATCAAAGTATGAGCGCTCCTTGTGGATTCGATTATATATAGGTGAGTTGTTCAAGAATTCTGTGTCTTCTTTCTGTCTCTGCCCTCACGCTGGCACAATATCAGCTTCTATATCCATGACAGCTCGCACCTCCCGTGAACTGCATGACTTAGATATATTTTCGCCCTCCGTGGTGATTGAAGACCCATGGAAGAATTTATTATGTTCAGAATGATGTCCTAAGAATATAAAATGAAATAATTCTAAGGAATTGTCATAGGGTATTTTTGGAAGGATGGAGACAGAGAGAGAGAGCACTGTTTGAAGTGTTTGTCTCACTGTAATTACTCCAGATTATTGAATGTTGTATGATCTACTCTATATTTTCCACAATGGTTTTTCCTGATTTGCGGGATCTCTTCTTTTGCTGTTTGCGTGTTTACAGGAAGTGGCTGTCTGGTGTAACTGCACCAGATCCTGGGGAAATTAAGTCAGATGCAGAGGCAGGGTCGTCCAGTGATGCAACACTGCCGTTCTGTGTGCAGCGTTACCGCTAATACCCCCGGCGAAAAGACAAACACGTGAAAAGACTACAGTATTGACCGTTCTGCTAATAAATGCATGACTGCTCCGACAGTCGATAATCGAAACACAGAGCACCAGCATGATGTTTTCATATTGGGAACCACACAACAGCTCAATTATCAAGCCCAAAAATTGATGAATACAAATACAGAGCGACGCAACAAGAGATCATCCGGCAACCAAACAAACCTGGGTCTAATGCACTGAATAGTCTTGAAATACGCAGGCCAGACAAATCAGTGCAAGCACATAACGTTACAAGGTACATGCATTGCAGAACAAAGTGTAACCAAAGATACACAGGGTTATAGCTGCACACTTGTGCATGTGCTCGCTCAGCCCAATAACACACGGTCATGATGATAGAAACAATCCGGGGGAAACACGCTAACACCGAAGTAAGCATCAACACGTAAATAGTGCAGCTCTGAAAAAAATACATTGACATGTACATTGGTGTGTCGAGTAGTGTCAGGCTTGAATAATCATCCAACCAAGACTTCATCAGGTCCCAGACGCTGAGATCGCACGCCGAATTTGAAGTGCATCTAGCCTTGAACCTGTCGCACAAGGCACACATATATGGCAAAATGACATCCACTCTGATTATTTCCAGAGGCCAATCATGACAGAACACAGAAATGAAACCACGGGCTCAACCAAGTAAACGCAAAGGAAGTTTGTCAAAATAATCCATGCAGTGCTCTTTTAATTGCAGCGCTGATTGCAGTGTTGCTTCATAGCCCGATACCCGCTGAGCACAGACACAACTCCATTCGTCAGGGGCAAGACATACTCTTTTGGAATAAAGTCATAAAGTACAGCATTCCAATGACATTACGGACACCTCGTGCAAATGCATGGTCTGTTCATCTGGCCGACTCAGCCACGCATGAGAGTGTGTGCATGTACATGCGCGCGCTTGCGCGCGCGCACACACACACCATGTATACGGTGCGTATGGTGTACCAGTTGCGGGACAATGAAGATGGAATCATTATCATGATGTTACATGTACATCTACAGTGTATGTTTGAGTGTAAAGTAAATTTTATTTTATTGCACATTTGTTCGACACAACTAATTACTTACTTCACATGTTCGCATTTCTCATAATCGATCCACCTGCACTCCGTATCAGTCGAGGAAAAATTCTCCCAGATATACACTAGTCACCACAGCCATGTGATGACATTGGGATGGGCCCCAAGCACGATTGCACTCTCTAGTTACAATAAATTTGGCCAGATTATCTGTGAAGACAAAATGCAATGCATAGCGGCAATCGATGGATGAAGAGAGAGTTTGTAAATACCTATATCTTTCCACTTGTTCAGGAGCTTACCTTTTGGAGTTCACATCGTTTACACGATCTCTCATGCTGTCTTGCACCTTGGTTTTGTTGACCATGGATACGCCATCCCAGAAAACATTCTACAGGAGCTACTAATGCAGAGCGTTTTTCACGCTCGATCTCGGCGATCTACCTTGTCACGCCAATAAAATCTTCCGTGACACTGGCTACAGTCACAAGAGACGTCTCAGTAAGGTAATGAGCACGACAACATCGTCGAGATCAAGGACAAAGAGAAAACAAAACACTCACTGAAAACAGCAAAGAAGAAACGAAGAAATGTACACGATTCCTATAGAGGACTTTCCATTACATCACCTTTTTGGCGCCTTCCCGGTGTCCACCCAAAGATCACCCATAAGACAAGTCCGTAAAATGTGCTTGGGTGGCAAAAAGAGAATCAAATGTGTTGTTCGGTGTACGGTTGAAAATGATGTTGCAGGCCGTCGCAGTGGTGAAGCACTTTTGCTTTTCTTTGATGTGGTGAATAGTTTCGGTAAGTCGCGAGGATTACTAGCCGTAGTTACTCTACTGTTTATTCCAGCCTTGAAGAGGCGTTGCCGCGAGAAGATTGACAGAATCCGTGGGCCCAGTACATTGATCCATATTTACCTATGGACGAAGACCTTTCAGCCAATCCCCCTGCGTTGGGTATCCAGGCCTCTCTAAATATTTAGTGAATGTCCCCAGCACATATGCAAAGGACTCTCTAAAGTCTCACAATAGCCCTGATGGATACAAATGCATGTGTCTCATTGCTGGCTGGGTTGGCACATTATCGTGTCTTGCCCAATCGAAGGAAGAAACAACAACTGTCAACAAAATACGTTTGCAAACGTCAGGCACTCGCGGAGTGTTTTTGCCGAACCTGTCCATCCTTGGGTAGCTGCTGAATTACCTGGAATTGTTTTTGGCGCACACTGCACTTGCATGGTGGGCCTGGGAGAAGCATGTTCCCATGTTGCTGCAGTGCAGTGTTGTTTTGACTGAATTTACGTTGGAGACTGAAATGTGATGTGTGCTGAATGTCAACACCTACACCATGGTACCACTGGGTCACTCACCAGTGGCTGGCACCGTCAATGAACACTACACGAAAATAGTGTACATGGATTTTACTTCAGCTGGGCAGAAATTGGAGCACCGTGCCCATAACCTACAAGTAGTCTCACTTCTCTTTCGCTGCCTGACTCTCTCTCTCTCTGTCTCTCTTGCTTTGCATGCCTGTCAGTGTATCCGTGTGTGTGTGTGTGTGTGTGTGTGTGCGTGTGTGTGCGTGCGTGTGTGGGTTTTTCTTCCTTATCAGTACGAGTATGACAATGTTGACATGCGGTGGCTGGTAGCACGAAAGCTGACAAAGTCAAACACGGCCATCATCATCATTGCTCCTATGTAGCCAAAAAGTTGGTGTAGTGGCGAACTTAGTTGTCCTGATCTTAAAACACGCTGATGAATGCACATCCAATACAGCAATTGTTTTTTTCCTGGTCGTCCCTCGACCTGGCATTCTCCATAAGCAGTTGCTGATTACCGGTAGAGTGTCCTCCATTACTGCCTTTGCAAGAGTTACACAAGAAGTAAGATCAAGATGATCCTCACCACAAGAAGATCAAGAAGCTGAATACATGGACCAGAAAGACAGAATATGAGGTATACTAGTATGTGCCGCAGCAGATGAAGAACTGCACAGCGCAGCAACCAAGTGGGAAGCAGAAGAAGATTGCGCAAGTAGGTCGATCAGAGTATTTATCCATGACAAAGGAAATACACGTTGTGCAGAACATGAGGCATACACACTGGCATGGAAGAGATGATGAGTTGCACCCAGGGCCAGTACTAGAATAGCTAGCACCACCAGTCATGTAGAGGTACGTGCATAGAGCTGGGTACATTATAGTCATTACCATCAGCATCAGCCCTATCAATCATCAAACTCCAGCTATACCTTGCACCCCAACAAACTAAGTAAGTTGATAGTGTTCGGAATCATCTTCGTGTTTCCGCCTTTACTGGTGCTGCCACAAATGAGCTGAACAAGTTGGTTAGTTAGTTTGATACGTACTGGGGTGACAGGGGATGATCATGACTTTTCTCTTCGCCAACGAAGCGATGGAACAATATTCGTGTACTTCGAAGTATTTGCATCAGGAGCGAAGTTCTCGAGTCGTGTGTCCGTCATCCACTGGTTCCGTCGTTCTCCATCGTAGGGAAAACGATAACAACTCAAAGACGATCCAGGTGTGGGAACATTCGATCGCGAGCAGCCCTTTGGTATTCTCAAACTACAGTATGCAAAATGGAACTGCTTTCGAAAAACACTGTTTCCTTCCAGTGCAGTCTTCTTTTTTTGCCACCCAAGCTCCGTTTCAAGTCCGGTGATCGGTGGTGAACTCGATGATCTTTGGCCCGAATCCTCATAGGCCGCACGGTATGACTCATTGGAAAGTCCTCTATATGTTGCCCAGGGAGTCGTACTCAAACTAGGGAGGTGACACGGCACAGAAATCCGTGTCACAGGGGTTGACTCGCACCCGTGACCCCTCGTTGTTATTTTTGGAATAGTTCAGTCCAGTCCAGTCCGAAAGGTCATACTCGGATCGACTCGCCTTCTGTACTTCACCTCCAAGCGTGCAACGCGAGACCCGCAAAGTATGATTTTTCTGTGGGGAACGATTTTGCCATTGATCAAGTTTTTATTGGAGTGCTCAGGCATACTACGATTGCTGAGACGTCCCGAGCACGCTTGTTCAGGTTCTCTATCTTTGACGAGCCGGTCCTACAGCCCCCTACATTGTATCTAACGACGTAGGAGCTGACAATGTAAGAGGATTTCCCTGGAAATAATGATGATGGTGGTGTGACTGCTGCAGGAAAAATGCTGGCTGTTTATGACAGTATGACTAGATGTACAATGTAGCTCTCTTGTATGGTACTTAACCCCTGCTATAAATGTGTTGTTTAGGAAGACTGGTGTATTGTGCAAGTCATAAAGAAGAAATGGGGCAGATACACGACTTACAATTTTCAAAAACCAGCTTCGTGTTATGTCTAATTTGTGTCAAAATTGTAGTATTTAGACATGACAATATCATTGGCTGTACTTCTCTAATATGGTACATAACCCCTGCTATAAATGTGTTATTTAGGCAGACTGGACCATTGTGCAAGTCATAAAGAAGAAATGGGGCAGATACACGACTTATATTTTTCAAAACCTGGCTTCGTGTTATGTGTAATTTGTGTCAAAATTGTAGTATTTCAACATGACAATATCACTGGCTGTACTTCTCTTATATGGTACTTAACCCCTGCTAGAAATGTGTTGTTTAGGAAGACTGGTGTATTGTGCAAGTCACTTCTACCATTCGCTCCTGGCGTTCCTCCAGCCTGGAGATGTGTCTCTTCATGGTGCGAACTTGTCCTTGCGAATCGTGCAGTCGTCCAGAAAGCTCTGCACGGGAGAGGAATGCATGTGCTGTTGTAGTTCGGTCTTCGGCTGTGCGGTTAGACTGTCGCGACCGTGCCTTTCTTAGAGTTGCCGAGAATACGCTACATGCCCCACATTGAATGTCAATCTCGACCACAATTGGGCACACAGATGTGCGAATGCACCGACCAGGAACCCAGCTCTCCTCTAGCACTGCCGTGACAGTGCCGTCCTTGCCATGGAACGTTTCTCCATCGAGACGGCTCTTCATCAATTCCTCGTTTTGGGCGTGGGAATTTCCAATGCAGACTCTGGCTGATATTACTTTTGCCATTACTGATTTAATATCATCTATATTATTTATTTTACATGGCTGCCATTCTTGAACAACTTTCTTTCCAAATATGTAAACCTCGTACGCAAGATGATTATGGACTATGATGGAGCGGGTTGCGTGGGTAGGACTACCTCCATGGTACTGCAGCATTACGCTGTCTTGGCCATCCGTAACATGCCAAAGTGAAAATTCCAATGTTGGTCGCACCATTATGTACTCGAAAAGTGATTTGATAGAGAAGGTTGCACTTGAGATGGTTGTGTTCGACGCTGTGGTTTGCGGAACTGTAGTACTCAGTGCTGTGTGTGTTGATGGTAGCACATGTGTTCCTGTGAGTGCGGGTGTTGGTGAGAGTGCTGGTGTTGCAGGGAGTGCACATGTTGGTGGGAATACGGGTGTTGAAGGGAGTGCACGTGCCGGTGGGAATACGGGTGTTGACGAGAGTGCACGTGCTGGTGCGGGTGTTGACGGGAGTGCTGGTGCGTGTGTTGGTGGGAATACGGGTGTTGAAGGGAGTGCACGTGCTGGTGGGAATACGGGTGTTGACGGGAGTGCACGTGCGGGTGTTGAATGGAGTGTGGGTGTGGGTGCACGTGTTGGTGGGAATACGGGTGTTGAAGGGAGTGCGGGTGTTGTAGGGAGTGCACGTGTGGGTGCGGGTGTTGAAGGGAGTGTGGGTGTGGGTGCACGTGTTGGTGGGAATACGGGTGTTGAAGGGAGTGTGGGTGCAACTGGATGAGGTACTTCACTTGAAGAAGCACTACCACCACCACTGCGCCAAGCTATGATAGCAGCATTTGCAGCAGCACGGCAGGTTTGCACATCTGTGCCTTCATCCAATGATGACCCTGCACGGCTCAGCTCCGGTTTGCACCTTGTTTGGAAATCCTTCCAGACTGGGGCAAATTTCCGCCAGCGTACTTTACCAAGGTACTTCCCCATGGTTCCCCTCATCGTGCCAGCGTGAAGGTAGTAGTATAGAGCGTAGGCATCCACTCTGTCCTCTGCTGGCACGATGGCGTTGACGGCCTGCAGCGCCCTTTCCACATCCGCATTCCAGTGGCGGCGTGCCCGGAATGGCTGATTGCCAACAAATGTATGCAGGCACCCATACAGGATAATCTCCCGTCGTGTTGGCGCTTGGCTGCCACCACAACGGATATATCGTGTGATTGGCGTAAGTGGGGCTGATACCGAATGCAGATGGTTGCCATTGGAGGAAGTTGAAGATCCTGTACATGTATGTACACAGAAAATAATAGGAAACAATATTGATTAGTTCCGGCATCATCGCAACACACCAAAGTTCAACAAAGTCCAATTATAGTTACCTGGGACTTTTTTCTTGTGACTTCACCAGTGGTTATTGTCACAGAAGGACATAATTCTATTATAATTGGACCTTAGTGAACTTTTTCGCGTGTCGCGATGACGGCACGACTAATCTTTCTCCAATGTTATAGCCATTATGAAATTGTTGTCTCCAAGGCGTTTTTGAATCTTATGGAGTCGTCTTTAATAGTGCAACATTACCTACATGTAAATGCATTGCACATGTACTTGAATTCAATTGTATCTGATTTTTTCAAAGACTACTCAATGATTAGTCGGCAGGGAGTCGTACCCAACTCCCTGGCAATCGACCACGGAAGAATGTACGCATGTTTTTAAATTTAACTCACCATCAGTTGGCTCACCATGGGTATGTGGCTTCTCACATGGAACCTTCCCTGGTGACTCAAGTAGAGGCATGTCGCATTTCCGCTTGCGAAGCAATCTGCAGGAGGGGGGAATTATGGTACATTGTGAAGTACATGTCGCAACTTATTTAAAAAAGGAAACGATGGGTTCTTACACAAGCACAACCAGTGCATTATCATTAAATTGATGAGTTGCACAACTAACAACCTACCCAACATAGTTTTCAGAGGTGGTCGCACACTGAAGTTTATCCAAATAGCACAAATTCGACCCAAAATCACACAAGACGCAAAGTCGGATTTTGAAAATTGTAAGTCGTGTATCAGCCCCGTTTCTTCTCTATCACTTGCACACTGCCCTAGTCTGCCTGAAAAACACATTTCCAACAGGGGTTAAGTGGCATATAAGAGAAGTACAGCCAGTCGTATTGTCGTGTTGAAATAGCACAAATTCGACCCAAAATCACACAAGACGCAAAGTCGGATTTTGAAAATTGTAAGTCGTGTATCAGCCCCGTTTCTTCTCTATCACTTGCACACTGCCCTAGTCTACCTGAAAAACACATTTCCAACAGGGGTTAAGTGGCATATAAGAGAAGTCCAGCCAGTCGTATTGTCGTGTTGAAATAGCACAAATTCGACCCAAAATCACACAAGACGCAAAGTCGGATTTTGAAAATTGTAAGTCGTGTATCAGCCCCGTTTCTTCTCTATCACTTGCACACTGCCCTAGTCTACCTGAAAAACACATTTCCAACAGGGGTTAAGTGGCATATAAGAGAAGTCCAGCCAGTCGTATTGTCGTGTTGAAATAGCACAAATTCGACCCAAAATCACACAAGACGCAAAGTCGGATTTTGAAAATTGTAAGTCGTGTATCAGCCCCGTTTCTTCTCTATCACTTGCACACTGCCCTAGTCTTCCTGAATAAACCATTTTTAGCTGAGGTTCGGTTCCATAAGAGAGGCCCGGCTCAAGGTACATTGTACATTTCGTCATACCGTACTGTCGTCGTGTCGACATAAACAGCTAGTATAGTAGCATTGACCTTTCCGGGACGTTTCCTGCAGCAGTTACATCACCATCGTCATTATTTCCACTGCTGTCAAGAAGTTCGGACATGGCAGGAGGTCAAAAACAAAATCAGCTGCCAATCTTTCGAAGAATACTGTTGCAATCTCTCCACAACATGAAGTTGCCTCCTCAAAAACAATTTCTACAGCAGTATTTCAAGAACAAGACACATAATGCTTGGAGATAGAAGGATAGGATTCGCGTTTGATCTTTTGGACTTACGGACTGGACTGGACTGAACTATTCCAAAAATAACAACGAGGGGTCAAGGGTGCGAGTCAACCCCTGTGACACGAATTTCTGTGCCGTGTCACCTCCCTAGTTTGAGTACGACTCCCTGATGTTGCCACTGACAACTGGTTCGGTGGAGACGACGCTACTTTTGTTTGTCCCCAGTGGGATCGTTGTTATGCGTATCGAAGGAACTGTGACGTCATCACTTAACAGCCCAAAGTCTCGATATTTCGAGCATGGGGCCGGGGGGGGGGGGGAGGCGGGGCATGGGTACGGTATACGGCGGGCGGGGGCAATATCACGTGCTTAGTGCTCCACGCGGTCATAAAAGTGGGCATTACGGAACGTCGCTTCATTTTAAAAGAAAAATCGATCCACAACACGAAAACCTGCTTTTCAATGCTGTATAATAATACACAGTTGTACACCAAGAGTGCATTATGTCTATGGACTCTTGATAACACTGGTATTGTTTATGATGGCAATCAACAGCAAGTCACCTTGATTAGGAGAGTGTTTGCAGTGATCATGGCCCAGACGCTGGCATGTCGGTTGGCTGTGCGGCATTGCCAATATGGACGTCTTGCGCCGCGGATCACACCCGCCCAGTGCCAGAAGAAATTCAATTCCACGCTCACTCCCTCTCAGAGGAAATTCAACGAATCTGGCCAGCATGCTGTGGAAACGCTGCCCCTGGAAGGATTAATGCCGCTGATGCATTCAACTGCTATTGCACTGAAAGAAATGAAAGTTGAAGATGCGCGGGAGGCTCGATTTGTGGCGTGCAAGCTGATCATCCGCACAGCGCGTGGCTTGGAAAGTTGCGATGCACAGCTGCGGGCAAACCTGTGCAGTTCTCTGCTTTCGTACATGGACGAGGTAGCAGTGAATACAAATAGCATGGAGCAAGCACTTTTCATCTTGTACTCATGTAGTTTGATCGGTGGCCGCACCGCGGAGCGTGCGTTCGACGCCTTCCATCGCCGCTTCTTCCCGCAGATGGATTTGGTTCGAGAGCGCGGACTGTTCCTGCTGCTGGATGCACTGTACACGTTTGATGCACGTGGCACTGGCGTGCATGAAGCTGTAGGCAAGATCATGTCCAAAGTGTACCGACTAGCCCAGGACATGCCGCACGATGTGCGAATTCAAGCTTGGATGCTGGCCGCTGGCGCCAAGAAGCTGGTGCCAGTCCGTAAATCCGAGGCGATGCGCATCTGCGAGTCGGTGAAGGACAGCGAGCCGGGATCGCTGCAGTCGCGTGTCCTGGAGTACTTGGCGCTGGGAGCCAAGGCGTTCAAGATACGCTTGCTGAGCAAGTTGCTGCGGGACGCATTCACGATGAACGTGGCCGAACTAAATCCATTCACCGTGCGCGTCGTGCTGGCGTATCTGTCGTCGCTGGACCGGCTGCCGGAGTCTTGCCTCGTTGCGCTGCAGGCGGGCATCGAGAAGAAGCACGCTGGCTGCCAAGTGGGCAGGTACCCGGCACAGGGCGTGATGCATCTCCTGCAGACGCTGTGCCGCGCGGACGAGTGCGATGCGCGAGTGCGTGTAGCGCTGTCGGTGCTCTCCAGCGTGCCCACTCGTGTTCACGAGTTTGCGGCAAACGAGAGCGTGATGATGGCCGAGGCCATATTCCGTCTCGACTTGCCCTGGACGTCCACTGGTAGACTGGTCGAGGAGCTTGTCAGCCGTGCGGCGCTTGGGTACAAGGCACTGGAGCCGCGTGGCGTGGCTGCGTTGTGCAGCGTGCTGCTTCACGCCAGCGAGAACAGTGACACGCAGCAGCTGTACGCCTCTGCACTGCGCCTGCTATCGGAGAAGTCGGGCTCGCTGGCGAAGTCCTTCTCCGCAGCAACGCCGGGCGAGCAAGGCGTGCTGATGTTGAAGCTACAGCGGCTGCGACTGCGGCACGAGGCGCTGATCGGAGCTCTAGTCAGTCAGATGGAGGAGCGCGTGAGTATGAACGAAGACCAAGTGATCGAGCCGTTCGCCGCTCTGCTTCACATGTTAGTCGTGACGCGAATGCTCGACTTGGATTGGGTTAGCTCACAGATGGACAATATGAACGTGGATATAGCTTGCCTGCCCAAGTTTAAGAAGGTACTGTTTGTCTGGTGCATGGCAGCCTGTAAACTGCCAGTGGAAGCCATTGCCAACCAGCTCGGCCAGTTGGCAGTCGGCTCGGGCACGTTCTTCAATCACATGCCCGGCTCTGCCGTGATCGCTCTGCAGGAACTGCACTGGTTGTTGTCGTCGGCAGGCTATCAGCTTCCAGAGGCGTTTGGCGCGCTGCTGCGTGACAAGTTGCGGAGTGGTGGTCGCTTTCAGACCGGCGTCAGTGGCGATGCTCTGGCAAAGCTAACTGAGCTGCTCGGCAATGATAAAGTGGCAAGAAGTGTGCGCCAGCACAGTCAGGGTGTATCTCTGCCCGGTCTAGTCCTGCTGCTCAAGGACGGCAGCAGCAGTAACGCACTCAATGCCATGCCGCTGAGCGACTTCACCGGAAACCTGTCCTGCGGTAGGGCCATTCGCGCGAGCGGTGCCATACCGTGCGTCGTGATTCCAGTGAACGACGATCGGCTGGTGACCGTGGTGCGCGGTGACGCGGACGAAGCCGATACGCGCGCAAAGCGGCTGGTGACGGGCGGCTTTTCCGTTCTTCTCCTCGTGCTGAGAATGAATGGCTATCATCCCGTGGCGGTGCCGGCAAGTGAGCTGATGGACGACCCTGCAACGGTGTGGCAGGACATCTGTAGCCTTGTCGCCAAACAGGACGAGCTGATATCAACCGGACAGCATGCCGTCTCTGCTGCAACTAGGCCGTTTCCGGCAGCAGCACCTGCACCATCCGCGGACACCGAGCCGTCCGCATTTTTTAGCCGCAGAGACTCACACACAGCAGTGGGTGGCAGTTTCCGTGCATCGCATTCTGACAAGACGCCTGTCCCAGCTAGGAGGCCCGTAAGAACGCGTGGGGCCAGCAGCTCCGATGGCGAGAGCAAGAAACGAAGCCAGAAGCCACTCCAGTCTCGACTGCATGAGCTTGTGGCCCACATGGACATGGCGGTTGCACGGGCAGAAGCAGACGAACGGAAGTGCCTAAACGTGGACGACCCAGATGACGTCATGCAGTTTGCACTGGAGAAAGACCGCCAGGAACTGAACTCGATAATGGGCGAGGTAGCTCAGAAGGGTGCCGTGTACGAGCACAACCGGGCCCTGCTGCCCGATAGTGCAGGCCTGGGCGGTTACGCCCTGCCGGGACCCACTCGTCACAAGATGCTCTCCGACCCGAAGCTGCCCAGGCTCCTTACGGACGCGACGCGTGGTGCCAGCGGCTATGATCTGTACGCTGGCCACCTCACTGCCGGTGGCTACACTGTCGACAAGAAGAAACAGCTTGGCGGTGGAATCGCGGGGCAGACACGACTGCCGCTTCCAGGGTCCTACGAGTATTTCCTGCCATCTGATGCCGAGTCGAACGTGGAACATGGGACGGACGGCTCGGAAACCGATATTGACCGTGAAGAAGACGCTCGCTGGCAAGAGCCAGAGCAGGATGCCTTCAGTGCTGAGGATCAAAGTCTGGCGGACAGTGACGCATCCAGTGTGCTGATTCCGTGGGGTAGTGATGCCCTAAAGGAAATCAAATCTTTACCAGTGCAGTCTGCGGACGACCGACTCTCCCTTCAGGATGGTAGAGATCGGAGACCTCCGCATTAGCTCTGACTTATTAGTAGCCATTGAGCCTGAGTGAGAGAGAGATGTGTGTGTGTGTGTGTGTGTGTGTGTGTGTGTGTGTGTGTGTGTGTGTGTGTGTGTGTGTGTGTGTGTGGTGGGTGTACGTGTGTACGTGTGTGTACCTGCATGGAGCCCCGCTGACTGATGTTCCACTATTGTCATTTGCAGCCCTGCTGGCCCAGGGTCGTTGTCGTACCGTCTTGTGACATGTGTGTGTGTTTGTGTGTGTGTGTGTGTGTGTGTGTGTGTGTGTGTGTGCGCGCGCGCGTGCATGTGTGGTGTGTTTGTGTGTGTGTTTGTGTCTGGCTATCGCTGCAGCTCCTATTTCAGTATCATCCCTACCACAGGATAACAAACTACACAATCTTACTATACTAGTAGTCTTCTTGGGAGCCATGGTGCTTGTCAATGAGAAACCTCTTTTGGTCTGCGTGCTGGAACTCATCTCTGCCATATCACCTGGCTTGCATCAATATTCTTTTGCCGAAATACCATGATCACCCATGTACTACAAGCGCATCATACTCGCCATCAAGAGTGCAAATGCACTCTTGTCACTATACTTCCCTGATCTTCTTCTGTTTTGCTGTGCCATAATTTTACGGGCTGGCACCGTTCGCACTACCTGCATATATTGGTATCTGGTCTGTGCGTCCACTGCAGGGCATGACGATTGCGCTCCATTGCTCTTGCTTGAGAGGAATCTTTTGAATTCTTTTCTGCTTGAACTGATAACCCTAAAGATGGCAAATTATCTCGAGTGATATAACGGTACACGTTGATGCTAGAGTGCTGCAGTCTACCAGTCCTGTACGTGCTGTACCGTTGGCATTGCCTGTGTGGTGTTGACTCGCCCGATCAGCACTGCCTGTACTATCCAGGCAACAGTACTACATGCAGTAGTCATGACATTAGGGAGGTTCCGGAGTACGATTTTTCGTGCCAAAATCCGTAGAGGCGCTACGGATTTTGTATACGTCGTTTTCGAGCAGTAAAATGTTCCGGAGTACGGAACTTATGTGTTTGCCGTCATTGCCTAGGTTACGATCGCAAATACGTCACATTCCCGCGCTATGCCTTTTTTTTTTGAAAATTTGTACCGAAATCAAAACTTCCCGCGGAAAATCCATGTTTCTCGTACCAAATTTGTACGCGAAAAATCTTTCTGCACCCGATGACGCAAAATCTCCATACGAAACATGGTTCGTGTGAAAGCCAGTCCACACGGATTCTCCGTGCCGAAAAATCGTATGGAGCACGCCTGGAAAAAATCCGTAGCGCCCACACGGATTTTGGCACGGAAAATCGTACCCCGGAACCTCTCTAATGTGACTCCAATCATTTCCGGGGCTGCCCGCATGCGCATCGATAATCATTATGAGTCTAAGTCTTTATGACTGAAGTATTTTGTCGCAGGGCCTCTGCATGGGCACACAATCACTTGCAGAAATGCAAGGAATCTGACAACATATCATCATCCTTGCCAAGGTATCAGCCGGCAGAGCTCGCTTTGCAGAAGACAGTTGATCACTAAATGAACTGTCTTGATCTCTCCATCACATGTATGGGATAAGACAAAGTGTGCTGTTACTTGACAGCAGCAAACCCAGTAAAATGAAGGGTTTTATGGCTCAGGGCTTGACACCTTGTCACCAGTTATTCTGGTGACAGTCTCACATAGATTCTCCGGATCGGTGCAACACGTCTTATCGGGAAGCTGTAAAAGCCCGATTGTGCGATTCCTGATCTTATCTCAGTACTGTAGTATCAAGATTCAGCACCTTCTCCTATTGCTGTCTCGGTGTTTTATGCATGTAGGACAGGCAGGTAGAGCCCCGGTCTTGCGACCACATGAACCTGTTACCAGGGTCAGGAATTCGTACAAACCAAGGCATGGGATCTGTGTGTGTGTACGTGTGTGTGTGCTGGTGGTGTTGTTTCAAGTGGATCACAGAGCCTTTTTTAACTTTTCTTTTTTGGGGGGGGGGGGGGTTATACACACTTCACCGGTGTATCATGGTTGCTGGTCTTGACCGTGTGTTGGATTCAGCAGCAGGTAACTTCCAAATCCGAGGGTCGAAACGCAAATCAGTTCGGGCACAATCGTGTATGGTCAATTAAATGTCGTCACCCTAGAGTAGTAGCCCCACACGATCTCGTGTCAAGACCACACTGCATTGTACTACTTATCTGATTCCGTGTGGCAACAGCATCAAGAATTATAACCCCGAGGACTATGTACTGTAGACAATATCCTTAGTGAGCTTGAAGCCGTGAACAACACAACCGCACAGTGCGGTGACACACACGTACACACACAGGCATGGCAGCGACGCATCGCAAACACCCGACCGACAGAGCACCAACAGGCTATGAATGATCAGTTTACAACTTTTACAACTCGATGTTTGTTCTATTGCGTTTCATGTGCCAGGTCATCATATGAAGAGTATGAAGCAAGAGATGTACACCCGTTGATAAATATCTACATCACCTACCTACAAGTGGAGAGACAACACGGCCAAGTGTGCATACGATACACATACACAGGGGAGAGAACACATGTCTGATGAGGTTCACGAGAAAAAAAAACAAAAACAACAGAGGTACGAGTGAGACGAGCCGACGCACAGACAGAAACGAATGCACGGTACGGTATAGACAAAATTAAACGAACACGCAACCTCCAGTCAACTGACTCCCATATGCTCTCGCCACTCCCATATGCGAGGAAGAGAAATAGTAAAAAAAAGAAAAAAAGGAGAGAGAAAGAGAAAAGAAAGAAAAAGAAGAAATAAAGATGATGGGAAGAGATGCATACTTGCCTGAAGAAAATATCTCTATAACTACCGATAGAACCGGGGCCTTTAGGACTACGACAGCTGGACGACGGACGGGTCAATGTCATAAAAAACAAAGGTTAATAACGAGGACAAAGAGGGTCGTGAGCATGCACAAAGTGATACATGTATGGCATATCGTTATATTGATAAAAAATTATGAAAAAAGGCGAATGCAGCAAGAGGGCTACGGTTGATGATCACTATAATGATGAGATGAGGTTGATGATTATCATGGTGTATCATGAGGGGGGCAGTGGGATGCTGATGTTGTAGCTGTTGTTGATGCTGCTGGTGGTGATGCTGGAGAAGAGGAAGAAGAACTCAACTAGATTGACGATATGAATAACAGTAGCAGAGAGGCTGAGGAGGTGGAGGACAGTGACAACAGCAGCAGCATTGGCAGAGCGGCGGCGGTGGCGACCGGACAGTCCAGCTTCGTGAAGACACCACGCCACGTCAGTAGCATGCACAGCGGTGACACGACTTCTCGCCGAAACCACCATTGCCCCAATATCAGCCAGTTGCTCCGGTTAACGGGTAGCACGGCGGCAGCGGAGGTGGCGCGGGCAGCAGCAACAGCGGCAGGAGGAAGAGTAATGTACAGCCATGAAGGTATGGAGGGAGAAAGGGAAGGGGATGCCAAGCGGACAAGACTTTACAACAGCAAGCAGACCAGACTGCAGCAGCCATGCCGTCCAAGCGTAGGAGATGAGCACACATATACAAGCAACAATCTCCTTCTCCCCAGATATCTCAGTACCTGCAGAGACTGCTCTGACATGTAGCTGAGTGGACACGCACGCACACACACACGAGAGACAGAGGGAACCGGAGAAGAGGGCGGGTCATGGACGCGATGGCGTTGGTGCTTCAGCGGACGGGGCCATACAATAGATGAGAGTGCATTACGAGCATACGCGGAGGAGATATAATGACCCGTTAGTACACAGTCTTCTCAGCTACCTTGAGCACGCAAGCGAAGAACGCGGCGGCCGTATCAGGAGATGCCCACCACCGGGAGGATGGCCGTAGCAGTGCCAACTACCACCTGGCTGGTTCGCACACACACACACAAGAGATCATGCAGGTCCTTCGTGCACAGCATTGCGGCCTATACGAGGTTGTATTCCTTTAAATTGAGCTGCAGGATGGTGTCCTTCACCGCCGCAAAGACAAATCGGATATTCTCAGTGTCGGTAGCGCAGGTGAAATGCGGGTAGATCGTCTTTTCCGGGTCCGGGTTCAGTTCAGCGAACATACGGAGAATAAACTCCCGTGCGGCAGTGGCATCTCGCCGAGGACCTACGCAAACACGACATTCGCATTCACCCACCCACCCACAAACACACACACATACAGCAGTGAACGTTAGAGACAATCAAGGGAACACGTCGTACACTAAATTACAGAGATGTAGTCCAAAAATAAAAGGGCCGGAGAGGTACAGCGGCCCCTTTATAACCTGGCACCATTGGTATTAAGGGTGCGTTCAGACAACCGAGAACCCCATCTAACCGTGAACGACATTCGTACTACCGATAAACTAATGTTACTTGTGCAGCTCTGACCACGGCACCGAGAAGGGAGCTCCCCAGAGAGCACCTTTTTCTACTGCCAGAATGCTCTTTCCTCCGGCCAGCCAGAGCAGTAAACCTTTCCCGCCTGCAAAGGCCTGTAACGTCACGTGATAAAATCACCTTGGAAACTTTCCCATTTCTTTATCAGTAGTCTGAACGTGACCGTAGGAAATTCTGCTCTGCTCTCAGATCAATGCAGACCACCCCAGACGAACATGCCCTAAATAATTTGTTGGTCACATAAAAATTTCAGCCCATACTGCCCCTGCCTGTATACTCCGTCCCGTAGTGCAAAATGATATTTCGGCCGAAGCAGAATTTAGGCCTCGAAGGCTCAGGCCGAAAAAAGCCGAAAAGAAAAGAAGTATGCGCTGAATATCTGTTGAATTACAGTAGTCCAGTAGGCACACGAGTTCTTTGTGTTTTCTTTCAGTCGAGAAGGGCGTGGTGAAGGTCACGCACTTCTACCTCTCATTGCGGACAACAAAGTCACCCTTTGGCGGCTGTGAAGACTGCAGTACGCCCAACCCATTCCCTGCTGAGCCCACACTATCATGCGATTCTAGATGAGCCCGCACTACTACATTATGTTTTGTAATGTCCTGAGTGTACATCGCTCACTGATGATAATTTACAGGACGCGTGTATGTTCAAACAATTGTACCCTACCCAATGCCTACTCGATTCTCACAATTGAAATGTGTAAGTGGAAGAGAAAACTCTCAGCTTGCGATTGCAACAATCGTCGAAGTGATAACATCAAAGATTGTTGAGTTATGGCACTCGACGGACACACAGTTCCATGGGCGCAACGCGTGGGCATTTGAATTTCCATTCCTGTACACGTTCTGCCGCTTGGTGCCATGACAATCTCAGTTCAAATTGAGCAGTGAACTCGTGGGAGTGTACAGAAAAGCCAAAGAGCTTAATATGAGCAAGAAGAGTGGAATGGGGGATAGTGCAAATTCTTTGACTTGCCCAGCTGTGCTATGACCTTGGGATAGATTCGCTAGGGACTAAAGCTGGTTTACAAACTTGTGAAGACTTGCGTTTCACCTCACCGTTTTCTATGTCGCAGTAATCTACCAGGACATTTTGACCTGTCACGATGATCTTCATATCGCTGGAAAGCTGAGAGTAAGACCTTTCCAAAGGTGTATCATAAGGGAGAATTAGTTACTGTTTCGACAGAGTTACAAACCGGTGTATAATTGTCTACGTACCGCAATGTATAGTTGACGACTATAACCATCTGTCGAACAGCATACCGTACTCGCGTGATTAGAGTCCTCTCTCGAATAGTGCCCCAATCTCTATTGAAGGGCCAGTGAAAAAACTAAGCCCCCCCCCCCCCCCGGCTTGTAACCAAGCGCATGTGCAAGTTTGGAGTGTTCTTTTGGTAACGTTCTTGTCCATGTCATTGAGCTGGTGGTTTCAGGATCAAAATCGCAGTTCTGGTTGCCCTTCCGTTGAGCCGTGATAGCTTGCAGTTAACTTTCGGCTCTGTTTTTCTTCACCTTCTTCGTCGTTTTTATGCGGGATGACGTAAATGTAACAGCATTGAAAAAACAGTGCCCTCTCTTGAATAGTGCCCCATCTGTGATGGAGATTGAAAAAAAATAGTGCCCCAGAGGCACTAATTGCACGAGTATGGTACTTTTCTCAGGACTCTTAATATTGTGAAGAGATCAATACCATTCTGGAAACTTAGGCCTAGAAGGCGCAGGCCGAAAATAGCCGAAAGGAAATATGCGTTTCCTGCAGTTCCAGGCCGAGTTTCACGAATCACAAGCAGCTCGTACCAAGAAGTAGAGATTTAGAAGACTTCAATAACTTGTTGATTCACGCAGTCTGCTATTCTTGTGCGTGTATGCTTGTCCCTTTTTATTCTTTCCCTGCCGCGTTGTTTATGATGATCGAGCATGCTTATGCTCCGCTCAATTTCCCTCGTTATCACCATCACCACCACCCACAATCACGGGTAAAACTAACAAAACGATAAAAGTGGTGGGAGAGAAGAAAGAGAGCCAGAACTCACCGACAAACTCGGGAAAGTAGTCGGCTAAATCTGACGACTGGATCTTATCTTCTAGCAAGTCTTTCTTGTTGAGGAAGAGAATCACTGACGAGTTCTGAAACCACGGGTATGTGATTATTGTCCTGAACAAGGCCTTGCTTTCTTCCATGCGATTCTGCAGCAGTAGAAGAAAAAGAATGATAGCAACAGGAGACCATCATAACACAACATGATTTCACAGGGAATTGTTCGGGGTGTTCCTGCGACACTAAAAGTATGCCGGTTTGTTAACCCAAGGCCTGTAGAGTGAGGGCATGGAGATACAAGAGAGAGAGAGGGGGCGGGGTCTCGGGCATATTTCAGCCAGTGGCAGAACATCTGGACAAGATCCAAGAGTATGAGGGGCATGAAATGCAACGTTTGAAACTAATGGTACCTCCTCTCCCCTTTCCGGAGTGCACAGCGCCAATACATTCCTGGATCGGCAAGAAAAAATTGCGGATGGCATTGCCACGAGATGAGTGTAAGGTATGCACGGTTTTCAAATACGTTTTCCACAGATTCTGCCAATCCAAGAGAATCAACGGAATTGCACACCCTATGTGACTGTGTGTGGGTGTGTGTGTGCATGGGGAAAGGAGGATGAGGAGGAAGATGCTATGTATGTACTCGTGGTATCACCAAGAGCACATCAGACTGCGCAGCCCGGCATGGGGTGGGGGCAGAACTCGTATTTACGTCATTTTCTATGAGTCTCAAAAGCCACAGTCCAAAAATGCAGCCCTCTGCTGCATCAGCACAACCAGTGGAACAAGCTTTACGGCATCTGATGTAAAAAATGACGTAAACAACGCCGAAGTCCACGGGCTTGAAACCATAAAGGAGTCGCACGCCCTGGCCTTTGCACTCTTGGTGAAACCCGTCATGAAGACACACTGATGAACACAACTGAAGCTGAGGAGCAGAAGCCTGCACAACAACACATCAACTGGCGCGCAGCACGCCTTGGAATCAATCCAATGACGGCAGTCGAGGATCAAATACACAGAACTGAAGCCTATCACAGTTGCGTCATTTCCAATTTTCCATGCTGCACTCTGACTGTTCCGGGCGAGCAAAATGTTGACCCAGAGAAAAGGGTAGTGGCATGTTTCATCTACACTGTATGTAGTCTACACGATCATGCTAACATCGGGCGACTTGGGACTGATGATTGCATCCAATTTTGGCCAAGATCATCGCAAGCAGGAGCAAGGTGGCCGGCAAGTACTGTGCTGCTCAATGAAATCCAGTCGTGTCGCTCAAGTACGCGCCTGGGCGTTGTGCAGCCGTAGACCTGCGAACACTAGCCTGCGAAACGATGCACGGCGCTAACTCGAGTGACGCGACTGGATTTCATCGAGCAGCACTGTACAGGTAGCACATTACACATGTGCAGAATGTCCAGTTGATGCCGCACCTGCCCAACTTATTTTTGGTTAGCTGCTCTGCGGACGAGTTCCCCACACATGCCACCGACTGCAGTTTGGCCACCCTCATTATCACTTGCACAGTACGAAGACATCCCCCGTATGCACCAGTACATGCAACAGTACAGTGCTGCCGTGCAAAGTGTCGCACCGGATGCACTGCTGGGCATGGAACCAAGACGGCCTTACCACCAACCACTACTCTCAAATCCACATCGGAAATAGACAAGCTGAAATGAAACAGGGATTTCTGCTCAGTGCACATTACAGACTGCCAGCTGGGGTTCAAGTCAAGAATCACTTACTGCCATACTGATGATACGTAAGCACACACACACAATCTAGAGGAGAAAGGAGCACTCACCTGGTCTTCTGACTCGACGAGGACCTGGTCATACTCGCTCAGTGCCACTAAGAAAATAGTTGATGTCACATTCTCGAAACAGTGGATCCACTTCCGCCGTTCTGATCTCTGCCCGCCGACATCCACCATCCTGCAGCACAGCGAGAACATCCAGTCAGTCAGTGTACACTCGAGAACAGTGGGACAGGAGAGTAGATGAAGAGAACAGTGAAACGGATACACACACACACGGGCGCACGCACACATGCGACCGCACGCTTGCAAGGTGTGAGAAGGAGAGATTGGCAATTGGGTAGAGCAAGAGAGCACAGAATCACAGATTGCGATAAATAACACCAATAAATAGACGGGACTTCACACTGAATCTTCAGAACAGAAGACAATTATTACAGTCAAACCTCTTTAGGACGAACACTGATATGGCGAACTTTCCATTAGTACAAACTAGGGCCAATCCTATGGTTGGCCAGGCATCATATCAAGTCAAAATTGTTCGTTTATGACGAACTCCTGTACTGCGAACTTTCGTGAAGATGAGCTAATTTCAAGCGTGATTTGAACAAAATCAGCGTGTAGTACGAGCTTCGATCCACGTGCGTGCACTGGCTGTAGTTTTTGTCCGATAGTCGAGGCCTCTTGTACGGGCAAAAGGAATTGACAGCACGTTACAAGGCGGAGGACATGCTGTCATGAATTCATTGCACATTGTACTTTAATACCTGTTGCTGGCTTATGCTATGAATAAGTGCTTTACATGTGCCATAGCATTCACCTTCACATACATGTAAATACAATCCATATGATATGCATATCATTTTTTTTGTCAGATCTGGATAAGAAGAACTCCGGGATAAGACAAACAAACTTGTTCAATCCCTTGCAGTTCGTCCTGACGAGGTTTGACTGTATTTGATCATTGAGATGTACTAGTATAGCAGAAACAGGAAACCGAGAACGCTCGGTAGCAAAGCCTTGACAATGATGTGAGTATAAAAAGAACTTACCGAAAAACGACTTTGTCAAGGTTGAATGGATATTCAATAATGCCAGTTGTAGGCACACGGACACGCAATACATCCTGAGTGTCAGGCAGGTAGTCCCGTGCGCCGATGCGTTCCAGGGCGTCCAAATAACTAGGGAGAGAGAGAGAGAGAAAAAGAGAAATAGCATACAAAGCAAAATGCACATTTCAGGGACATACTCAGCTTCCATACACCCACATACCAAGAGGGGGTGGATTGGCGAGCAGGCCACCACAGCACACATAGAAATTGTGATCAATCAGAACTTTTGTCATACACATGCCCCACAAAATACCAGGGGATCTTTCCAGCTCAGTTTTTCACACTTATCACTGCTACTTCGCCACATTTTACTACACTTATCACGCAACAATACATTGCACAGCCACACAGACAGCGCACGAGATTGAGAAAACGCCATACAATCAACTATGCACGAACTCGGAATAGAAAATGTTTGCGAGGCATATTGAAATTTGTACGTGAACTGGCAACGGACGCTCGATCATTCGCACGTTTCGAGCGTGGGCACAGGGTTACTCGGCTGTTCGAAGCAATACTTCTACTTCTAGTACTAGTACTAGTGCCATACTTCCACCGCACGGTGCTTCAGTCACGCACTGACGACATCGACCACACTTTCGCATGACGCAGCGAACCTTTCACGCACAACAAGGCAAGATTGCTGCTGCGTTTCTTCTCTCTGGAAGAGCTAGGAATCAGAGTCGCACGTTGAGCAATACAAGCATCTGCCACTCATGGGGCCACAGACGTCGCAGGCCTGAGTCGTCTCAACCAAATGACACCTCACATGAAAAGCGGTCAACTCCCCTCACAGGGAACGCCGTTCACATTGACACTCGCCGAAAAAAAAGAGAGAGAAACATTTTCAAAACGAACAGGTGATCAGGCAAGATTCGGAGACACTACGACTGTTCTGCCCAATTCCAAGCACACATAAAAGAAGGTGACAGCTAGCTGTTGCTCCAGCTGCTCTCCCAAATACGAATATGAAAATATATTCTCAGTGAATACTCACTATTTCGCTGAATCCGTCAGCTGGAACTCTCTCCGCCGCTCGTAGCATGTCTGCATACCAGGATCACTCCATAGCGTTCGTAGCAAATCCAGTTGGTCAAGAGACTCCACCAAATCAGGCTCCAAACGTAATACGTGCGTGGCACGTTCCTACGGAGGAAAGGGGTTGTAGAATACCCGGTACAAGACAGTTTCTTGAGAATCAACTTCGAACTTGAGTAATACACGACAACTCGAAGTCATACACGAACAAACGGAAAATCAGCACACAATTTCGACTTACCTTATTGCTTTCGTCGGTGAATGGTATGTGTAGCGCATCCATACCATTGAGTAGGGCGTGCATGGCCGTGTAGATATTCTGGAACACTAACTTTTTGAAACTTTTACGATCTGATTCGCTGTAGCCATTACCATGGATGATTCGCATTTGTTTTATAAAGGTGCTCTTGCCAGATTCACCAGTTCCTGCAGGCAGCAAGAAGTCAATCCACTTAATACCTCAGAAAAGACCTTGAGCATAAACTCGGAAAGGCTTCTCTCACCTAACAACAGCAACTTGAGTTCCCTTCGAGCTTGCTTTCTATCTTTTTTCAGCTCCTTCTCAATGAGCTGGTTTATTCTCCTCTGCTCCGCCGCTTCGGCTGACAAGCAGCACGACATTATGGAGGCCAGGAACTCGAGGCCACCAACCTCTTCCTTAACTCCAGCGCTCGCACGAGTCTCCCAGCACTTCACTCATGAAAGTGAAAACATAGACTAAGAACGGCCGAACATCGCCGAGACACCACAGAAACGTTACTAAAACTGAAATGCTGAAGCAGAAGCACAGACGTCCACGTACATAAACCGGTACAGTCAGTGTAGATTTTCAAGTCGAGCACTCTTCGAAGCTTCATCTTCGTGCACGGAGCAGACTCGAGCTCGGCGGCGATTTCCGTAGAAAACCTGAACTACAAAATGGCGGTGATTCAGGAATGCAGAAAATTCAAAATTCGAGGTGTTGTCAAGGAGGTACTCTGATAAACCGTAAGCTATCCTCCCAAAAACAAAATTCACGGAGAAATAAGTGGGGAATACGAGATCTTTCAGGAGCAAATGACGTGTTTGTTGGATCAGGTGACGTATTTGCATCATTTTCAAACCTGACTCCTGACTGTCCTGAGCATGTGGGATCGGGAGAGATGGATCGATCGTGTCACAGTGTCTGTCTTCACTTCAGACTTTGGAGTTCAGTTAGTCAAAGAAAGAAGAGACCAGGTGCAGGTATGATCAAGCCCACAACTACCTAGTTGTTCAAATGGATGCTAATACGGCAGAGAGCAATGCTTCTCGCCAGCTGACAGATCGAGAGCTGGAAAGGATTTCGCGTAACAAGGAGAGAGCAAGAGCACTTCGTTCCTCCAGGATTGTTCGCCCCTACCCTACCAAAACAGCACCAGCAGTCCCCGTTGAGAAACAAGATACCTGTGGGGGATTTCTACTTGATGATAACGATATCGAATCTCCTGCGTCAACCAGAGTAGCTCAAGATCCTGGTAAGTCCCATTTCTCCCCAAGTAATCACGACTTCGTTCATTTGTTTGAATGAGCGTGTGCGAGGATTTCCCTGATGTTGCCTTTCATTCTTCTCGCGTGCTACCACGCAAGTGCCGTTCACCCTGTGATAAGTATCTGATTGTATAAAAATAGGATGCGGGCCATGCGTTGAGGAAATACACGAATACGTTACATTGTACATATACATGACTGTAGTTACTTATGTCAGCAACGTGTAGCACTTTGTTGTTACAAATTTGTGCTAACGGTGTAGGTTATCGTGAACGCAGGAAGTGTTGGAATGAATTTCGGGCATTTGGAACCACCGTTTGGCACATTTGAGCAAGGTTTAGAAAAATGGCACTTGAAAACGGCTACGTACTACTAGCTACTGTATGTGACGCACAGTATCTTCCACTACATCTTTTCATGAAAGTATGCTCTCAAGTCCTGTGCCTGTGGTGATCACAATTCACCTTCATAGCCACTGTTCATACACACAGCGTTCCAGAATCTCAAGTATCGGAATATTAATACTCCAGGTGGAGATAGCAATTTAAATAAAGTCATGAACAAAATTAAGTGCTCACTCCTTACTCCGACACACAGGTCAAGGCTCTTGACCTCTTGACCTACCTTGCAAGGACTGCGCACTTAATTAAAAAAATTTGTTCATAGCTGTATCGAAATAATTCATTAGACATGATTTTAATGGCAGTGGCGCAATCGATAAAATGTGATGTCTTTGCATTGTGCCAATCTAGACGATACATACAACCAGTGCAGTACATAAACCAGAGTGTGCAACTCTGGGAGAATCATCCCACGAATCACCCCAGTGCAAAGCGTTTTGTTTGGGTCATAATAGTGACTCACCGTTGCTGCCGCTCGCAGCTGTTCAGATGGTCATTTCACCGTATCACCAAGGTCACTTCTGTTTCGCATTGCCGATTGTCGTGCACAAGTAAAAAAAAGCACTTGAACTTCCCGTTATCACCTTTTGGATACGGTGATTTGCACTGAACCTATGGTGTGATGGGTTTTTCTTAGGCCTAGTTTTTTCTATAATTCATGATGACATGAAATATTTTTATGCGGTGGCATCGGTTTTATGCAGCATAGATGCAGAGTTAGCTGCACACTTTGGTTTACATGTACATGTATGTACTCTTGGTAGAACGCCGATCGTTCCCTTCGCACAGACGATAAGTGACAATAAAAAAATACATCATCGGGCATGTGAGTCCAGCCTCTGGTCTAGCACTTCTGTAGTGTTTTTGTGAAGCGCAAACCGCGTCTACAATTACAAAGTACGAACTTGTACCGTACCTCGGGGTGAAGTTGGCGTGCTCCATAAAAATGGTTCTTTGGATAATGCACTATGGACCAGGGAGTCGTAAAATACCTACATGTACATATATGGTATTTTACGACTCCCTGGTATGGACTATGCACTATAGCGTAGGTTATAGTATGGAGGTTAACCGTTATGTCACAGGTCATGGTTCGTGACTGCGCTACCTTATGTACACATTCATCCATATATGAACGCCTTGCCACCTCTCTTCGTTCCATATATAGAATATCTATACCGAGCCTGGATAGTGGATATCCAAGCAATGTTTGGTAAAGGCCAATTCACAATACAACTTTTTGCGACGTGACATGTGACTTGCGACACCTGCAGCGAGCTGCGACAGCGACGCACGGTTCACAGTCTTTTTGGTGTTTGTGACATCCCTGTGCACTCATAGTACTATCACTGCACGTGCACCCAAACTTTAAACTGCACTCCATCTGTGTAGGTCTTGCGTCGCATGTCGCGAAAGTTGAAATTCTTCAACAGGTGCCTTGCGACTGTACGCGACAGCTCGCGACAGGCATTTTCTTGTCGGAACTGTCGCAAATCGCGTGTGGCGTAGCAAAAAGTTGTATTGTGAATCGGCATTTACTTTCAGAGGTTCTGTAAACAATCCCTTGCAGGACTGGCGTATGTGGCATGGGACCCCTTGCCTTACTTAGGATTGATGGATGTAAGACCATGTTTCCACATTATCTCCATTGCTCAAGCCATAGTCAGTGTGCTTGGAGCTGTGCTTGTGTATGTGTCGGATACGACAGAGCCCATCATGCGAAGTGCATCCTATGTGTGTGTTGTACTGTACATTGAGAGTGCTGCTACAGCATAGCGGCAGTGGCATTTTCTGGGCATTCACTGGGACGTCTTCCGACCGTACTCTATCTGACCTCACACTGTAAACAAGAAATCATTCATCAGAGAAGTCATTTGTGTTGGCCGAGTTTTGACAATCGTCCCAGAAAGGTTGGATTGAATCACACTATAGGCATAATGGTGAAGTCATGAATGCCCCCGGCCACTGGGGCCGAGCCCAACTTTCTACATGTCTAGGGCAGCCCAAATGTAAAAAGAAAAAGAAAAAAGCAGCACTACACACTGATCTCACCAGTTGGCCAGTACCCGGGGCAGCAGACAAGTGACGTAATGCAATGTAGTGTGTACATGCTGCTGCTACTGTGTGACGGGTTTGAATGCTGGGCAAGATGGCTGCTGGACCAATAGTCTTCAGCTTTTTGGACTCGTGCAAGGATTTTTGTGTGAACGACTATAAATAAAAGAACAACAATAACATCAACAAGAAAAACAACAACAACAACAACAACAACAAGGTGACTTGAGTGGATTGATGGTGCCAGCAGTCCAGATTGGTGCCGTGTACATTACTTCTAGTGTACATTAGTCGCTGAGTGAAGGCTTTGTAGTTGCGCCCATGAAGGGACACAAAGCGAG